>NC_047085.1:114516065-114819095 GCF_902459505.1 Geotrypetes seraphini
GCCTGGGGATGGAAGGGCAGTCGAAATACGGTATGTTGGAGCAGGGGATGAGAGGGAGGGAGAGAAGGGGAAATATTGGACAAGGGCAGAAGGGATGCTAAATCATAGGGTGACAGGCAGAGAGAACAACAGGAAAAAGAGTGGAAGCAATCTTGAACCCTGAGGGTGAGGGAAGAGAGAGGTGGTGAGATGATTGATCATGGGGAGAGGGACAAAAGGGAATAGAGATGGGATAGGAAGATAGTGGAAGTAAAAGGACAGGGAGATGTCAGGAGAGGAGATTATGGGCTACAAGAATGGAGGGAGGAGATATGCAGGAAATTGTGAAATTGTGGGACCGACCAAGGGACGGTGGTGGCAAGGACATGAATGAAAGGAAGATAACTTCTAGCCCCTCACCGCTGCTGCTTTCCCGCTTGTGCCTGATGCTGACGGCACAAGTTCTTCCCACTTCCATCATCTGCCTTCTTCTCTCCCTCCCTCCATCCCAGGCAATTCACTGAGAGGGGCAGGATAACTGATGGCACTGCGCTTAACTGCCCTCTCTCACTGTAAAATTAGACTCTACTTAGTCTGTCTTTAAATTTAAAAAATGTGTGTTGTTTTAAAAAACAATTATGTTTTTAGATGTATCTAAATAAAAATAATAACAAAAAATTTATCTTTTTTATGTCATCTTAGCATATTTTATGCTACAGAACGAATTATTTTTTTTTACATGTATTGTTATGGGAAAACGCGTTTCACATAACGAACTTTTCGCATAACAAACTTGCTCCTGGAACCAATTAAGTTCGTTGTGTGAGGCACCACTGTATACCAAATTGGTAACAAAACCACTGAAGCTATGTTTAAAAAGGCTTCTATGGTTTTGTTACTAATTTGGTATGTATTTATTTATTGTATAGTGTAAATCAGCTCCTGATACATTACCAAGGGAGGCTATGCCAGGCTAATATATGGTTTTTAATAAATATTGTTCATTTTTTCATCACAGTAGTTTGCTGTGTTTTTGTTCAGACTGGATATTACAGAGTTTGCAAGTTGTTAACCAGTTTGTTCTTTTGGACACACATACACCTATTAAAACACACAGGACATCACCCCCCCCCCCCCCCCAAGTAGCCCTGTCCCAACTTTCTGTTCTAAGTACTGTACAATTGTAATAAGCCTATTTCTATATAAAATACGGTACTTTTTTTGGCACCACAGCCACCTGTTGTCTTTTTGTGCTATAACCCCATTGCCTTTGAGAAGTGACACGGTAGATGAAACGGTGGGGAGAAAAAAGTACTCACTGCGGGTAAGGGGCAAGGCCATCCACTGCCCCGTGGAGCGGTGAATGGCCTTATCTCCGCAGTTAAGAGAGGGAACGTGTGCGGTCACTGATTGCACGCGGCCCCCTCCCTCCTTCCTACCTACCGGCCGCATCTATCTCCCTCCCTCCCCCTTACCTTTGTGGCGCATTAGTTGTTGCCACTCTGCTGCTCAGGACCGAGCTCTACAGTGCTCCTAGTGGCTAGACATAAAAAGTACACCATCGTGTGACCCGGACCGGAGTCATCCTGCAGGAACTGGGTTGAACGAACAAAAGGAACTCAAAATTAAAACACAACCACAGTTGTACCAATGTTCATAATGCAAATTTACTCTTCAAAATAAAGGTAAGGATGATCCAAACAAAGCAGGTAGTGCTGTTAGTAAAATCTCATCAAAATTCCAAGGGGAAAAAAAACAACTTTAGCTAACAGTTCAGGGTTTTCCTCTTTTCCAAACACTAGTCAATATTGCTCCTCAGGACTTGCTCTCCTCAGAACTACTGTCCCTCAGGATTCTCACTGCCTGCTCTCAAGCAGGTGGTAATGCAAAAAAATATATATATATAGTTCTCTGCTCTGGTACTCTCAAAGATAACAGTTCCCAAAACAGAAGCCTCCAGCAGTTTCAAAAGCACTGCTGGGCAGTGGAGAGTGTCCAAGGTTTGCCTTTCCAAAAGCTTTACAACACAGCCTTCAAATTCCCTCCCTGGGTATTTGCAAACCTCTCCCCAAAAAGACACTTTCAGCTTCTTAAATGCCAACCAAAAATGCAGAGTTTCAAAAACAAAGTCCAGAACAAAACTCACAGTCTTAGGCTTCTTTCTGGCACCTGGTGATTAAGCCTACTTCCATTGGTTCAGGAAATTCTCCAAACTCCTGTGGCAATACTCCTTGTAGATCCATAGGAGTTTCTTCATCTGATATTGGCAGATCCAGGGAGTCACCAGCTTCTACAACCTCCATAGGTGTACAGCTATCATCCCTGCTTGGACTGGTGAGTTCATCGGGAGAGAGAGACCTCAACTTTCTCCCTAGCTTGCTCCACTGCCTGTTCCAAGCTGCTGGCTTTTCAACTGAGGGACCACGCCCTGATCTAGCTGAGTCAGCCTGAAACTGCACGGCTCTTGGGCTCCCCTGGTGGTGACCTGGATACAGAATACCCCGAGAATTCTTAGTTCTCCTGGCTCCCCCCGGTGGACGACCGGGCAAACACCCAGCCCCTGATTCAGGAGGGTTAACAAGACCCAAGAAATCATCACAGTGACCAGGTCGGGCTTGGGTATTCCCTTCCTGGACTTCTCCCCTTTCCTGTCTGCCCTGACCGGGACTTGGTAGGCACGGCATCTGCCTGGTCACATAGTGTAATTTGTGCAGGCTGCCGGAGCTTGCCTGAAGTGTGCGTCTGCGGACTGAAGCTTCTCCTCTGACACAACCAACTTCAGGCAGGCTCCTACACAAATTACACTAATGCACCACGAAGGTAAGAGAGAGGGAGAGAGATGCTCAGACAGCTCGAGGGTTGCTGAAGGGTGTTGAAAGGGAACAGACACTGAAGGGGGTGGCGAGAGGGAAGGATGGTGGTGGAAAGGAAAGGAACAGATGCTGAAGGGGGGTGGAGAGGAACAGACACTGAAAGGAAATGGAGAACAGAGAGTTGGGGAGAAGACGCTGAAGGGAAATGGGGAATAGAGAGTGGGGAGAAGGCACTGGAAGGGAAGAAGACAGAGATGCTAGACTATGGGGTGAGCGGAGGGAAGAAGATGGGTGCCAGACCAATCGGGGGCGGGTGAAGGGAGAGGCACAGTAACTGAGCAAATGGAAGATGCAGAGATAAGGCAGACAGTGGATGGAAGGAATTGAATGAGAAGATGAGGAAAGCAGAAACCAGACAACAAAGTGTAGAAGGATTTATGGTTCACTTAGCAGTATTATAAACACGTTACGTTTCTGTTAAGTGGTCTAGAGAAAACCATAACCTTTTATTCAAGTTCAAATATCATGGTCTAATTATACGACACAAACCCAGGCTAATGAGAAATATCTTTATTATGAAAATAGAAAAATATAATTCACAAGCCAGTTGCAGAATCTAAATATTGTTCAAAATATCTAATTACACAAATGAAACTCAGTACATGATTATCACAATCTAATGGTTAGACAACTAAGTAAAACTTCTTGTTAAACACACACACTATTCCTTATAATAATAATCCCTGATTAGCAAATGATTATATTATCACCCAGGTAACTTTTCAACCCTTTACCTTTATCAATGATTCCTATCTAATTCCCAAGCTAATAAAAGTAATTTCCGTATGCTCACCCTTAATTAGCCTCTCCGGCACAATTAGGTGGAAGAGAAAATTTTCTTGTCAGCTGGAAGACGTCAGGAATACCGTTGTAAAAGTTACACGTGTTGAAAATCCTTGATGAGGCTATAAATCATCAGCAATAAGTTCCGTTTATCTGTGCTAAGTTCAGAACAGTTTTTAAATGTCCGAATGTCTATCTCTTAGGCAGAGAATCACACGAGGTAACTTACAGGTCTAATTATTGAAAGAAAAAGTTTACAATTAGAACATCTGTGAGCAGATCTGAGCTTCCCCGGACCTTATCACAGACTAACTAATTATTAATTAATTAGCACCTTTCTTTTCTTGAATCTCATCAGATGACTTCCTCGGACCAATCCAGAAACAGAACTTGATGAATAGCCTTTCTGTATAAAGTATCATATATGCTGGAAGACCCAGGGCTGTTAGACAGATAAGAACAGAATAATTTCTTCAAGATTCACACTGTCCCATTATTAAAGCACAGATGAATGCCCTTGAATAGCAACATTCGGGTACATCCCCATAATGCATCAGGCAGAAACTGTAAAGCAATGTACTTCTTACTTCTTGCAAAATTCATGCTTGAAAGTTGCTTGCAGAGAGAGATTCTTGAAACAATGGTTCAGGCTTGATGACATCATAGAGGCCTAACCTCAGGTGTGAATACGGAAATATCCCTACAGTCCCCCCTTTTGGAGGAGAAATAACTTCAATGGAGTCTATTTCACCTTCAACCTAACTAAGAAAGAAAGGATCGACAAGACCCAAGGTGATATAAAAATGCATAAACATAAGCAATACCATATAAATCAGCGATAAATCAAAGATATCAATAATCAATGGATAATAATCATAAAGGCAAGGGCAAAATATATGAACCCAGCCAAATAAATGATAATAAAATCACTGAATAATGGCAATATATGATAAAATCAAAAATTATAACTACTTAGCAAGGCACAAAAGGTATGCCAAAGCAAAAGTTAAGACAGAAAGATCATAATCAAAAATACGGCTAGCAAAATTACTCTTTCATAGCCGCAATGAAATCATGCATTCTTAAGTCAGTATGTGATGGTTTCTGTTGAATAAGACGTCTAATACGGATGGTCTCATAGAGTGCAAAAACAGAGAACCCAAATAAAAGAACCCACAGGATGGCAAAAATTGGAATAACAACAGTGATAAAAAGATCAATACTGCGGGTATCAACAACTTCATGTACATTGGAGGAGCCAATATGAAAGTCCTCAATATGAAGCTTATCATTATCAACTTTCAGTTCAATGGTGTGGGAAGGTTTTGTCATCAAATATTGTTCCACTTCAAGGGTAAAGTTGATGGGATGTCCACGGAAAACATCCAGGATTTCCAATTCAGTTTCAGTAGGAGTAGAGTCCAAATGGAAAAGAGAAACATCAAAAGAAGATATGCTGGATCAAGATCTGGAACGGGAAGAACAAGAAACCAGGAGAATCTTAAAGGACAACACGGGACTGCGGACCAGGATCGATTACTTTGGTACCAACGCCAATCAGCAGGACAGCCAGGAACAGCATCGGCAGAACTCGTTTCGCCATCTGAAAAACAGAAAAGAGAGAGAACAGCCTAGGCTGTTGCTAGGTTAATGTCATTCATCACAACAATGGTTTCATCCTGGGCAAATTTACTGGGATGACATGGTCTCAGTTGATTAATGTGGACCCATTTAAGGACATCTGCACCTGGAGAATTTGATTTGATGCGAATTTGATAAGCCACAGGTGAAGCTTTTTCCACTATAGGGAATGGACCATGCCAACTTGGCAAAAATTTACTTTCTTTGGCCTTGGTTTTGCCAAAATTGTAATAGAATACCTTGTCGCCAATTTGGTATTCCTTTGTGGTAGTCCTATGATCATAATAGGCTTTTCTACCTTTAGCAGCAATTTCCAGATTTTTCTGGGCAAAAGAAAATGCACCCTGTAAATGGTTACGTAAATGGGTGACATATTCATGAGCAGTAGTAGCGCTAGAAAGATTTACATCATTAGTTCTATACAACAAATGAATTGGTAATGTCATTTCTCTACCTGTCATCATTTCAAAAGGCGTCACCCCCGTAGAACGGTGAGGCGTGGCACGAATAGCCATCAGTACCAAAGGTAACTTCATGTCCCAATTCTTACCAGAGGTAGACACGTACTTCTTCAGGATCGTGATGATGGTACGATTCGCTCTTTCCACTTGTCCCGATGATTGAGGGTGGTAAGCTATGTGCAATTTACTTTTCACTCCGAGCATCTTCCACATGTGTCGCATCACATCCGCAGTGAAATGTGATCCTTGGTCTGAGTCCACTCTCATGGGCAAACCCCACCTACTGAACACATGATTCAGTAACAAGGTAGCGGTAGTCTCTGCCGTACAATTGGGTGCAGGCAAGCACTCAATCCACTTTGTAAACAAACAAGTGACAGTCAACATATACTTATTACCTCGGGAGGAACGGACCACTGGACCAATCCAATCAATCTGGATGTCGGACCAGGGCATAACCAAACCCTTCTTTCTCAAGGGTGCTCGGTGAAGTGGTGTAGAGGGTTGAAATTGACAACAAGTCAAGCAACCTCTCGTATATAATTGCACATCTTGCCGCATATGAGGCCAGTAGGCCACTTGCTTCAGTGTCTCATAGGTAACTTCTTCACCTCTATGTCCAGCACAAGGTTCATCATGGGCATGTTGCAACATGATTCCTCGATATGCACGGGGTACAACCCACTGCACAATACCATGCTTACTCGTCCGAGTGAGCAGGTCCTGGTGAATCGAAAATTTCTCTCTGGAGGTGTAGAGTATCCTCAGTTCTTCATCCTTCTGGTCGTCTTCAGACAATGGATGATCCTGTGGATTCTGTATGAAGTTATAGAACTTTCCCAGGATAAGATCGGTCTTCTGAGCGGTTACAAGATCAAAGGAAGGGATATCATTACCCCACTGCACCACAGGTGTTTCAGCTACCTGTTTCGCTTGGCGTCGAGTAATAGCTTGTACCATCGAGAACAACTCTTCAGGGCATTGCCATAGTTCACCTGACAAAGCACCTTCTTTGGCCAGTTGATCCGCAAGGTCATTTCCGATCTTGTCAGAACTATTAACCTTAGCATGACCTTTCACTTTCTTCCAGTAGATGGTCATGTCATTGTCTCGTACCAATTGATCTAAGGCTAGAATCAAGTCGCCATGATGGACAGGCTTTCCTTTGGAATTTAACATGTCCTTCTTTTTCCACACGGGTAAGTGAGACACAAAGTTTTGACGCACATAATCAGAATCTGTACAGATAATCAGTTCTGGGATCCCCTTCTGTACCGCAGACTGTACAGCGACCAAGGCTGCTACAATCTCTGCGTATTGGTTGGTTTTAGCACCCAATTTATACTTCAAAGTTTCCATAGGTGTGTCAACATTCCACACTACACCTACTCCTGCGACCAAATTATGGGTCGAGGTCTGGTGGAAGGCACAGCCATCTACGTAGACTTGAGGTATATTGGCACATAGCTGTTCATCATAAAGATGATGACGATGGGGTTCCTCCTCTTCTGGTGGAACATCAGGTTCCGGTATACCTGTAAGAGAATCTTGTTCTGTACAATCATGCAATTCTGCTATCCCTTGGGCTACTGTGTTACGATGTTTCAGTGCATACTTTACCTGTAAAGGCCATCCTTGGAGAGCCAAAGTCCATGAGACTATTCGGCTATTGGAGACACGACCAGTCTTGATCTTGTCACTACCCAAGAAACTAATGGGTTGATGACAAGTCTCTACAATGAGTTTTTCTCCTTGGATATAACTCCGAAAATGTTGAAGAGCCCAAACAGTTGACAGTAGAGCTTTCTCACATTCAGAATACTTCTTCTCTACATCGGTGAAGCCTTTGCTTGCATAGGCCACCACACGCTTGTCAGAGTCGTATTTCTGGTACAGGACAGCACTCATAGAGTGTTTGGAGAATCCTAGGTCGATGAAGAATTCACGACCACTCTCAGGGTAGGCCAAGCAAGGAAAGCGACTAAGCTGCTCTTTCATCTCTTGCATAGCATCGTCCTGTTCAGGACCCCACGTCCAAGGTACATCCTTCTTTAGTAAGGCAACCAAGGGTCTAGAGATCTCTGCATACTGATCTATGAACTGTCGAGAATAATTGCATATTCCTAAAAATGAACGAAGTTCCGGCAAATTGGTAGGTTTCCTCAATTGTTGTAGGGCCTGTATCCTTTTCTTCTGTGGTCGAAGACCTTCAGAGGAAATGTCATACCCTAAATAATTCAGAGATGTTCGGCACCATTGACCTTTGGCAAGGGTCAATTTAGCTCCTGCATTTTGCAATTGTTGGAACACATGTTCTACCTCTTCCAGGTGTTTCTGAAAGGTGGGACTCTTGATCAGGATGTCATCCACATAGACTAGAGTTCCTCGAGCTTCCGCATCTGGAAGGGCTTTATGGAGAAATATGTTGAACTCAGCTGGAGAGTTCAGAAAACCAAAAGGTGTTCTATTCCACGTGTACTGTTTCTTCCCAAAGGTAAATGCTAGTTTGTATTGATCCGGTGGATGTACAGGAACTGTCCAAAATCCAGAAGCTAAATCCAAACTGGTAAAATACTTAGCTCCTTTGATGGTAGTCAAGCTCTGGTCAAGATGGGCCATAGGCCACCTAGACAAGGGTACCCGCTTGTTTAGCTGTCGGTAGTCCAAGGCAATTCTCCAACTGTTATTCTTCTTCAGGATTGGCCACAAGGGTGAGTTGTATGTACTGTTGCAAAGCCTAATGATACCCCTAGTTTCCAGGGTATCAAGTATCTCTTGCACGGACTCATACGAGGCCAAAGGAATCTTATACTGACGTACGAAGACGGGCTTACTGTGGAGATCCGTAGGAATCTTGGTCACATGTAGATCGGTCAGACCAGTGTCATAAGAATCCACTGCAAAAAGGTCTCGATACTTGTACAACAACTGTGTGAACTGAGCCTTTTCTTCATCAGAAGAGCACGCATCAGCTAGGTCCACTTGTTCCTTTACCATAGCATCAAACTTAGAAAAAGGTTGGTTGGAAGAGATTTCCACTTGGTCTTCAATCTGTTCTTGCAAAGATGAAGATTCAATGGCATTCACCGCTTTAGATTGGTCAGACAGAACTAACTTCCTGGATAAAATCAAAAAATCATTCTCCACTGTTACATGGGAAGTCGTTGCATCATATGGCCAAAGGAAGTCCAGTGAAATGAGTCCTTTAGGTGAGGTAAAAATATGGTCCAGTATATCCCCCCCCTGGCAGGGGTCAACAATGGAAGACAAGCTGCCAATGATAGGCAATGTTACCTCAACATCAGGAAAAGATTCACCCACTAGAAAACCCAAATGTTCTCCAGCGGAGAGAAAGACTTCCGTAGGTTGAGATTTGACAATCAATACATGGAAAGAAGAGGTAGGTACTTCAAGACATGGTAAAGCACCTAGAGAAAGACCATACTCGAGAAAAGAGGAATTTGGGTTGAAAAAGCCAATATCATCGAGCATGCGTTGACCATGGGCCAAACGAAGAGGCAGAGCAAAATCCTGCACAAAGCCAGGAATCTTGACGTCTTCAGCACAAACCACTTCACAAACTTGAGGAAGAGGTTGTCCAGCCTTCAGACCATCCATCAGGTCCACATCTTCTACCGGGGTGCCTTGCAATCTGCTCCAAAGCACACCGTTCACCAAATCAACGTAGACTCCTAGACGAACAAGACATTCTGATCCCAAACACAAGGATGTGTGTAGGCCTTTCACCACAGAAAAGTGATGAGTGAAAGTCTTAGAACCCAGGGTCAGCAGAAGGCTACAAACCCCAACAAGAGGATTGACCCCCTGACCTGGTATAGGTAGGTGAGTAGAGTGGCGCCGAACAAACGGAACTGATGTGGTTCGCTGAAGTTGACAGTAAAAAGATTCACTAATTATGGAGATGTCACTCTGGAGTAGCAGTTGAGCTTGAACTGGGACAGAACCGTGCAGGTGAACATCAACAAACAAGTCAGTATCATCCTGGTGAAGTACAGCCAGTAGACGAGGATGAGAGGTCAAAGAGTTGGAAATAGATGAGGTCGGGTTTTGGACAGTATCTTGAGGTGGATCTGGCACGGGGAACGTAGACTTCAGAACAATCTCCAAATGGTCAGCCTGGAGAACAATGTCAGATATTTGTTCCTTGGGAACGCTGACAATCTCGCGGTCTGTGGGACCCACTTCTGGAACATTAGCATACCGTAGCTCCAAAATGTGTGGATCCGCTGAACGCAGGAAATTTATTCGAATTGAAGTATCGTTTCGTTCCACAGTACTGGTAACCTGGGGAAGGCGTGTAGTTGGTACCTTTCCAAAAGGAAGGGGACGAGTCACTTGAGCCCAGACCACTTCTTGGACGTAATCCAAAATAGGCCGCAATCTCTTCAAAAGATCGTTTCCAATCAAAAACTCCTCTCCTGGACTAGTGGTAATAATCACTGGGTGTTTGACATTCATTTTGCCTAACTGCAAGGTTAACCAAGTTTGACCAACTGTCTCAATGTTCTGATGTCCATATGCAACCAAAGACAAATCACTGGGAATAATCGACAGTGGATTCTGGGTACCCAGGGTAGTCTGCAAACGTTGGAATAGTCCCTGAGTGATCAAAGTCACTTCTGAAGCCGTATCAAGTAAACCGGGACAAGACAAAACCTGTTGGAGAAGCAAAGGTATAGTGTACCGTTGACCCATAGGCTTTAACCTACCCAAGAAATACTTGTGTGACTTAATGGAATCCCACGAAGGAAGCCACTCTGTGTTCTCAGATAATTCACTGAATTGTACCAGATCTATGTCTTGTGTAGCATCAGGAGATGTTGTTTGGACAGAAGATACAATAGTGGGTGGAAAAATTGGTTCTCGGACTAGTCATGCGGTATCATCCTCTAACAATTCGGGTGTGTCATCCAGGTCGTCTACTGAGGAAGCATGGGTATCAGTTACTACAGACTTGACCACTCGAGTTCCGGAAGGCCTGTAACTGATATTGTTATCCTTTCTCCTTGAGGTCTGTTCCTTTCTCGCGGGGACAGATGCTAGTTGTTTAGAAGTCAATTCCAGGGCAGAAATACGATCTACCACTTGAGCCAATTGTTCCATTATCACACTGAGGTCACTCTGCTTCTGTTGCTTATTGGGCCGTCTCTTCTTCTGTGTCTTGGGTCCATCCCTATTGGGTGGTGCATCAGAAGAGGAAGTCTGGTCTGCTGGACGAGATGAAACAGGTCCTGGAGTGGAAACTACAGAGCTACTAGGTTCCAAAGCAAGTGAATTCTGAACTGCGCAAACACTCAGCTTAGATTCCTTAGATCGTGCTTTGGGCACCGGTTTCTCAGATGGGCCTGCAGGAACCCTGACTTTATGATCATAGAAATCCTCGGCTACGGCTAAGATCGATGAGTAAGAGGCCTTTTTCATACCAGCCACAACCACACTCATATATTCAGGCAAGGCTTTTGCAAAGAGAGATCGGAATTCTCCATACTCCAGTTCGTCCTCAGAAGGAGTCCTGTCTGGAAAGAAATGTCGTTTCAGACGGAAAGCAAATTCACGGGGATTTTCTAGGAGTCCACAACGCAAATGGAATGCAGCTTTGCGAGATTCAATGGAATCAGCGTATGTACCATAACGTCTTTTGAGTTGTTGTTCCACCTCTAACACATCCGAAGTACCAGTGATGATGGATCGCAACGTCTCAGAACACTCAGAAGCAAAGGACCAACGGAGTAAACGAAGCTTATCACTGTCCTCTGTCACTGCATAAGTCTCAAAGAACTCATGTATTGAGGCCAAATGTGCTTCAATAGTTAGCTTAGTTCCCTCTCTAAAAGGTTCTATCATTTGTTTAAACATCTTCATTATCTGTACGTGATAGGGTGGTATAGTATAACTACCTCCTTTCTTTTGAGTTTCTTTCCCTGTTTCATTATTGTGCTGTGACCTTTGTGGAGTATGTTGTGAAATGTCTGGTGCTTTGGTGCCATCTGGTGGTTGTTTAGGCTCACTGTAAACTGACCTTACCGGGCGTGGTTTAGAGTCAGAAGGTTCAGTGACGTCATAGGAATTTGAGATAGATCTTACAGGGCGTGGTTGCTGCACTGGGCGGTCAGCTAGTGTCACTAATTTCTCAGGGCAGGGTTTGTTACTAAGCAACAAGTCATCTGCAGTAGAATCAGAACACTCCTGCGCATTCCTGTTCCCCCCTTCCCCACTAGAGCTGTAAAAAGAACGAAAGACGGTTCTAGGAGCCGGTGTAGGAAAATGAAGAGGCGACATAGGAAGAAAGGGAGCTGGAATATCCCTCTCACTACAAAAAGTAGCAACCTTGTCTTGTAAAACTTTCACATCAGAAGCTAACGAAGTTCTTTGAAAAGATATATCTTGAACATTCTGGCGCAGAGCCAAATTATCGGCATCTGCCTGACATAACGAGTCAGTTAACTTTGTGACCTGTAACTCGCTTTCGGAAAGTCGGTTCTGAGACTCAACAAAGTCCGCTTGTAAGGCACATAATTGCCTGTCAGCACGGGCTGCCTTATCATTAGACAGACGTTCGGTAGCGTCTAACTTTTCACCCAGACAAACATAAGCAGAAGTTACGTCTGCAAGTTCATTCTGCAACCTAGATAAAACCTCAGCATGATTTTTCTGACAAGTAGATAAAGAAAGCTGTAAATCTGCCTTCTGAGCTCGGACAGTATTAAGTTGCGTCACTAAAGATGGACACTTAACACAAGAAATATCCACTGTACTTTTTTTCTGACTTTCAAGTTCAGCATTCAACTCAGAACATTGATGTCGTAACTCAGACATCACCTGATCAAAGTCGGAATGTTGATCTTCACAATTAGAAGCTAACAGTTCAAGGGAATCATTACGAGTCCGTTCTGCTTGCAAAGAATTTTTACAATCCTCTAATTGCTCATATAAATCACTCTGAAGCTGACGTTGTTGAGATAAACCAGAAGAGATAGAAAAATTCTATTTATTTTATTTTATGGTTTTTTTTTTTGCTTTAGGATAAAGTACTATATTAATTGTGTTGATAAAAATTTATAAACAAAGTCCTGCCAGCTAAAAATAAGCTAAATATTAAAGTACTGAGGCTTGTATGGATGCTGCGGGGACGGGCGGGGTGGGGAAAGTGGTTGCAGGGATGGGGCACTGACAGGGACGGTGACAAATTTTTTCCCCATGTCATTCTCTGCTACTTAGAACAAGATGAAAGACAAAATGTACAGTTGTCCACAATAAATCTAAATCTCAAGGGGGCATGTTAGAAGCATGGTTTGGGCGGGACTAGGGTGGGCTTATGATTTGGACATTTTTCTGCAATAAATAAATATTTTAGAAAATGTCCAGGGCACAATTTGGATGTTTGGGCCTATATCTGTTTTAACAAGAATAAGTGCCCAAAAGGTACCCAAACTGACTAAATATCCACTGGAAGGATGAATGCATGAACCCCCCCCCCTCCACCACCACCACACACACTTTCCCAGTGGTCAGTGGCCCCCTCCCATCTCCAAAGATGTGACCGAAACAGTGCCTGTATAATAGCTTCAGATATTATGGCCAGTCGTAGTAGAGCAGCAAGCAGGTTCTTGGAGTAGCCTGGTGGGTAGTGTAGTCAGTCATAGAGATGGGGACTCAGGCCCATATAAAACAGAGCTGTTCAAGCCCCATAGATGAGAGGACGCCAAAATTAGTGCTCCCTGTTGGAACCTTTGAGAAAGCCTGTTTAGGCGAAACGGGTCCCGTCGGGCATACAATTGTTGGGGCAAGTAATTTATACTGCAATAAAGGATGAGTAAATAAAAATGGACTAATTGCTGATTATTGAAGAAAAGAGTCTTTCATGGATTGAGCAAATTTATTGCCTTATTTGAATGAACCCTAATAAGTGAGGGAATTTTTACACTTTGGACTCAGGCACATATCCCACTCTAACTACTTCACCCTAATCCCATTGTACCTACATATAGGTGATACCTACAGGCATAAGGGCTATTGGTATGGTGTACAGTTGGGTTCAGTAGGTTTTGGAGGGCTCACTGTACACTAAGGGGTTAGGGTGAAATGTGTGCCTGGGACTTTTTATGTGAAGTTTACTGCAGCGCCCCTTAAGGTACCCCACTGTTCTGCTGAGATGTTTGTGTAGCCAGTCTACTAAAACTGCTGGCCTCTCTAACATCCCGATGGATTGTTTTGTGTGATTTTCCTTTGAATGTGGGTTATTTTTTGTTGGGTTTTTTTTTTTTTTTTTAATTGTTCAAAAAGATATATGCAGTAAATACAAGCACATCTGAGAAATGACCATTTTCGAAACAGAAAGAGAGACTTTTTCTGGTTCGAAAATGGTCATGTTTCCTTCTGGATTTTTGTGCATCTTTCACAAAACATCCAAACTCAGATTTAGACGTCTTATCAAAAATACCATATTTCCTCATGTATAGGCTGCGGCCTATACATGGATTTTTGCAAACCAGCCTAATGGGCATGGCTTGCTTAAATGTGGCGGCCTATACATAGAGCAATACATTATCCCCCCCCCTTAAATACCTCCCTTGCCAGTAATCCTCCTGGATGGCCACACCTGCCTCCTCCAAACATGCTGGCTGCCTTCTCCAAACATGCTTTGCAGAGCAGGAGCGATGTTTGTGATCTCAAGCCTCGCCCCCTCCCTCCCTTCCTTCCTTCCTCTCTCCCTGTGCCACCAATGCCAATTTCTCCATGTCGATGCAGCACCAGATGCATGCAACAGATTTCTCCAAGTTGACGTGCACGCCGATTTTTCCAAGCCAACGCAACAGGTGCGTGCAGCCGCGACAGGAGAAGCCTTTCCCCCCCCCCGACATCAATTCCCCATTTCAAAACTAACACCATAATGCGAAACGCAGAATTTGCGTCAGAGCCCCATTCAGTATATCGATAAAAGAATCAGATAAGTTTATCTTAAACTATACTATTTATTTAAAATATTGAAAAAATTTTAAAAATAAAAAAACCACATAGAGGCCGATGTGGAGGCTGGCTGCTGGTATGCTCAAGTTTTACATGAATTACGGGACTTGAGTGCAGCCGCTGAAGCCAAAAATGAAATTAAATCAAATCAAATTAGAGTGAATGAAAAAGTGATAAGACTGCGGAATTTAAAATGAAATTTCTGTGAAACAATGAAACAATACTATGAATAACTGAAGATAATAGAGTGTGGTATTGATTGAAACTGAATTTATGCTGTCCTCACTCAATGAAGTAAATATCTTTCAAGCCAATTTAGATAGTGACCCAGATATATGTGGACATATCTGTGCATGGATGAAAAGTCACCCAAATTTCGACATGGATTTCAGGTGTGCATGTAAACTAATTAATCAGTTAGGCACTCACAATCATCAGAGTTAATTGGCACTTAATTGGCAGGAATTAGGAGTTATGTTGAACATCTGACCTAAACCCTATTCTATCATATGCACACCTAAATTCCACAGAATGCAACTCAAAAGGGGGTGTGGCCATGGGAGGAGCATTAGCATGTCATGGGCGTTCCCAGAAATTAGGGCACACAGTTATAGTATACTTCAATTTGCATGCCCAAGTGCCATCAGATGGGTGTGAGATTTCACAACAGGATTCCGCAGGCATAAGTTCTCACGCCCTAGTCTGGGCATGGAAATCCACTCTAAGCAATAATCTATAAAGGTTCCTTAGTGCCGAGTGACTTTTATAGAACTGGCATTTAGCAGTGCCTATCTTTGGTCACCATTTACTGAATGCAAATCCAAAATGTTTTGATCTGAAAGCATAAACTGAGTGCATATCCCTAGAGCACTGTTCTTCAACTGCCGGTCCGTGGACCGGTGCCGGTCCGCAGGAAATTTCTGCCGGTCCGTGCAGGGCTGGCAAGATTAAGGTGACCATAAGTCCCATTTTCAGACCTCCTGTCCCGTTGTCCCCAAACACAGCTTCGGGACAGCGTCCTGATGCTGTGCTCAGGGACAACGGGACAGGCAATCATTTCCTGTCCCTACCTGTTGCACAAAAAAATAAAAGCCTCCCTCATTCATTTCCCTGGGTCAGCTGCTATCTTACTGTCCTGCTGCTGCTGCTAAAGCCGACAGGAAGTCTTTTTTCCAACGTCAATTCTGACATCGGAGAGGATGTTCTGGGCCAGCCAATTGCTGTCTGGCTAGCCCAGAACGTCCTCTCCAACATAAGAATTGACGTCGGAAAGAAGACTTCGTGTCGGCTTTAGCAGTAGCAGCAGTAGGGCGGTAAGATAGCAGCCGACCTGGGGAAAGGAAGGAGGAAGGCTTTTTTTTGTTGTTGCACAGCAGGGAGGGAAGGAGGTAGGCAGGCAAACAGGCTGGCTTTGGCCAGGGAGGGAGGGAGGGATAGAGGTAGACAGGCAGGCTGGCTGGCTTCGGGGGTGGGGGTGGGACAAAGTGTGGAAGGCAGTGAGAGGGACATGGGAAGGAGGCACTGGGGGCACTAAAGACATGGGAAGGAGGCAATGGGGGCACTAAAGACATAGGAAGGGGCACTAAGAACTTGGGAAGGAGGCACTGGGGGCACTAAAGACATGGGAAGGAGGCACTGGGGCACTAAAGACAGGAAGGAGGAAGGGGCACTAAGGACATGGGAAGGAGGCACTGGGGGCACTAAAGCAGGAAGGGGCACTAAGGACATGGGAAGGAGGCACTGGGGGCACTAAAGACATGGGAAGGGGCACTAAGGACATGGGAAGGAGGCACCGGGGGAACTAAGGACATAGGAAGGAAAGAGGGAGGGAATAGGAAGGGACAATTCTTGGGCCTGAGTGCAGAAAGAAAGGATACACAGACAGAAGGAAACGCAACCAGAGACTTATGAAATCACCAGACAGCAAAGGTAGGAAAAATGATTTTTAATTTAGTGATCAAAACGTGTCAGTTTTGAGAATTTATATCTGCTGTCTATATTTTGTACTATATTTGTCTATTTTTCTATAGTTACTGAGGTGACCGAGCTTCGCGGAGATGGGGCAGAAACGGGGTTTTTAAGTTTTAGTCCTAGTAGTTTGCCAGTCCACAAAATAATTATTTTATTTCTGCTGGTCCATGGATGTAAAAAGTTTGAAAAACACTGCCGTAGAGCATCCCTTATAGCTCCCCCTCCTCCTGCACACTCAAATTCTCTCTCCTTTTCTGGATGTAACAAATATTTAGACAAAAACATCTCCTGAATATATACTTTAAAAATGGTTTTTTCCTTATATTTGTCCTCCATGGACTACTAAACGCTCATTCTTGCGAATTTATCTGCAGTTTTGTTAATGTTTCTGTTCTCTTTAAAGAAATCTAAAGGTGCAGACTTACAGTTCTCTGATATCTGGTGTCCTGTCCTTAGAGGTATTGTACAGTACAAGGAGCATCAAGGCAGATTGGTATACGCCATTCCAGCTAAAAGCTAATTAAACTCCGACCTAACAGCTGCTTAATGAAGAAAAGCAACCCAGGCCCTCATTGCAAGTAAGGAATAAGAAGTATTTAATGAAGAGTAATTAAACACTGTGCGAGCCACTGTTAGTTGCTGAATGCAGTGTTCAACTGACACGAGCCTCATGGCCACCACCAAGGAATGGATACGGGCTGACCTATTTGCCCTCACAGAGGCTATGAGGCAGCTCAGGACCCCTATCCTAGCCTCCACACTCAGGGCCATAAGGGCAGCAATAATTCCCCTAGTAATGCATCCAGTATGCATATCACCCATTTTTCTAAGTGCATGTTTAGAGGCCCTGTCTGTTATATTTTGGAGGCAAGTAGTTTAAAAATATGGTCAAGTATGGAGGGGGTGAGTATTTTTGATTATAATTGAAACAAATCATTTTCATAAATAAATAAGGGAGGGGGATAATATTTTATATTATGATGATCAATTATAGGATTTCAAGTGTATTTGAATGCTTAATTGATAAATGTCAATATTGTACTTGATTTAAGATTTGAAATGAATAAAGATTAAAAAAAAAAAAAAAGATTTTTTTTTTTAATAGCTGTGGTGTAAATATGGTTTGGGAATAATATAATATGTTTTTACAGGGTTATTACACGTACCTTGTGTTGTCCTTTCATTTCAATAATAGAACTCCTGAATGGCACAACATAGGGCTCCTTTTACTAAGGTGTGCTAGCGTTTTTAGCATGCGCTACATTGCCACGCGCGCTAACCCCGCGCTATGTGCCAAAAACTAATGCCAGCTCAATGGAGGCATTAGCATCTAGCGTGCGCGGCATTGCAGGGCGCGCTAAAACCGCTAGCACAGCTTAGTAAAAGGAGCCCATAGTCTATGAGCCCCTCAATCCATCAATTTTGCTTTAACCAAACAGGAACAACTATTTAGAAGGTTATACAAACATCCCTCTATAAACATATCCCCGTCTGTATTTCTAGAACCCCACATATACACTGAAAAATAACTATATACATACATATATACATTTATTTATTCAGTTTTCTATACTATTCACCCAGGGGATCTCAGAATGATTTACATGAATTGGTTCAGGTACTGAAGTATTTTTCCCTGTCTGTCAAGTGTCAAGTTTATAAGTTTCAAGTATATTAAAAATTTGTTATCCCACCTTTTCAAAATTACAAAGCGGCTTTACAACAATAGTCTAGTCTAGCTTTCAGTTTATATACCGGGTCATCTCCTAACAGAGCTCGACTGGGTTCGCAAATAATTAAGACCAGAATATATAAAAGAATACGAACCTGTGAAAGTGAATGTGAAAATGTTATCCATTTGTCACTTCAGTAGGTAAACCATTAAGATATTGTGTGAACAACAAAGTTTTTAGGGCTTTACAAAATTGTTGTAGCTGACCTATCAATCTTACAGAGTCAGGGAGTTTGTTCCAAGTTTCTACCAGTTTGAACGTAAGAGATTGGCTAAGCTTCCCAACAGATTTAATTCTTCTAAAAGAGGGGAACCAGGGCAGGATTAATTCGTCGAGGGCCCCTAGGCACACAAGTAGACTGGGCCCCCTGCCCCGCCCCACCCCACCATGCACCCAGGCGGAAACAGGAAGCTACATCAGAGGGAAGCTTTGGGCAAGCAGCACCGCTTGTACAATTACAGTTCCCGTTGTCTTTCTTACCTGCGTTGCTTGCTTGTCTTACTTTCCATCAAGGGGGGGGCCACGTTGCCGATCGGTGGGGGGGCCCGCATTGTCGATCGATGCTGGAAGGGTCCATCGCCGTTTGGAAAAAACAATGTTGATGCTCTCCTTCATCGGGCCCTCCTGGCCATTTTGGGCCCTAGGCACGTGCCTACTTGGCTTATTGGTTAATCCTGCCTTGAGGGGAACGATAATTTATATTTCTGTGTAATCCTTGAGTGGCAAGATCTAGAAGTATTCCACAGAGAAGCTTAAAGATAACACGTAAACTAGATCCTAAAATGAACTGGGAGCCAGTGAAGCTTTCTCAACAAAGGAGAGACATGGTTGTACTTTCTTTTTCCAAAAATAAGTTTAGCTGCCGTGTTTTGTATTAACTGTAGTCAATTTAGACTACCCTGCTTAATGCCCGTATAAACAGAATTACAATAATCCAGCTGGGCAAGCACAATAGACTGTACCAACACTGAATAATAAAAAGCAAAAACAGGGTAATACAGACACATTAAAATTAATAGCTAATTAATATCCAGTAAAGACAAGTACAAAGACTCACATATCAAACTGACGTGAAAGGAAACGGGTAGAACTACAATAAGTTGAGAGATAAGAACAATTAAGGGAAAAAAAAATGTACCTGGAGCTTTCGGAACCAAGTGACTTGTCCAGGGTCGCAAGGAACAGCGTAGGTCTGAACCCACAAACCTCAGGGTGCTGAGGCTGCAACCATAACCCTTGTGTCACACTCTCAGATATAGTGTTAAAAACAAGCCCCCTCATCTTACATATACTGCAATGATATAATTAATTCCAAATGCAAAAAAAAGCCCTTCAACTCTTCTTATGCCACTCCCACTCCCCTAAATTAGAGGCACACTGGATATAAACATTGGCAAACTTCAATCAGATGTGTTTACTGAGATCCTCTGCTGCACTCTTTCTTATAAGTTCTGTGGAGCCAAAAAATTATCAACATGAGATCCATCATTTGAAAATATACGTTCAAAATGTGTGTTAGCATGAGGGAAGGTGTAGTGATATTTCCTACAGGCCCCATCCTATCACTAAAGTGCTTCAAATAATGTACACCCATGGCCCTTGTTGCCACTCATTTAGCTATACTTGGTGCACTAGTGATACTCATGGAGGGCAAGAAGTTTGAGCCCAGGTAAGGATGATGCTGTGCATGACATACAGAGAGAGGTTCAGGGGAAGATCCATATGCCAGCGGAAAATCTCAAATAAGCTTATATGTTGTCCATTGGTAGATATAGCACACCCAAGCTCAAATGTCCCTAATCTTGTATTTTCTGCTCTTATCAACAGCTGAAGACCAGGATATAGGAAAGGGAGCTCACAGGCTGGAGCGACCAAGGACAAGAGGTAGAGAGAACATCTTATTTTCGAGTATGCCTATTGCTTGAGGAGTATAAAAGAAGCATCTCCAGAGAGCATAGGGGTTGATCTTGATTTAATTCCTAGAGGTCTGGTCTGAGCTGCGAAGAACTCCAAAGTTCTAGTTCCTGCAGCTTGTTCTTCACTGCCTGGCTCCCTCAACCTGACTTTAATCTACCCTGCATCCTCAGAGTTCCTATAAAGCCTGTCTCCTATGAAAGACTTCTTTTCACTGAATGGTTTGTTGTAGGAGGGGGAGCTAAAAAGTTCTCAGCCCAAACAACCAATTTCCTAAATTCAGAGCGTTATTTTGCCACTGTAGCTGAAAAGAGTGTTATCTTATTTCATGAAGTGCCAGTTTGCAAAAACAAAATTCTATGTTTTGGCATTACTTCAGATCATTAATTGAACCATATCTACGTCATTCTCTTTTTGGTTGCGCTGAGAACTTTTCAGCACTCCCTTGTACTCAGTAGGGAAGCTAGAAGGCACATTTTATAGCCTATAAGGCAGGGGTGCCCAAAAGGTCGATCGCAAAGGCAAAACAAGTCGATCGCAGAGCCCATCCCGGGCTCTGCAATAGACTCACATTGCCTTGTTCTGTTCTCCCTGCTTCCCCGATGCCAGGCCAGGTACGTGCAGCGATTGCACAAGCGCCGGGCCCACAAACCTATCAATCTTACAGAGTCAGGGAGTTTGTTTCAAGTTTCTACCAGTTTGAACGTAAGAGATTGGCTAAGCTTCCCAACAGATTTAATTCTTCTAAAAGAGGGGGCCCTTTCCCATCGGCCCCGAGCTGCCGGCCTTTCAAACATGGAGGAGAAGGAGAGGCAGCAGCTGCCTGCAGCGGGGGATTGACCCAGTCTCGTGCTCATTCACGACCCCCTCCTGGCCCTCTACTCACCCCCGATCCCCTTCCTCAAAGTGCACTGCTTCAACATCTTGTCCGAATATGAGAGCTTCATGCAGCATGGGGGGCTCCAGTCCCACGCAAGCAGCGAGGCATGCCGCCCCCAGACCCCACCAGGATCGAGAAGCTGAAGCAGCTGTTGGTGCCCAGGGAAGGAGAGGAGGAGGAGGAGGGGCTGCCCAGGAGAGGCCGGAAGAAAAAGAACCACAAGAATATGCTCACCCGGATGCCTGATGAGTGTCAGTGGCTGCAGCTTCAGGTTCAAATCTCACCCCTGCCCCGATTTCATGACACTGCATTGCAGCCGATTTTCTCCTACTGTACCAGGTCGAGGCCATTTACATCCAGAGGAGCCAAAATTGAACCAGTTCCTTGATTATGTCCCATGACAAGCCATTTAAATTGAGTTTAGCACCCCCAATAAGTTAGAAAAGTTGGCTCCTGAGTTTTCTTTCCGCCTGAACTATTTTCTTGAAAAGTATATATCCCTTTCTCTGGATACAAGAAGCACCTTGCTTAAGAGTGACATTTTAAGGCAGGGGGTCCTGAGAGGCTTTCATGTATCCCAGTCTCATGTAGGTGACATTGGGCCAACTTAATAGGTTTGTGACTAGCCTTTGCCAGCTGGTTCCTCCCTTTGTTAGGTAATACAATACCCTTATTCCACTATGACCCAGAATCTGCCTGTTAGTTGGGGCAGCATCAATCCCAGTCATGGCTAATGTCAGAGGGAAGCAACCAGGGCAAGAGGGAAAAGCCTGAAGGTGGTCTTCCAGGCCCATTCCTCAGTTTCTGTCCAGAGTCCTGCTTGTGTTCAAACCCTTCTCCTAGCGCTCTCATTATTTATTTTACACACACCTGCTGAAAGGAGCACACTGGTCTCCTATGGGTTATGTTAACAAAATGTTAGCAGTTTTTTTTTTGTTAAGCTTTCAGTTCAGTTTGACTGCACTGACCATCTCCATGCCAGTGGTGTAGCCACATGAGCCTGGGCCCACTTCAAATTCTGGTACCTTTGTTATGGCTGGCAGGGACTCTGCTGGTTAGAACAGGTCATTCTTCTATAGTTGCTAGAGCCAGCGGCTGGCCCGGAACTTTTTGGGGGGAGGGGAAGCTGCATGTGCCTGGCCTGGCATCAAGGAGAAATCGGCAGTGGTGGCTTGGGGGGGGGGCAGAGAGAGAGGAAAAAAGGGGGCAGGGAGAGAGAGAGGAAGAAAAAGTTGGACTCATGGAGGGACAGAGAGAGATGTTGGTTCCAAGGGTAATGAAACATAGAAACATAGAAAGATGATGGCAGAAAAGGGCTAAAGCCCATCAAGTCTGCCCACTCTACCGACCCACCCCATCAAGTCTGAGTGCTAATGACCCAGTTCCATAACTCGACCCTCATAGGGATCCCACGTGGATGTCCCATTTATTCCTTGTAACTTTGAGTGTCCCCTAGTCTTTGTAATTTTTGACGGAGTGAAAAATTGATCCACATGTACCTGTATGGAATGAGGTCTGGAAGAGAGGAAGCATGCAAGAGGCAGAAAGAAGAGAAGAAATATTGTATGTACAGTCAGAGGGAGACTCATGAAATCACCAGACAACAAAGGTAGGAAAAATGATTTTATTTTCAATTTAGTGATCAATATGAGTCTGTTTTGAGAATTTATATCTATATTTTTTGCACTATGGCCCCCTTTTACTAAACCGCGATAGCGTTTTTTAGTGCAGAGAGCCTATGAGCGTCAGGAGCAGAGCGGGGAATTCAGCGCAGCTCCCTGTGCTAAAAACCACTATCGCGGTTTAGTAAAAGGGGAGAAGGTATATTTGTCTATTTTGTATAGTTTCTTTCTTTCTCTCTCTCTCCCTGCCCCCTTTCTTTCTTTCTCTCTTTTTTCTTTCTCTCTCTCTCCCTGCCCCCTTTCTTTCTTTGTTTCTTTCTGTCTTTCTTCTCTCTCCCTGCCCCCCCCAAGCAAGGTGACATTCCATATTTTAAAGTCATCTGCCTTTACCTCTTTGAAAAAAAACCCTGAATATAAATGATAATTAACATTTTCTCTATGTACAGTGTACTTTGTGTTTTTTTAAATTTTATTGTTTGTAGATCATTTTGACCTGGTCATTCTAAAAGTAGCTCGCAAGCCAAAAAAGTGTGGGCACCCCTGCCATAGGGTATTTGTGTGTTTATTCTGATGTAAAGAGTATGTAATTGTGCAAAAAGGGTTTACTGTATTTTTCCTGAGCATCCCAGTTGCTCAGTGGATAAGTCTCATATTCTCATTATTCTGTTACGACCACTTGCTGATGCCACCTGCTTAAGTAAATTGCATTTATTTTTATAATATTTGGCCTATTTAATTGCTTGTAAATAGTGTTCAGGAGCTAAGTACCAAGATCCAGTTACCGGCGAGCATAAATTAATACATAATAATTCAAGAGTGCTACATATAAATTCCATTACGCATATTTTATTCCCCTTGCACTGCTCTCCAATAGGAGGCAGGAGTTTCTGTGGGTACGCCTGAATACTTAAACGTAGCCTTTCTGCCCCACACCCACCCTCAGACACACCCTCTTTCAGAAAAATAAAAGTTTATTTTTTGGTACAGTGCACATTTTACCACAGGACATCGGAGTGTGTCTTGCGGTAAGCCTTTTAAACCTGTGGTAAAGCACGCACTAGTGCTTATCACAGCTTAGTAACTCCACATAATACCAATTTATATAGCTGAGCATTTTCCAAGCCAAAATTTTATCAGCAAAGGATTATAGTCAGTACCTACTGCCAGCTGCTTACATCTTTTTGAATATTGATCTATTACACAATGTTTTTGTATTTTTTTTTTCTTTTTAGTAATGGCTTTTGCAATAATGTTAACACAGGGGAGTGAAAGATCATACATCGTGCCCAAAATGTTGGAGTATATGGAAGGTTAAAGGACAAAACAAGAGGTAATTATTTATTCAGAAATGCAGTTTTTTTAAGGTTATTAGTTGCTGTACTGCAACTAGCTCAGAAACTTCCCACACTTCAAAGGGAAAGCCACAATTCAATGACTGTTTAACAGTGTCAGCATATTCTCATTATCACCTTTGATAAGGGAATTCAATAGAGCAATATTCTTTTGCACATAACACATGAAGGGATTTACTGGTGTGTTGCTAATGCACAGTGCAGCAGTCCTTCAATGGCAAAGGAAAGGACAGAAAAATGGAAAGTCAGAAACTTGCAAAATCCCCGAACTAGAATGAATAGAAAAAAATGATTGTGGTATATTATCTCTCTCTCCAGCTGCTAAAAGGATATTTGCACCAACTGAGGAGATCTACTGCCCTGTCATATGGAAAATTCTTTCAGGTTTTTGCATACCTCTACTTCTAAATTTCCCCATAAGAACATAAGAAGTTGCCTCCGCTGAGTCAGACCAGAGGTCCATCGCGTCCAGTGGTCCGCTCCCGCGGCGGCCCATCAGGCCCATTGCCTGAGCAGTGGTCCTTGACTATTTCTATAACCTATCCCTATAACCTAACCTCAATCCTTATCTGTACCCCTCAATTGAGATCAAAGCCTTTGCTGATAATAGACTGGTAAAGTGAGCTAATTAATATAACAGGTTAGGGTTACCAGACATCCGGGCACCTAGACGGCTTTTCAAAACCCAGCACTTTGTCTGGCTTTTGAAAAGCTTCCAGCTTGGGACCGCGCATGCGTGTGATATCATTGCATCACACCTGGGCATGCGCAGATGCCCTCCTGACGTGGCTCCGAGCACGAGAACAGGTTTAAGACAGAAAACCAGGCAACTATACTTTGAGTTAAATATTGGCTTTATGTGCAGTGGTGCAGATGTCTACGGTTATGGCAAATGCTAATTATTTAATATACAAATATAAGTTGGAAAGAGAGATCATTGGAGAAGGACATCGTGTTTGGGAAATCAAAGGAACCAGGCGAAGAAGGCAACCTGCAATCACGTGGCTGGACATGTTGAAAACAGCCAAGGGGATGACGCTACTGGACCTCTCTGGACTAACACAAAACTGATTTCTTGTTAGATCCGCAATTCATCGGGTCGCTAGGACTCAAAAATGAGTCGATGGCACCTAACAACAACATTACGGGCTCCTTTTACTAAGGTGCGCTAGGGTTTTTAGCACGTACTGCATTGCCGCGTGCGCTAACCCCAAGCTAGGTGCCAAGAACTAACGCCAGCTCAATGCTGGCGTTAGCGTCTAGAGCACGCGGCAATGCAGCATGCGTTAAGCGCACGCTAAAACCACTAGCACAGCTTAGTAGTAAAAGGAGCCCTATATATATATTTGATGCATTGAATACAATATATACTATATCACCCACCCCTATCTCTATTACACAACTAGCTATAGGTGGATAAATAGCCTCAGAACTACAGTGACTGCTTTGTTAGATATAGCAGCACAATTCATCAGTTTCAGTCATAGGCTATATACCACCTCCCCCCTTTTTATTTAATCCATCAATATATTTTTCTCTTTCTTTTTATTTTATATACAACTTTATATTATTTTCTTTTTCTTTATATTTTCTACCCTAAAATCTTTAACAAATATTGCTTAATAAAAAATTGATTAATTTTGTTCAAGTACAACTGAATTCATAGTGATATTTAGCTTTCTTTAGGAGGGCTAATTTCATAACAATATTATCATGTTAAAGTTCATGCTCTTTATATTTAAATAAATATTTCTTCAGGGTGTTGTCTGTCTCAATTCATTGAAAAAAATCAATACTGTGGTCCTATTTCATAATCTTCATAGTATTAGGCAATATGGTATATAGGGAATCACCTACTGTACAAGCTGAATATCCTAAATATGGAAGAAAAAAAAAAAAAGACCAAGGATGTGTTTTTCTATGACAACTTAGTCTTGTCATAGTGGTTTCTTGGATTAATTTCCATGAAACACTGAGGTCTTTTTCTCCGTGGTAGTAACCTGCCTTCATAGATTTCTGATACAATTTGTGATATCTGAATATCTTTAGGTGTTCTTCATATAGGGAAGCACCACCATTATTTTTATACATTCATCCTATTCAAATTTTCATACGATTTCAAAACTATTTCATTTTCTTCAGAATTCTACTTAGCTTATCTGTTTTTCTTTTTCTCTCTGCCACCGAGCCAGGACTCGGTGCTTGGACCTGTGCTCTTCAACATCTTTATAAACGATCTGGACATTGGTACGACAAGTGAGGTGATTAAATTTTCGGACAATATGAAGTTATTCAGAGTAGTAAAGACACAGAGGGATTGCGAAGATCTGCAACGTGACATAATCAAGCTCGAGAAATGGGCATCGACATGGCAAATGAGGTTCAACGTGGATATGTGTAAAGTGATGCATGTCGGTAACAAAAATCTCATGCACGAATAAAGGATGGCTAGGGCAGATACCTCCCAGGAAAGAGACTTGGGAATTCTGATCGACAAGTCGATGAAGCCGTCTGTGCAATGTGCGGCAGTGGTGAAAAGGGCAAACAGAATGCTAGGAATGATTAAGAAGGGGATCATGAACAGATCGGAGAAGGTTATCATGCCGCTGTACCATGCCATGGTACGCCCTCACCTGGAGTACTGCGTCCAGCACTGGTCGCCATACATGAAGAAGGACATGGTACTAATCGAAAAGATACAGAGAAGAGCGTCTAAAATGGTTAAGGGCTGGAGGAGTTGCCGTACAGTGAGAGATTGGAGAAACTGGGCCTCTTCTCCCTTGAAAAGAGGAGACTGAGAGGGGACATGATTGAAACATTCAAAATACTGAAGGGAATAGACTTAGCAGATAAAGACAGATTGTTCACCCTCTCCAAGGTAGGGAGAATGAGAGGGCACTCTCTAAAGTTGAAAGGGAATAGATTCCGTACAAACGTAAGGAAGTTCTTCTTTACCCAGAGAGTGGTAGAAAATGAACGCTGTTCCGGAGTCTGTTATAGGGGAAAACACCCTCCAGGGATTCAAGACAAAGGTGGACAAGTTCCTGCTAAACTGGAACGTACGCAGGTGAGGCTGGACTCATTTAGAAACATAGAAACATAGAAAGATGACGGCAGATAAGGGCTATAGCCCATCAAGTCTGCCCACACCATTTACCCACCCTCTTAAGTCTACTGACCCCTAAAGTACAATAATTATACTGTCACTCTACTGACCCGCTCATTCAAGTCCTAGTGACCCTATCCCTTGGCATGACCTCGTAGGGATCCCACATAGGTATCCCATTTGTTCTTGAAGTCTGGGATGCTGCGTGCCTCGACCACCTGTACTGGAAGCTTGTTCCAATGCTCAATCACTCTCTCCGTGAAGAAGTACTTCCTGGCGTCTCCACGAAACTTCCCTCCCTTGAGTTTGAGCGGATGTCCTCTTGTGGTCGAGGGTCCCTTGAGAAGAAAGATATCCTCTTCCACCTCGACCCGTCCCGTGATGTACTTAAATGTCTCAATCATGTCTCCCCTCTCCCTACGCTCTTCGAGAGTGTAGAGCTGCAATTTGCTCAATCTTTCTTCGTACGGGAGACCCTTTAGCCCCGAGACCAACCTGGTGGCCATCCGCTGAACCGATTCAATTCTGAGTACATCCTTACGGTAATGTGGCCTCCAGAATTGCACACAGTATTCCAGATGAGGTCTCACCATGGCTCTGTACAATGGCATCATGACTTCAGGTTTCCTGTTGACAAAGCTTCTCTTGATACAACCTATCATCTGCCGTGCTTTAGATGAAGCCTTCTCCACTTGAGTGGCTGCTTTCATGTCAGCACTGATGATTACTCCCAAGTCTCGTTCTTCCGTAGTCCTGGTTAAAGTTTCTCCATTCAGGGTGTAGGTTCTGCAAGGATTTCCGTTGCCGAGATGCATGACCTTACATTTCTTGGCGTTGAAGCCCAGCTGCCAGATCAAGGACCATTTTTCTAAAGTACGTAGGTCTTGCTCCATAGCATCCTGTAGATTATAGCCGTTTACTATATTGCATAGTTTGGCGTCATCAGCGAATAAGGTTACCTTGCCTTGAAGCCCTTGAGTTAGATCCCCAATGAATATGTTGAAGAGGAGTGGGCCCAGGACTGAACCCTGTGGCACTCCGCTAGTCACCTCTGACATTTTAGAGAAGGTACTGTTAACCACCACCCTCTGAAGTCTGCCACTAAGCCAATCTTTAACCCATGCAGTTAGAGTCTCTCCTAATCCCATCGATTTCATCTTGTTCAGCATCCTGCGGTGTGGGACGCTGTCAAACGCTTTGCTGAAGTCCAGGTACACGACGTCCAAGGACTCTCCTGAGTCCAGTCTTCTTGTTACCCAGTCAAAGAAGCTGATTAGATTGGACTGGCAATGACCTACCCTTGGTGAATCCATGTTGGCTGGGATCCCGGAGATTTCCCTCGTTCAGGATCGTATCTAATTTATATTTAATTAGTGTTTCCATGAGTTTACACACTATTGAGGTGAGGCTTACCGGTCTATAGTTCGCAGCCTCAGCACTGGTCTTTGACCTGCGGGCTGTATTAAATCATATACCTTATCTGTCTCCTGAGTTGTAGTCCTTCCCGTAGCGATTACAAAAAATGGTGTCGTCATCTTTTTTTACTCTTTTAGGTGATGTGACGTCAGACCAATCAGAACACAGAACATGAGCCATTGAACTTATGCAATACTGAAAGGGGGGGTGGGGGCTTTTCTCGTACTTCTTTTATTCTATTCAGTAGAAGGCTTTATCTTTCAATAAAAATGATGCCATTCTATATTCTGTTAAGGCCATTTGGAGTCAAAATATTTAATGTATAAATCCATTTCTGTTCTTTTTGAGCCAAAACTCTGCTAAATTCCCCACCTCTCCTCCAGAACTAAAACCTTTAAAGATAAAAAGTCATGTTGTTTATCAATGCAATGTTTGGTCAGCGGTGCTCCTATTACTTTTCGTTTAATATTACTTTTGTGCTCATTGAGTCTGATGTTTAATTTATGAATGGTCTGTCCAATATACATTAAATAGTTTTTCTACAAATGGCCTTAACCATAATATGGAATGGCATCATTTTTATTGAAAGGTAAAGCCTCCTACTGCTATACTTCTCACAGTCAGCCAACGATTTTGACGCATAATTTGATTAATTTTTGCAATGTTTTCATCTGTTCTGCTCATTACTGGCTGCCCTGACCTTTCTTCATCAGTAGAAAAAACACAAAAAGGTAACCTAGTCACATCAAGGTTTGTGTGGGGGACGCTCAAGACGCCAAAATTGGCTCGCAGCTCACAAACCAAAATGGGGTGAATATAATATAGGGTGCTCTCAGTGTGAACCTTCAGTGATAGGAGCACAGCTCCGACACTTCACTTCTGGGTCAAGGCGGTAAGCCTCCACCCACACACCATCATTGAGCACCCTGAGTGTGCTGAAATTAAAGGGACCTGAGTCCACTAAATCAAACAAATCAAACAATCGAAGTGAGTAAATTAAACTCAACACAAACAACCTGAGCGACCCCCAAACAAACCCTGCCAGCCAGACCCCCCGACTCACACAACAAAATCACAAATCACCATGCAAAAATCAAATGAACACAATACTTATCTGAAACTATCTCACAAACTGATAAACGCAAAAAACCGCGCCAGGAGAAGAGGTTCGACCGCGCTGGTTTCGGGAGGAGCCCTTCTTCAGGAACCTGACCCCCGACGGAACACGAACAAAGAGGTCGGCTGGAGGGCGGGGTGCCCGGGCGGAAGAGCACTTTCTTCATCAGTGACACTTTCTCTCCCCTCAGAAAATGTTTAATCCATTTGTACACTGCCATTTTCTTCATGGCATTACTCCCATAAACTTGGCAAGAGTGGAAGTGAAATGAGGGACACGTTAGTCCAAGTTTAACAAGAAATTTAATGTTTGTTCGTTGCTCTAATTCAAACTCTGACATTCTCGCAACAACACACAAAAGCTCACAACAACCATGTTGATTCATGGTGCTATGTCCATACTGAGTGAAGATCCGACAGTGAATTTCCATAGGTTTCACTCCCTCTGCCCAAGAAAAGCGTGCTACTGCACGTTGTTCTTCAATGGTGCAATCTTACAATGGAGTACCCATGTTTCTGACTGCCACATGGCAAAAGGCCAAGCACTGCACTGTGTGTGGACGAACTATCCAACAGGCAATGTAGGAGTACATATTTTGCATTTCGCTAGCTAAGTACCGGTTATCGCATAATTTAATAATTGTATTTCATTTTTGATTTGCTCTCATACATAAAAGTATACTATACATTTTCATGTCACGATGCATATTTTTATGTACTTAACCCCAGGAATAATTTTATAACAACCCTTTTATGCATGTAAAAATGTTTTTACATGAAAAATAATCCTAAAGAAAAGGGCCCCATAGAATAAATCCATGTTTGCTTTCACATCCTGCTCTAATCTGTTCACAAATTCTGTACTGTTGAACCATAACATCCATTTAAAATGTCAAATAGGATAAGAAGGCAAAATTAATCCATCTTGTAGATATGGATGCAAAATTCTCTTTTATACTGCCTGTATTCATTTTAATTACATTTCTGTCCTATGTTCAGATAAAGCCTAACAGACACTAAAACAAACACTTATGCATTTAAGTGAAAAGGAAATATTACGAAAGGTCAATATTAAACAGATGTCAAAGAATCTCCTCTTCAAATGGAATCAGCTGGTCTGCTGCCAGAGCAGATAATAAGACTCGTATAAAACATTTCTCTTTTACATGCTGAAAAGCAGCTCTTCCCAGATTACTGCAACCGTTTTTACTCTAAGCATAGGCATTCCCACCAGTGAAGCTGTGATATAAGCTTACATTTTTATGAAATACTCGAACATCCACAAAGTCCATGCACATATTGATACCTTAATTCAGAGCAGGTGGAAACGGGTAAGAGAGTTTGTGCATTACTGAGGGTCATTGTGTGAACCTGTTACTGTATATGCGAGAGACACATTAGAGCTGGTAACACCTTATTAAAAGAGGCACATAGACACCCCACAGAGGGGATAGGGATTGGGACTTGTATATCTTGTGCACCTTTTCCCTTCCTTTTTATTTTAATATGTATCCATACCCCTCCTCTCCTTCTGTGTCATGTCTCATGTCTGTCTGTTCTTTGTAGGGGTTCCAAAATACAATGTATATTCTCTGTAGTAAGTTATTATTGTATATGACTTTTATGGAAACCGCTTAGGCTTTTATGAGAGGTATAGCAAATACAATAAACTTGAACCTATACTGCCATTTTGTAGTTTTTACAACCACACTCAAAGTGGTTTGTCCTGGTGGGCTCACATTCTATCTAATGTATCTGGAGCATTAAATGACTTGCCCGGAGTCACAAGGAGCAGCGCGGGGTTTGAACCCACAACCTCAGGGTGCTGAGGTTGTAGCTCTAACCACTGCTCCATACTCTCCTCCCAGAGGAGAGCAGAGGACAGTATTCAGAGCTCTTTCACATGTAAAATGAAATGTCTGTTTACCAGTGGAAAAAGGCCTCACAGAAAATTGCCCTCCCCCCAAAAAAAAATGCAGATTAAGATACTCATCTTTGTCACAATGCAGGCTACATTTACCCACATGGACATAAGGGGTAGGGAAGGGTCAAGGGACACTTTTAGAGGGGTAAATTTGTACCTGTTTCCAGGGCAGGATTAATTCATCAAGGGCCCCTAGGCACACAAGTACACTGGGCCCCCTGCCCCGCCCCACCCCACCATGTGCCCAGGCAGAAACAGGAAGCTGTGTCAGAGGGACACAGCTTACACAATTATAGTTCCCATTGCCTTTCTTACCCGCGTTGCTTGCTTGTCTTACTTTCCATTGATGGGGGGGGGGGGGAGGGCGATCATGGGGGTGCCCGCGTTGCCAATCGATTCTGGAGGGGCCCATCGCCATTTGGAAAAAAACAGTGTTGATGCCCTCCTTCATCGGGCCCCCTCTGATCATTTCGGGCCCTAGGCACGTGCCTACTTGGCCTGTTGGTTAATCCTGCCCTGCCTGTTTCATAGCTGGTGCATATGTAAGTATGTGCTGGGAATGGTACCCCCCACTTCACCCCCATGGCCAGTGCCTGTATAGACTTTAAAATTCTAATGTTTGCCAGAAATTCTGGTCTATCTTCCAAAAGCATTATCTATACATGAATAGATAAAACCCCTCTATATCAAGTTAGTTATCAACTTTTGATAAAGTCAAAGTAAACCAATCTTTATTTTAGATTAACTTGCTCTGTATAAATCACAAGACTAATGCGCAGCTTCGTAAAAGGCTCCCTTAGTTATGGAAAGAGCTGTCCAGCTACTAACTTGAGGAGTGACTACTCAAAAAAAAAACCCCAAACCCCCAAAACTTAAAGGTTTGAAAATATTCTACAGTGAATTGTAACCATTTTATACTAATTCATTCTGTACAAGGAAGATGTGAGCATCTGGGTAATGGGTTCTATGGTATTTTATGTCTGAAGAACTTTGCTTATATCCTGATAAGTTATTTTGCTGTCAGCACTCCTGTTACTGTAAACCGTACCTGCTTGTTGAACATACTGGGGTTTTTTCCTGAGAAGATGAGCAACACTAGTACAGAAAGTTCACAGTCAATGTGACATTAAGAAGCAGAACTGCTGTAACTGTGAACAGCTTGCCAGCTGAATGTGTATGCTTTTATTTATTTGGCATTAAGGGCTCCTTTTACTAAGGTGCGCTAGCGGTTTTAGCACACGCTACAATGCCATGCGCGCTAAACGCTAATGGAGCGCCATAGAGCTTGCATTAGCATTTTTCATTTAGCGCTTGGTTTGCGCGCGCTAAAAACGCTAGCACATTTTAGTAAAAGGAGCCCTAAGTCTTCACAGGTGCTACTACGCTCACTAGAGATTATCTCACGTGACTCCGACATTCTTTTGCTTGCGATGAGAAAGATTATTAAGACTATTTTCTTATGTAGAAACATAGAAACATAGAACATAGAAATTGACGGCAGAAAAGGGCTATAGCCCATCGAGTCTGCCCATGCCAATGACCCACTCCCTGACTTTTACTCCCCTATTGATCCCATGTGAATATCCCATTTTCTCTTAAAATCTGACACGCTGTTGGCCTCAATCACCTGCTGAGGCAGCTCGTTCCAATGATCGACCACCCTTTCGGTGAAGAAGTACTTCCTAGCATCACCTTGAAATTTCCCTCCCCTGATTTTCAGCGAGTGTCCTCTGGTAATCGAGGGCCCTGTAAGACTGAAGATATCATCTTTCATCTCTATACGCCCCGTGATATACTTAAAGGTCTCAATCATGTCCCCCCTCTCTCTTCGCTCCTCCAGTGAGTACATCCGCAGTTTTTTTAGTCTTTCTTCATACGTGAGATCCCTGAGCCCCAAGACCATCCTGGTAGCCATTCGCTGAACCGATTCAATTCTCAACACATCTTTCTGGTAGTGTGGTCTCCAGAATTGAACACAATACTCGAGATGAGGTCTCACCATGGATCTGTACAGTGGCATTATGACTTCAGGTTTTCTGCTGACAAAACCCCTACGGATGCAGCCCATCATTTGTCTTGCCCTGGACGAAGCCTTCTCCACCTGATTGGCAGCCTTCATATCATCGCTAATGATCACTCCTAAATCACGTTCTATTGTGGTCCTGGACAAGGTTTCACCATTTAGTGTGTAAGTTCTGTGTGGATTTTTTTTGCCTAGGTGCATTACTTTACATTTTTTAGCATTGAAGCTTAGCTGCCAAGTTGATGACCACTGTTCCAACTGCCGTAGGTCCTGCGTCATAAAGTCAGGCACACTGCTTTTGCCTACTATGTTGCATAGTTTGGCGTCGTCGGCAAATAGTGATATTTTTCCTCTAAGCCCTTGGGTCAAATCTCCTATGAATAAATTGAATAGAATCGGCCCTAAGACGGAGCCCTGAGGTACTCCACTCGTCACAGCTGACGTTTTGGAGGGGGTACCGTTTACCATCACCCTTTGAATCCTACCATCTAGCCAATCCTTTACCCATGTAGTGAATGTATCCCCCAATCCCATCGATTTTAGTTTGTTCAACAGCCTGCGGTGTGGGACGCTATCAAAAGCTTTGCTGAAGTCCAAATATATCACGTCCAGGGACTCCCCGGCATCCAGATGACTGGTCACCCAGTCAAAGAAGTCAATCAGATTAGTTTGGCAGGACCTTCCCCTGGTAAATCCGTGTTGGTGTGGATCACGTAAATTTTCTTCGTCTAGAATTTTGTCAAGATTCTGTTTGATCAGTGTTTCCATGAGTTTGCACACTATGGATGTAAGACTCACCGGTCTGTAATTTTCTGTCTCTGTTCTGCAGCCCTTTTTGTGGAGTGGAATTACGTTAGCTGTTTTCCAGTCTAGGGGTACTTTTCCCGTGCGCATGGAAAGATTGAAGAGCACGGATAGTGGTTCAGCCAGAACTTCACTCAGCTCTCTGAGTACCCTGGGGTGTAGATTGTCAGGTCCCATGGCTTTGTCTACTTTGAGTCTTGAAAGTTCGTGGTAGACGCTACTGGGTGTAAACTCGTAATCATGAAAAAGGTCATTTTGGCTGTCTCTTATCTGTAGTTGTGGACCAGCTCCCGGTGCTTCACAGGTGAATACTGAGCAGAAGTATTCGTTTAGCAGTTCTGCTTTGGTATTATCAGATTCTGCGTAGTTTCCGTCTGATTGCCTAAGGCGTACTATCCCATCTCTGTTTCTCTTCCTGTCGCTAATGTACCTGAAGAAGGATTTGTCCCCCTTTTTAATATTCCGTGCTAGATCTTCTTTTGTTTGAAGTTTGGCTTCCCTGACTGCCTTTTTGACAGCCTTAGATCTGGCCAGATAGTCTTCTTTTGCCTCCTTTTTCCCAAGATGTTTGTAGGTGATAAATGCTTCTTTTTTCTTTTTTATGAGGTCCGAAATTTCATTGCTGAACCATTGTGGGTTTTTGTTTCTCCGACGTTTGCTTACTGTATTTATGTAGCGGTTAGATGCTTCGTTCAGAATGGATTTTAGATTTGACCACATAGTTTCCGGATTGTCAGTTTCTGCATGGTTTTGCAGCTCCTGATGGACAAAGTCTCTCATGTGGTCGAAGTCTGCGCCCCTAAAGTTGAGGACCCTCGTTGCTGAGTTTGATTTAGAGAAGCCTTTCCTGAGGTTGAGCCATACCATGTTGTGGTCACTGGAGGCCAGCGTGTCTCCCACTGATACTTCCGAGACACTGTCTCCATTTGTGAGTACCAGGTCCAGTATTGCCTTTTCCCTGGTGGGCTCTAATACCATTTGTTTGAGTTGTGTACCCTTTATGGAGGTTAATATTCTTCTGCTACTACTCGTAGTCGCGGAGAGGGTGTTCCAGTCTGCATCTGGCATATTGAAGTCTCCTAACAGTACTGTGTCACCGCGCAAAGTGATGTTCTCTATGTCCTCAATCAATTCCTTGTCTTTGTCTTCCTGTTGTCTCGGAGGCCTGTATATCACACCGAGGTAAAGGCATTTTTCATTCCCTCTGGCCAGGTTTACCCAAAGTGATTCCCCTGTGTATCTAACTTCTGTGATCTTGGTAGTTTTGATATTATCCTTAGTGTATAGTGCTACCCCCCCCCTCCAAATTTGCCCTCTCTGTCTCGACGAAGTAGATTGTAGCCTGGTATAACCATATCCCACCCATGCGAGTCTGTGAACCAGGTCTCGGATATCGCTACTATGTCAAGGTCAGCATTCCTTATCTCTGTTTCTAGTTCCAGGATTTTGTTGCCCAAGCTGTGTGCATTAACATACATTGCTCTCCAAATTTGTGATGAGATACCTATCCCCGCTAGTGTGACTCCTGTTTTTTTGTGTATACTATGGGCACTTACCTTAGGCTTAGAATTGTGGGTTTTACTTGCTTCCCAAGGGCGGATCCTTGCTGCTCTGGTATGTATGTATGAACCCTCCCCCAACTTACCTAGTTTAAAGCCTTCCAAAGTAGGCGTGCTAGTCGATGTCCAAAAACTTTCTTGCCTCTCTTTGTTAGGTGTAGTCCGTCAGGTCCCTGTAGTCCTTGTAGCGCCTCTCCGTGGTCTAGGAATCCAAAGTTCATCTCTAAACACCATTCTCGAAGCCACTCGTTGGTTCGATGGATACGCTCTTCCCTGTCTCTGCCTTTGTCTCTTACCGGGAGAATTGATGAGAAGACCACCTGTGCTCCTGTCTGCTTCAGCTTTCTTCCAAGGGCCTTGAAGTCTACAGGGATGTTGTCTGATGTGCTTTTGGCAGTATCGTTGGTACCTACATGAATGAGAAACATAGGGAAATGGTCAGTAGGTTTTAGAAGTTTGTCTATACTGGTGGTGATGTCCCGGATCCTGGCTCCAGGGAGACAGCAGACCTCCCTCGACTGCAAATCTGGTCTGCAGATTGGTCCTTCGGTGCCTCTTAGCATGGAGTCTCCGATGACCACCACTCTACGCTCCTTCCGAGGGGGGGGGGTCGAGCAGTGAGAACTGTAGCCGATGTTCTGTGTTCGGAATCCTCCTGAGCCCCCTCTGTTTCATTCTCGACAGTTCCTTCTTGAAGGACATGAAATCTGTTCTTCAGGGAAAGTTGAGGGGTTGGTGTAGAACTGCCCTGTTTGAAAGAAAAAGAAGAAGAAAGTGAGAATGGGGGGGGGGGGGGGGGGTTTCTTTGCTTGCCAGTAGAAGAGGTTACCAGCTGCCAGGGACCGGCATCTCCAATCATTTCCTGTATTCCGATCGTTGAATTTAGAGCTGTAGGTTTGGGAGTGCCAAGGATGGTCTTGTCGAGGCTTCGTTCTGTGATATGAGATAGTTCCTGGATGGCATCGTCGATGAAGGCCTCATCCTCCCTGATGCACCTCAGGCGTTTCACCTCCTCCCTGAGGCTCCGCAGTTCCTGCATAATGTCCTCGTCCGCTTCTACCTGTCTTGTCTCCTCTGTCTGCGTAGAGACCGAAGTATACTGTGGGAGGGGGATGGCTTCGGTCAGCACTGAGACATCTGTTCCCCGCTCCATGTACAGCTCCATGTTGAAGAGATCTGCTTAATGGCAGGATGGATCACATCTTAGCATCTGTGCATACTTCTAGCAGCTTGCTGTGTCTTGACATCATGCGAGGACTCCACAAAGAATTATTTTATGCCATAACATTAGTCTTGTGATTTATACAGAGCAAGTTAATCTAAAATAAAGATTGGTTTACTTTGACTTTATCAAAAGTTGATAACTAACTTGATATAGAGGGGTTTTATCTATTCAGGAGGCGGTAGCAGCTAGCGCGTCCGGCGGTTTAGCACACGGTATTATGCGCGTTAAACCACTAACGCGCCTTTGTAAAAGGAGCCCTAAGGGTGAGTTACTAACATGCAATAAGAAAACATCATAGGATTTTTGTAATATCACATTTCCCCTATAGACTATTCACTGGAAGGAGTATAGTGGCTGGTGCATGCATTCTGTGCTTTCACTAAAGGGAACTATGATTTTAAATTCCCCTTTAGCTGTTGCCCCTGAAGCAATCTGCCTTTGGCAAAATGTGGACATGTCAGACAATTTTAATAAAAGTATATTTTAATTTAACATCTTTGATCCATTGTTTTTCTTTGAAGTAGTATTGAACATACATACAGTATATGGTATAATTAATGGATAGATATCTTTCTCAATAAAATATTTAGTATTATTGTCTCTTCAGATTATAAAGATAAATTGCCAAATATAGGAGCATCTGAATTATGACTTCCATATACAGTACTGTAAAAAAAAAAAAATGTAATTTAACTCAATATGTTGCCTGTGCCTTACAAAGACTTTTCTCTTACACAACTTCAGATTTCATGTGTTAGATAGTTTGAGGGACATTTCTATACTGCCCTGAAAAGCCAAAATACAAATATGAGAAAAGTCCCCCCAAAATACCATTTCTTTGAATAAGTCACCATGATGTAATTCTTGACCAAAACTAATACATATCTCCCATTTATCATGAGATACTGTGGGCTCCTTTTACAAAGGTGCGCTAGCGTTTTTAGCGCATGCACCAGATTAGCACATGCTACAGCGCACGCTATCTGAAAAACTGGCACCTGCTCAAGAGGCGGCAGTAGCGGCTAGCGCACGCAGCATTTTAGCACACGCTATTCCGTGCGTTAAGGCCCTAATGCACCTTGCTACAGATTTTAAAATGCTTAAATACCTGAATAAATTTATGTAAACCATTCTGAGCAACCAAATGTTAAATGGCTTCCTTATTAAGAAATACACATTAACTACAGGACATCTGGCTAGTTAGCTTAGTTTGGACAAAAAATTGAGTTACCGTGCTCTGGCTTTTTAGGGCAATGTATAAGTGGCATCTCCACTTAGATGCCCTGATGCTGCCTGATGACAGCCTATTCTATAATGGCATCTAGGCGCCCAGATTCCACCACAGAATACTAGAGTAACCCCGCATTGACCTGACTTAGATTTGTTCACCCACAGTTCCACCAGCCATAGAGCTGGTGTAAATGTAATTGCATAAATGTGAGAGAGACACACACTCCGGTTTCAGCTTTGGGAGGCGCCTGCCTTTGGGTGCCAGGGGTCCCAGAGATTGTACATCACTGAGCCGTCCTCAGTTGGCCATTTAATGGCAGAATTTCTCTATCTGTCTGTGGCCTTGCACTTCACTGGATTAAATGGATTTCAACTTGGACTTTATTTGATTTTTCTGCTAGGTTTCTATCTATTTTGATTTTTTGATTTTTTATTTTTTTTAAATCCTTCTAAATATTCAGTTTTGGTTTAATTCTTACTTTATTTAATTTTAATTTTATTTTATTGGGGGGGGGGGTCTATCAGGGTTTATTTAATTTTGCTCTTTCCTCCTTTCATCTTGTGAGCACTGAATGCTGACCTTTGCTACTGTGTTTTTTAAATATTTTGTTATGTTATGTTAGGATGTTAATGGATGTTTAATATGGTGCTTTAGTTAGATTGTGAGCCTTTTTTGGACAGATAGGGAAGTTTTAAGCACCTAGTATTAACCGCCTTGATTCGACAATAATTGTAAGGAAAAGTGGTATATCAAATAAATTGAACATAGATACATACAACTTGCAGTATTCTGTAAAATATATAGCGCACACAAACTGATTTAGTGTGCGCTAAATGCTAATGCGTCCATAGAATGTAATGGATGCGTTAGCGTTTAGCATGCACTAAATTGATTGAGGGGTAAGTGAGTGCCCTGCCCAAGCTCCACTAATGTGCATGCCCTCTTGCATCTACACACTGTGCCACTTATGCATATCCTTCTGGAAGTTTCACAGGTAATTGTTCACCTATGCGGAGACATGCTGGTATTCTGTACATTAATGCAAGCAAGGGGAGTGGAAATGTGGGTGTCCAGTCACAGGACTGTCCTTTCAGAGTCAGTGTGACAGGGTGAAGTTCCTGTCACTGGCCAGTAGTGTAGTGTGTGGAGCTAATTTGTATAAGAGCTGAAAAGGCACCTGGGAGCTGTCCACTCACGCTGAGTAGAAAAGGGTGCTGAAAAGAACTGCTCCAGGACAGAGACCTGGGAAAATCAGAAGCTCCTTCGGGAACCGTGATCCTCAAGGGAAGGAATGCTAGTTTCTGAATTAACTCTTGGTAAGCCTTAGACCGGTCTGCTTAGTAGAGCATGGGGTGGCCAAGGGGGTACCCCAGGCTTGTTGACTAGCAGGGGGCTGAGGATGTGTGAAAGACCAGGAGAGTGAGTGACAGGAAAGTTCTCACAGAGAGTGGCTAAAGAGCTGAAAGAAATCCTCAGGAAGAGCCTAGAAGAGACTGGCTGGGAAGGAGTCCTCAGTGTGTGCGTCTGGGAGAAGACAACTGAGGGACTAGGAGAGTCCTCAGTTCATGCATCCAGGAAAAGATGACTGAGCAACCGTGAGAGGACCTGGGAGAAGGAGTAGCCAGAGGGCCCCAGTAGAGTCTGGAGTCCAGGGAGGGGCTCAGGCTTGATGATCGGTGGAGGGACTGGTGAAGAGGCATCCAGGACCCATGGGGACCAAAGAGGTCAAGGAACATGTGGACTGGTGGTGGTCCTACAAGAAGAGCCAGAAGAGTCAAGGTCTGAGGCTAAGGGAGTCTGGCAAGTGACCGGCAGAGGGACCGGTGGGACTGGTGGCAACTGGCAGAGAGACCAGTAATGGCACTGGAAGCTGCCAGAGGAGCTCAGGGAAGCAACCTGATAAACCCGGGAGAAGGCTGGCCAAAGGTGACTGGCGAGAAACCAGCAGAAGAACTGGCGGGGCTGGTGGCAACTGGAAGAGAGACTGGTAATGGCACTAGAGGCTGCTGGAAGTCACAGAGGGCCAATGTAGAGACATGAGAGGACCGGAAGACTATGGAGTCTAGGGAGGGACTCAGAGAGAACCTGGAGGGCAAGTGAGGGTCAGGGAGGACCCAGAGAGGTCTGGAGGAACCTGATCGGGAGTTTTAAGAATGTGTGAATATGTTGTTGTGTTTTAACAGAGCCTAGTGGTAGTAGGACGGAAGAAAAAAGGTGCCTGGGGACAGATTTGAGACGGGAGATGACCGCTTGGCCCAATCACATGATCACTGTCATGAAGGGATGAATATGAGCAATTTGGCTAAAGTAGAAAGTGAATAATATTAGCTCTGCCCAAGGAGCTGCTTTTTTCTTGAGCTTATAGGGTCAACTATCATCATCATGATCCCCAGCTGAAAACATTTACTGTGGCACTACAGTGCACAGTATGAAAGTAATTTAATAAAATTGGTCTTGGCACGGAAAAGAAAGTCTAAAGTTCATTTCTGGAAAAGTATTCATATACTTTATAATAAGCTCAGTAGATGCAATTCTTATGTTCATATGTTAAAGTCCAATTATAATTAAAAGTTTCATGCCTTATTATTAAAATCAGAAGACCAGGTAAGGATCATTCGTCTTTCAAACTATGAAAGAAAAGTGTCCTTTCTGTATGCAATGTCATGTTATAGAAACAGGCAGGAGTCTGGCTTTCTTATATTGTATGCATAAGTGAACTCCCCCTTATTAAAAATAAAAAAATGCTACATTTAACCTTCCCTTGACTAGTGTAATCCTACACAGTTATTGCAAACCTGGCTGAGATTTTCTGACATTCAGACAGCCAGGAGGAATATCAATTCACTTGGTTTAATTTGCTCCATCTACATAAACTATTACAATTCCAGAGCAGAGTAACAAGGGCAGTGCTGTTTAGAAACATAACTCATTTTTAGGAGCAATACCATTTTGAAGCTTAAATAGCTGTGGGTAATGTAGCTTTAGGTGGTTGATATAAAAGACTACCGTAGTCCAAGTGCTAAATCAGAACAAGCCTTCTCGGGGGCACCTCTCACCCTCTGGAATTCACTTCCAGAGCAGTTAAACCTAACTCAAAACTGCTTGTACTTCAGGAAGCAGTTGAAAGCCTGGTTCTTACTTATTTGACTTTTTTTTGCCTGTCCTCCCTAAAGACCTCAGATCAGGTACTCAAGCATTTTTCCTGTTTGTCCCGGTGAGCTCACAGTTTATCTAATGTACCTTGGGCAGTGGAGGATTAGGTAACATGCCCAGGGTCACAAGGAGCAACATGGGGTTTGAACCCACAACCTCAGGGTGCTGAAGCTGTATCTCTGACCACTACACCACACTCTTCTTCCAAGTCTTTATATTAACCACATAGACTTTAATACATGTGGCAACTGATTATCCACTCACTTCTTATCTGGACTATCTTACCACACACCTTGTATCTTAAACCAGTTTCTCATACCTTATTCAACTACACATGTAGACTAAGGGATCCTTTTACGAAGGCGTGTTAGGGCCTTAACGCGTGGAATAGCGTGCGCTAAAATGCCATGTGCGCTAGCCGTTAGCGCCTCCTCTTGAGCAGGCGGTAGTTTTTCAGCTAGCACGCACTAATCAGGGTGCGTGCACTAAAACCGCTAGCGCACCTTTGTAAAAGGAGCCCTAAAATTCTATATGTGGTGCCAATAAAATTTTGCACTAAGCAAAACTGTACAGAGTTGGGCGCCACTTATAAAATAATGTCTGACACCAGGATCCATGCCCAATTTTAGGCACAAGGATTTACAACAAGTAAAACCTGGTGCAAATTCTCACAGCTAAATTATGTACAAATCTCCCTTATGCTATAAAACTGCACATAAATTCCAGGAATGCCTTCGAATTGTCCATGCTCCCTTTTTGGATCCACCCATAAAATTTACATGCAGATCCCAGGATCTAAAACTGTGGTTGTAAATTTTAATTAATGTCAATTAGTTCCAATAATTACCCGTGCTAATTGACTTGCTATTCAATTAAATTGTGCCCATATTTCCCCATGCCATTTTGGGTACCATATATGGAATTAGGCAAATAATTTATCTTTAATTTAGTCACCCCTCTTTTACAAAGGTATGCTAAGCTTTTTATCGCACGCTAAATATTAGTGCATGCTAAACATGCGCTAAATGCTAACGCGTGCATGTTATCCTATGGACATGTTAGCGGTTAGCGCATGTGTTGATTTAGCGCGTGCTAAATCCACACTAAAATGCTTAGCGCGCCTTTGTAAAAGAGAGCCTTAATGACTTTGTCCTACCCAGCTTGCTCATCTATTTGGCTCATCTGTACTTTTTCTCTTAGCTACCTATTAAGATGTTTTATTGTACTTTATTTAAATTAGCATCATAACTATGTTATTTGATTGTTCTAATGGCTATTACGGTGTTTCATTTGTATTGTGCTGACACCTTGTTAATATTATATCAATGTTCTTCTATACTGCCTATTATGGCATCATTTGTATTCTGCTGACATATTTCTTTATTTCTATTATATGATTGTTCTACTATGCTGTTAATGTATATTTCAAAAACTGTTTCATGTTACTCCTATTTCTAGGATTCAATTTGCTTGTCTCACTTTATGCTTCTAATTGATCATTATGCGGATAACAAAATTCTAAGTTTTATGTCAAGCTGTACCTGTTGTGCACTGACTTGGGTAGATCTCTTTATTAAGGTGGTTAATAAATCTCAGAAAATAAATATATTCCCAAACTGGGTTCCTGAGAACCTCAGGGCTCTTTAGTAAATTAGATTATAATCTGTTCGTATAAACAGATTATAATTTATGTAGCATGAAATGATTTTATAATTCTGTTCTTAAAATATGTAGCATGATATAGGGCTCCTTTTACAAAGGTGCGTTAGGGCCTTAATGCACGGAATAGCGCACGCTATATATAGCCCTGCGCGCTAGCCGCTATGCCTCCTTTTAAGCAGGTGGTAATTTTTCGGCTAACGCGCACTAATCTTGTGCGTGTGCTAAAAAAGCTAGCGCACCTTGGTAAAAGGAGCCCATAGTTGATGTTGCTGGGGTTATGAATTTTGAATTTGAATTATTGCCTGACCCAAGAGATCATTTATTCTGAGGATTTTAAAGTAAAAATGATATGGTTTTATAATTCTGCTTGGAGATAAGATGGTTTTATAATTATTCATTTGATGGATTTAAAAAGTGAATTTCTGATGTGGTCTTTGAACCAGCACAGCCATCTGTTCAGAATGCCCCATTCAATAGAACACAAAGGGCTAGATTCACTAAGCAAACCAATTGTGTACCGCTCGGTTTGCGCTCAATTTCCGACCCTGGCTCAATTCACTAATCACCCTCCAGACCTCATCTGCACTGTATGTGATCAGCGCATGCAAATGAGTAAAAATGCATGTAAATTTCTTAACGCATCAATTCATGAAACCATTTCCTCCAAACCGACTGGCCTTTCCATTCCAAAAAGTTACGACTGCTGAGGACCAGTCGTGTACATCCTCGCCGGCTATTTCTGCCTAGCAACTGACGCGTGCACGTTAAAAACCCCATCAAAAATATATATCTACCCCTCCAAAAATCATAAATATATCAAAACTTTTAAATATATGTAAACCTTCATGTACATAAGTGTTATAAATATTTTTTTTTTCTTTTTTGGAATGCGCATAGCGAGCACGGGAGTGAATCTCGTATTTGTAATGCGGATTGTGAGGAAATCACGGATTAACCCTGTGTTCTCCTTGCGCATTGTACATTTCAAATATCAATTCCAAATAACCAAAAAAAACCAAAAATCAAATTAAACTTTTATGGGCCAGCTATCCCTCCCCCTTCCTTCCAGCTGGATTGTCACGTGCATGTGATGTCAGGGTGTCGCTAGTGGTTGCTACGTGCTTCACGGCAGATAGAGCCACACAGCCTCCTGGGATTCGTAGACTGTATATAACAGTGCCTGATCCCAGCGCATTCAACAGCTGTTAACTGTTGTGCCTTCTAGCAACTTGAAAGTACTTTTCCTGAGAGAAATGGCCTGCGCTCGTCAGCTACAGTATATGCTTCTTTTGGAATACGAGTTTGCTGAGGAAGATGAGGCTAGAGCTAGAGAAATGAGTGGTCACAGCTTTTACAGCTAGCAACAGTAGTTCAGAAAAAAAGAACAGTTGATAAGCATACTTCCATATTTATTGCCTTTTTTACGATAACAATGCTTTGCAGCAGGCGCATTCGGAGCCCACTGACGTCCGCGATTAAACCACGCCCCATTTCTATGCAGTGAATTCCTAAATAGCTAGTGTATGTGTTATGAGCTTCAAAACCAACCACGATACAGTGCGCGTGCGCGTTGATCGATATTTCAGTGCTAATAGCGGCATGTTTACAATTGGATCATTTGAATGGACAACCTGTACTGAATCGATCGGCAACAATGACTCAGAAATGGATAGGATACGAATAGGATAGATTTCGGGACTTTAGTGAATCCTGCCCAGAAGGAAGAACTGAGCCATCTGCCTTCAGAAAGTGTTAAGTACTTGGCCAGGGTAGATAATAGGATGTAGGTCAGAAGACCAAATTCATCTCTGAACTACCCCAGTCTGAACAACAGAAGCTCATTTTTGTGTTAAATGCACCTATTATGAAAGAAAGGACTGAGCCATCACCTTCAGAAAGTGTTAAGCACACCTATTCAGATAAGACAACAGACATTGCCAGGGTGGATACCAGAGCTAGACAGAACTTTAACAGGATGTAAATCAAACAGAAGCCCTTCATCTCTGATCTGCAAGATCAAACAAGAGCCCTTCATACCAAATTCATCTCTGAACTAACAATAGAAGCTCATTCGATCAGATGCCCTCATCTGCCTAGCCTCCATTTTAATCTACTGAAACAAAGATCCACACCTCATCCAAAAAGGACAGTGACAATACTCTGTATTGGGACACCATGTTAAGCCATTGTAATTCAATCATTATTCACCTAGGAACAGAGTAACAGAGTAACATAGTATTGACAGCAGATAAAGACCCGAATGGTCCATCCAGTCTGCCCAACCTGATTCAATTTAAATTTTTTAATTTTTTCTTCTTAGCTTTATCCAGTACTGTGCTTGGGTTCCAAATGCCGAAATCTCTGTTAAGACTTACTCCAGCCCATCTACACCCTCCCAGCCATTGAAGCCCTCCCCAGCCTATCCTCCACCAAATGGCCATATACAGACACAGACCATGCAAGTCTGCCCAGTACTGGCCTTAGTTCAATATTTAATCTTATTTTCTGATTCTAGATCCTCTGTGTTCATCCCACACTTCTTTGAACTCAGTCACAGTTTTACTCTCCACCACCTCTCTCGGGAGCGCATTCCAGGCATCCACCACCCTCTCCGTAAAGTAGAATTTCCTAACATTGCCTTTGAATCTACCACCCCTCAACCTCAAATTATGTCCTCTGGTTTTACCATTTTCCTTTCTCTGAAAAAGATTTTGTTCTACGTTAATACCCTTCAAGTATTTGAAGTCTGAATCATATCTCCCCTGTCTCTCCTATTTTTAGAACAGGTCTCAACCCTATAAAAATGAAGCACAATCCTTTCTCAAGAGGGGGAAGATGCTCACTCTCCCTCTGGAACCAGCCTGGATCAAGCTACAATTCTTCTCCTCCCTGGATCACCATGCTGCTTTATCAGGTCATGCGGCCTCTGTTCCATTTTAAGGACTATTCACATTGTGAGTAACTTTTTGAATCCAGATAAATTATTCCTTCTGCTTTAGCAACATTTGTCTTGTGCAATCTTATTGTCTTTGCTCAAAAGATCCCATCTGTAACTGTCTATCTGCTTGGTTTTTAATGCTTTTAAATTTTCAGTTTGCTTATAAATGTTCTGGGTCTTGGTCCTTGAATATATATATATATATATATATATAAAATTATTAATCAAGTGAGCTAACTTCCCCCCCAAATTAGTATTTCTTTATAAAATATATTCCTCTCTATGAGTGATACATTTTATTCATGGAGATTAATAATAATTTTATAATATTTACATAAAATTGAGGGTTTTACCTCTAGCCCCACCCAGTTCTGCCTCCATCCCTGCCCATTTCTGCCTCAAGCCCCACCCCCACAAAGTCTCCTCTTTTCTTCCAGACAAGCTCCAGCCCCTACTGTAGGGCCTGGAGCATGCGCGGTTGTGTGTGACATCGTCTGTACATGTTCAGAGCATCTCCAGATGCGGCCGGAGCTCGTTAGGGCTTTCCAAAACCTGGACAAATACTGGGTTTTGGAAAATCTCTAAAAAGATGACATGTCCGGGTTTTCCCAGACATCTTGTAACCCTACTTGTAAAGGCAATACAGTGGTTCACCTTTAGAGATTGCATTAAATTCCACTACTGTAGTGTCTGTGAAAACATATTCTGGAGATGCTATCAGAAATTGCTAGGAGGACCTTGGCCTCTGGAATCGTTCACTTTGCTTGCAATTCACGTCTTAGTGCACAGTCCAGGTATTAGTTCAAACCAGAGAACTTTATAGACATAATAGAAATCAAACAGTGCAGAAGAAACAATGAGGTCAGCACAGATAAAACAGAATCTGTAAAGTCCACAGGTTCTGCTCCTCAACAATTTATTACTTCAGTACAACCTGCGATAGGTTTTGGAAATTGTGAGCCTCTTGGATTGGAACTTATTAGTAAGCCTGTCTTAGAAACCACTTAAGAAAAAATAGTGCCATTGTAATTTGTAACTAATTGGTTTAATTAGCTGGATGGAAAAATCTAGAAGTAAAAGTTATTGTAAGGGCAACGAGGGCTGGGAAAGTGAAAAACAGTAGGAGAAAAGAGAGGTCACCGTGGATTTCAAAAGAAATAAAAGAAATTGTAAATAAAAAATAGATTAGTGCTCATAAATTACAGGGGATTACTCATAGAAGACAGACAACTATTTCTTACAAGGTGAGAGAAGCTGAAAAGCAGAATAAAAGTGCAAATGGAAGAAAAAAAAATAACTGAAGCCATAAAAGAGGGGACAAGACTTTCTCTAGTGACAGGAGGAAGTGCAAAAGTGGCACCGTGACATTCAAAGGTGACGAGGAGGATTATGTAGAGCAGAGGTGGGCAACCTTTGTTCTCGAAGGTTGCAATCCAGTCGGGTTTTAAGAGTTTTCTCAATGAATATGCATGAGTTGTATTTGCATACAATGAAGGCAATGCATTCAACTAGATTTCATGCATATTCATTGGGGAAATCCTAGGGTTACCTGACGTCTGGATTTCCCTGGACATGTCCTGCTTTTGAGGACATGTCCCGGGGGTCCAGATAGCTTTTCAAAATCCGGCACTTTGGGTTTTGAAAAGCCTCTTCTCAATCGCATCGGGCAGGAGGCAATCCACGCATGCACAGGTGCCATCGCATGGCATCCGTGCATGCACAGATTGCCTCCTGCCTGACCAAAACAGATAGCGGCAGCGGAGCTAGGGTGGAACTGGGGTGGAGATGGGCGGGACTGAGGGTGGGTCTAGGGTATCTGAATTTTGCACTCGTAAAATCTGGTAACCCTAGGAAATCCTGAAACCCAGCTGGGTTGCAGCCCTGGCACTGATGCGCAGGCTGGTGTAATAAATATTGTTAAGCAGAATTGCTGAATATTACTCTCTTTAAGCTGTCATTATAGGTACTGTTTTGCTTATTTTGTATATTGATGTTTATGAATCTTATTTTTTTTTTATGTATCCCTGGATATTTTAGTAAGGGCAGGTAAAATATTGAAATCATGAAGTGAAATATTTCTGTTTGATGTTCACAGAGGCAGGCCAGACTGGATGTATCCAGGGGTATTGATGGAACAAAGGGTTAGTCTTGTGGCTCCACTGTCTGATCTTAGAGTCAGGAGAAACTTGGGACAACTAGAAAAAGGCGTATTGGTTTCTTGCCACAAAAGTGGAAGGAGGAAGCTGTTTAGTCTGACCTCAGCAGGAAGTAAATTAATAGACAAGCTGCTAAAACCCATGATTCTGCAGTTTCTGGAGCCCAATGGATTACAGGATCTAATGCAGTGTAATTTTAACAAATATAGGGCTAGTCAGCTGAATCTGATCAATGGAGAGTCTGTGAGTCTGAGGGACAAGTTCCTAATTCTGAGAAAAAGAGAATCTTGACAGAGAAGCCCATAAGGAGAGAAAAAAAAGAAGATAACTAACAGTATATCTAAGTCTCCCTATTTTGATTTGTTTGCTGTTAAATAGGTAACTAAAAATCATGCAGGTGAGTTCAAAGTGTGGGGAAAGAGACCAAGGGAGAGATACAGCATCCCTGTAAAGCATCTATTGAAAATACTTTCCTAAAGTAAGTGATTCATCCACATTATCCCACACAAGTCCAAAAGGTAAGAAGCGTGTTTCCCCCTTCATCTGCGATAGCCCTTGGAAACCACTTCAAGATATCAGATCTCTGCAGTAGTTAATGGGTTTACTTTTTTTTTTTAATATAGAACCTGCTTCTTCATCACATCACGTATTTATTTATGTGCCACATTTATTGATTGCCCATCAGAAGACTGCTCCAGATGATTTACATAATATACAAGGGTTTTCAAAATTTTCCACACTTTCATATTAGGATGCAAAACAAGGCACAGTGGTTAAAGCTACAGCCTCAGCACTCTGGGGTTGTAAGTTCAAACCCACACTGCTCCTTGTGACCCTGGGCAAGTCACTTAATCCCCCCATTGCCCCAGGTAATTTGATAGATTGAGAGCCCACCGGGACAGACAGGGAAAATGCTTGAGTATGTAAACCATTCTGAGCTCCCCTTGGAGAACAGTTTAGAAAATTGAATAAATAAATAAATAGTGTTTAAAAATATAAAAGTGCAGAAATTTTTGAAGATCCCTCATACAATATAAGATTTCCAAATATTTTAATTGAAATTTTTAATCAAATAAAACAGAACAGATAAGGCATCTGCCAAAGCATGAGCACACACTGATACAGATATAATATATTTTTTTAAAAAAAGCAAGTAGGTATTATGAAAGTATGTAGTCATACCAGGCAATCCCGTAATAGTCAAGAGTGAAACCTGGAGAGGGAAAAAGGGGTACTAGATCCAATCACCTGGAAATAAGCACAGAATGTGTAAGAGGAATATTCACCAGTAAATTGTAACATGTTGAAAATCTATATAATTTAATGTATTTCGGTACACAGTAATACTGTAGTAAGTTATAGTGGAAATGCCATTGGTTGTTGAGTGAAGTTCACTATGTGGGTCCATATTTTAGTGACTACGGTTTATCTGTTGGAGAATTCTGCTGCTTTGGATTCATATAAGTGTATCATGAGGCTTCCGGTTGACGCTTGGACGTGACGGCAGTGTGAGCTGAGAGCTCCCACTTCCAAATACTGATCATTGATCCAAATAATGTCTTTTTGGCATATTTTTATGCAAAAAAAAAAAAGTAGTTTTCTCTTATACTACTTCATCCTTTTTCAATGGCTTAAAAAAAAGTAAAATAGACCCTCAACCAGCAAACAAACGGCTGAAATATGCTCCGCCCTCGCCAGAGAAAGCGAGCAGGAGAGAAGACCACGAGGCCGACGATGATCCCATCTTTATGAACTAAAAAGCCTGAAAACTATGATGAAAAACCACCTGGATATCTCTAAAGACATGCAAACTGAACTTGAGTTAATTCACTCCCAGATCGCAGCTTCACAACAGCATTTTGATCAACTTTCACTCCATCTCTCTACTGTGGAAACTGAAATGCCAGCTGTTCGCGCCAATTCCACTGCCATTAAAAAAACTCGTGACTGACCTGAAAGACCTGGCAAACTGCAGTAGAAGAAGTAACATGTATTCTGGGTATGCCTGAGGGCGCTGATACTATGGCTTTCATCTCCTCTTGGTTGCCGAAGTTTCATGATCTGGATTTCTCTCCTGCTCTCGAACTGGAATGTGCTCACTTTACACCATCCAAACCCATTCCAGGTAATAAGCACCCCAGACCCATCGTGGTAAAGATTCTCTGGTTCCAGCAAGCCCTCCAGATACTTACTGAAGCCAAAGGGAAAGCCTCCATGCTACATCAAGGAAGAAAGATTCTTATCATCCCTGATCTGGCTCCCTCCACTATGGCGAAGAGACCCCTCGTACAATATAAAATACAATATAAAAACAATATGTTATTGAAAATACTTTTTAGACCTCAGCGGTGCACCCTTGCCATGAATTTTAGCACACAAGTTAGCACACTACACCATCTTCATCGGTCACATATTAAATATTCTAATTTTATTTATTTCAGTGTCTTAGATTTTTTTTATATATATATATATATACACACACACACATTTTGACATTAGATTTATGCTGTCTTAAGAGGCATAGGGTATGTTAAAGGGGATGAATCCTTGAAACAGCTCGGATGCAAAATATGTTGGAAGAAGTCCCTGCCGACATTTAAGCTAAGTTTTACGTATATGAATAACACATGTGCATAACGCATATGAAAAACATGTATTTTTATATATATAAAAATTTAAGACACTGAAATAAATAGAATAAGAATATTTAATATGAGACCGATGAAGATGGTCAAGTGTGCTAACTTGTGCGGTAAAATTCACGCCAAGAGTGCACCGCTGAGGTCTAAAAAGTGGAGAAACTATTTTCAATAACATCTAGTGAACTCTGCATTTATATATACAGCATTATACATTAAGTTGATGCTATATATAAATACGCCAACTAAGAGAATGTGATGTCAAAAAAACAGCATAAACAGACACTCAGGGGCTATGCCTCTGTGCTCTAGGCACCAGCTTTCCATCTCCAAGCTGTGTCCTTTGGGTAACACGATCCTACTGCGACAGCTCTGCCTCTGACGTCTGTCTTTTGCACACTGCTTCTCTTCTGCTCAAAATTTGGCAAGCCCTTATCTTCAGGAAAGATTTTCATTGGCAGTATCTCTGCTAATTGTAAGGCTCAGTATCTCTAGCTCTTTTTTGAAGATTTCAGCTCTTTATGATTACGGTTTAAGAGGCCCATGGATTACAGCTCTATTTCCCCAGCTTGGAGACTCCTTTCCTCCCTCTGCCCAAAAGCCATGAACCAGGTAGAGACAATAGTGCCAACAGGATGCCAATTTTTAAAAAGTGTTCCAGAGGTGATCCAGGAAATTATAGACCGGTGAATCCAATGTCAATTCTGGGCAAAATAGTAGAGACTATTATACAGAACAAAATGACAGAGCATATATGTAAGCATTGATTAATGAGAGAAAACCAACATAAATTTAGTCAATGGAAATCTTGCCTCACCAATCTACTGCATTTCTTTGAAGGGGTGAATAAACATGTGGATAAAGGTGAACCGTTGATATTGTGTATTTGGATTTTCAAAAGGCATTTGACAAAGTACCTCATGAAAGACTTCTGAGGAAATTAGAAAATCATGGTATAGGAGGTAATGTCCTATTATGGATTAAGAACTGGTTGAAAGACAGAAAACAGAGTAGGTTTAAATGGTCAATATTCTCAATGGAGAAGGGTAAATAGTGGGGTTCCCCAGGGATCTGTGCTGGAACCACTGCTTTTTAACATATTTATCAATGATCTAGAGATGGGAATAACTAGTGAGATAATTAAATTTGCTGATGACACAAAGTTGTTAAAATGCAAGAGGATTGTGAAAAATTGCAAGAGGACCTTGTGAGACTGGGAGACTGGGCATCAAAATGGCAGATGACATTTAATGTAAGCAAGTGTAAAGTGATACATGTGGGAAAGAGGAACACGAACTATAGCTATGTGATGCTGGATTTTACATTAGGAGTCAATGCTCAGTAAAAGGATCTAAGTGTCATTATTGAAACCCTCAGCTCAATGTGCATTGGCGGCTAAGAAAACAAATAGAATGTTAGGAATTATCATGAAAGGAATGTAAAACAAAGATGAAAATGTTATAATGCCCTTGTATGTCTCTACGATATGAACACAACTTGAATACTGTGTGCAGTTCTGGTCTCTATATCTCAAAAAAGATATAGCAGAATTAGAAAAGGTACAGAGAATGGCAACAAAAATGATAGAAGGTTTGGGATGACTTCCCTATGAGGAAAGGCTACAGTGGCTAGGGTTCTTCAGCTTGGAGAAGAGACAGCTCAGGGGTAATATGATAGAGGCCTATAAAATACTAAGTGGAGTGGAAAGGGTAAATGTGAATCACTTGTTCACACTTTTCCAAAAATACTAGGACTAGGGGGCATGTGATGAAGCTGCTAAGTAGTAGATTTAAAACAAACCAGAGAAAATATTTAATCACACAACATATAATTAAACTCTGGAATTTGTTGCCAGAGGATGTGGTGAAATCAGTTAGCTTAGCGAAGTTTAAAAAAGGCTTGGATAATTTCCTAAAAGACAAGTCCATAGGCCATTATTGAGATGGCTTGGGGAAATCCACTACTTATTTCTAGGAAAACAGCATAAAATCTGTTTTACTACTTAGGATCTAGCTAGGTACTTGGGACCTTGGAAACAGGATACAGGGCTTGATGGATCTTCAGTCTGTCCCAGTATGGCAATTCTTATGTTCTTATGTCTCAGCTCCAGATTTCCTCTGTTCTTTTGAGCTTCTTTATAACTCTGAAGCCAAGGACTGGAGCAAAATCCTAGCCTTTCTGGTTGTGGCGAAGAGTTTGCTGAACACATTTCTGCCACTGAACGCATTCTTGCCACCTCTTAAAATTTGGATATTCCAATATACATATTCTTACCCTTCAGCTTTGAAGGCTATTATTATTTATGCTTCTAAATAATAGTAGTATGTGAGTTGCCTCACAGCAGTGAAAGCCAGCAATTTGCATTTCTCACCCTTGCCATCTTCTTTAATCTGGGTACAACAATTACCTTGTTACCTACTGATATACCAGATAACAGCTTTTATTTTCTGCTTTCCAGTGCCTGCAGTTTATTCCAGCATCCAGTAATAACTCTTTTGTTCTCCTCCACTAAACAGCTTATCCCAGCAAAATAATCCTTCATTTTCCCAAAGCCCTGAAGATAAGGGCTTGTTATCTGTATATTTGGAGCTGTTAGGAAATGGGCAGAATCCTAAAATAAATGGATAGTGTAGTTACAAGTAAATATGTGTATTAAAGTAAGCACTGGTATGTAACTTAGGATTGTATCCCTGCTCTCTGAATATCAGGCCCATGGTTTTGTGAGATGGCCTTTACAGTAGTTAAGCAATGTCATCTGAAGCATTGCCTTTTACTTGGGTTTGTGATTGATTTATTTTATAAACGTGTTTAATTCTTTGTATTTATTCTTTTAGGCATATATACTGACAGTACTTGTTGAAAAGGGTTCATATACAGTAGCCCTTAAAGAGTACATTTTTTTGCAAAGGTCTTGCTATTTTATATTATATGTGGTCTTACAGTAAATGCTTGGTTGCATATGAAAATCATTCATATATTTTTCTTGATCCTATGCATCTTGAGTCTTTTCTTTCATCCAAGGAATCAAGTTTTAGATGACTATTGGATGCAGGTGAGCCAGGGCTGTTATATTTTTACACTGCTTTTCTTTAATTTTTAGATGATTTACTTTTTGTTTTAAACTTTGTTGCGTGGCAGTCCCATGCTGATTCTCATAATGTGGACTTTAATCTTATTTAGAAGTGAAGATATGACTTATGGTATTCTTGTTTTCTATTGTGGAAATTTATTTAAATCTTTTTTTTTTTAAACTTTATTTAGGGCTCCTTTTACAAAGGTGCGCTAGCGTTTTTGGCGCATGCACCAGATTAGTGCAAGGAGGCGGTAGCAGCTAGCACGCATGGCAATTTAGCGCACACTATTCTGCACATTAAGGCACAGAGGTGCAAATCATTTGCATGTAAACTCCCGACTCAAACCGATTGAGTCGGGGCAGAGCCCTGACAGTAGTGACAGGAGAAGCAGCCTCCTGTCACTGCTGTCTGGGCTTCTGCTGGCTTAAAAATTTTTTTTAAAATCGGGTTGTATGTATTACACAAGCAAAATATCCCAATTAAAAAAATTTTTTTTAAAGCCCCCCCCACCCCTCCCGACAAGTGCCCTTTCCCCTTCCCTCTCCAATCCCCCAAATGTGCACCCCCTGCCGATGCCCGACACCCGATGTCACTGCTTCAAAATTTTTGGCAGGAGGGATTCTCACTCCCTCCTGCCATCGGTCCCACTCCCGACTTCCCCCCCCCAAAAAAACAAACCCAAATGGCAGGAGGGATGCTGACTCCCTCCTGCCACTGGACACCCCCTCCCCGTTCCCCTCCCCACTCCCCTTCCCCATATCTGTAACGGAGCAGGAGGGGTGCTCAGTCCCTCCTGCTCCAATGCCTCTCAAGAAGCATCTGAGGCCTTTGGTACCACCTAAATGCATCATGTGATGCACAGGGAGGTGCCTAAGGCCCTGATTGGCTCAGGCACCTCAGGGTCCTCCCTTGGGAGGTGCCTGAGCCAATCAGGGACTTCCTTCGGGAGTAGCCTAAGAAAGTCCTTGATTGATTATTGCTTTGCCAATCAGGGACTTCCTTAGGGAGTAGCCTAAGGAAGTCCCTGATTGGCTCAGGCGCCTCAGGCACGGGGAGGGGGGCTTCAGGCTCACAATGCGCTTTTTGCAGAATATATAAAAAAAGAAATGGTATGGGTTCTTCGTGATATGGCGTATGGGGACAGACTTACAGATCTCAATCTGTATACTTTGGAGGAAAGGTGGGAGAGGGGAGATTTGATAGAGTCGTTTAAATACCTACATAATATAAATGTGCATGAGTCGAGTCTCTTTCATTTGAAAGAAAAATGTGCAATTAGAGGGCATAGAATGAAGTTAAGAGGTGATAGGCTCCGGAGTAATCTGAGGAAATACATTTTTACAGAAAGGGTGGTAGATGCATGGAACAGTCTCCCAGAAGAGGTGGTGGAAACAGAGACTGTCTGAATTCAAGAAGGCTTGGGATAGGCATGTGGGATCTCTCAGAGAGAGAAAGAGATAATGGTTACTATGGATGGGCAGACTAGATAGGCCATTTGGCCTTTATCTGCTATCATGTTTCTGTTTCTAGATTTGTGTGTAAATGTGCGCATGTACTGAACTTTCTATTGGGTAATTAATAAAAGGGAAGATAGGTGCATGCTTTCCTTAAGAAAACTGGTGTAATTTATACACATGCCTATCACGCAGGTAAGATGACTTTGACAATTTCCCTCAAGTGTCTGCCAGTAGAGGGCATTTGTGCTGCCCTTACAAAGTTGACACCAAAATTTGAGTATAGTCTTTTTTTGTCTATTTCTAAAGGCAAAGACACTACAGTAGTTTGGTTTTGCTCCTGTTTTTAGCTAAATTTCTCTGGATACTGTGGAAACCAAAACTGAAAACTCCAGTGTGATTGTGAACCAGTGAAGGCTGCTGGAGATTGCCAGTGCTTTGTAGTTTGCATCTCTATGCTAAACCTTTGGAGGGCCATTTTTGAACCAGAGGTTCTGTCCTAACCTGTATAGACTTCACATTCTACTCCCAGGTAGAAGAACTGGTTGAACTATGCTTTTAAATATTTATAATGGATGATTCAAACTGGTCAGGGATTTCTATTGCATAGAGGGCCCTTTTGGGGTGTAGCTTTTTTTTTTTTTTTCTTGCAATGAATTTTATAACTAATTTAAAGAAGGATGGGAAGTATGCTCTGAGGGTGGAAACAATATGTGAAAATGTTACTTTGGCTTGCTTCCATGTGGCCATCCAAAATATTTCTGTCTAGAGCCACTACGGATTCTGCATACTAATTACAATAAAATAGCTTCACCCTCTGCCTTACCATACTAACCACATTGTTTACCTTTGTCTAGCATTTTTAGATTTCTGTGGGATGAGACAAATTGCTAGCTAATTATACTGCCATTTCTGTTTTTACAGCAGTTAAAAAAGGAGGAAAAAGGCATACCTCCTATGAGTGTGTGTTGTTTTCAAGCTAGTTTAAAATAGACAGGTACTTTAAAAGCTTTACATTGTTACTGTACTGAGGAAAGTTAGGGTCCATATAATGGTTTGTACCTTTCCTCCTAATTTGTTACCTGATGTCTGTACAGAAGTGCTGCCTACCCCATTCTCTGATGAAGTTGAATTAGATAACTGGTGAGGAGAAAATGCTTTGGGGAGGGGGGGGGGGAATTGGTTAATGGGAATCAATTTGGGGTATTGAGATAGTCCATACACTCAAGGGGGCTGTCTCCATTAGCTCTGTTTCCAAAAAGGGACTTTCTCATTTTTTAGGGGTAATTCTATAACTGAGCATTTAGGGTCACATTGTAGGATCCTACTCTATAATAAAAGGCAGTTAAAAAAAAAATCACAGACTAATTAGGGTGTGGTAATGTAGCTACACTAACTGATTAGCAGACATGCCCTCTCCATGGAAATCTTTTAAAAATATTTTAGTCCACACATTCAAAACTTACTGTATGTAAATTGTTACCATCTAAGTTTTGAGGATTTTTTCTTTCCACTAATTGGTTGATTCCCAAAGCCACTAATAGACGGGCTTTCCACAAGACAGTTGTGGAAGCTGCGGACCATTAAAAAATATTTTGACTCTACTTCTTTTAGATTGCTAGTTCAAGCGTTAATTCTGTCTATTCTTTACTACTGTAACATAATCTATTTGGGATCCTACAAGAAAATCTTACGAAGATTGAGGTTAATCCAAAATACAGCTGTCCGACTAATTTTTGGCCTGAAAAAGCAAGACCATGTTAGCTCGAACTATCAGCAATTACATTGGCTACCCATTGAAAAAAGAGTTCTATTCAAATTTGCTTGCATTTGCTTCAAATTGGCATTTTGGATTTTTCTCCCATTTACCTTTCCTCTCACTTTGAGTGGCATAGATCTACCAAGGCTACTCAAAATTTTCGCTTATTTGCCTATCCTAATCTAAAATCTTGTCGATATAAGACATTCTTGGATAGGACACTTGCCTTTTAGGCAAAATTATTCCTCAAGCCATGTCCTTCTGCTCTTTCAGGAAACTAGTTAAGACCAATTTGTTTGATAAATTTGGTACTTGATTTAGATGGTCTTAATGCTGCATCTATGTATATTTCATACAACATAACATAACATTGTGTTTGTTGACCGCATAACCATTAGTTCAACGCGGTTTACAAAAAGTTGCTAATGAAAATCATAATAAATGGGATGGAGAAAGTTAGTTGGTCAAGTATTTAGCAAATAGATAAGTTTTCAGTTGAGATCTAAAGTCTTTATAAGAGTGAGCTGCAAGCAACAAAGCTTGGAACTCCTTATCATGAAGGGCTGCCAAATTGTGATTGAGAAATTTTATGCTTTTACAACCCTGGATTGAAGGAGGATTAAACAAAGAGTGAGTTCTTCTACTGTATCTGTATGAAGCCAAGGAAAATCTGTTAACCAAGTAATGAGGGGCTGTGGCGTAAAGAAATTTGTAACAAAAACAGCTCAACTTGTACAACACATGAGCATCCACAGGCAGCCAGTGCAACTCACAGTAAAAGGCGTGACGTGATCATACTTCAAGCCATAGATCATTCTGAACGCTGTGCTCTGTACTAATACAAGTCTTGCCAGTTCTCTCTTAGTAATTGTCCGATAATTGTAACTGTTCACTGATTATCCAGTCCTCCTTTATGTAAACCATCTAGAACTGCTGGCGTTGGCGGTATAAAAGAATAAAGTTATTATTATAACTTTTTTCAGTAGAGTTTTTTTGACTTTGTTGTCAGTTATTCTCTTTTGTGTTTGTGCGACACCTCAACACATCCCATGGTATGCCATTTTAAGCTGTGGTAAGTATATGTTCGTGCTTACTGCAGCTTATTCGAAGAACCCCTATGTAAGTTAAAGTTAAGTGGGTCATTTGCAGAATAGAGGTTAGGTAGCACAGTGACATTTATCCCCCCATGGATTCTAAAAGGGGCACCCAAATTTGGGCACAATCCAGAGATACGCTTGCAACCTAATTGATTAACAACCCAATTAACATCAATAATTGGCATCAATTAGGGGTTGTGCACGCATCTGGCTGTGCATTGTTCCATAAGCCTTGGCATCCAGGTTCCATTAACATGCAACCCAAAAGGGACCAGGTCCATAGGAGGGGCATGGGTGCAACAGGGGTGTTAGCAAAAGATGCACACAGTGTTATAGAATTACAGGAATCCGCACCCAACTTGCACACCAGGTTTCAGCTAGATTAAGTTGAATCCCCACTAGGCACTACTTTATAAAGGGTGCTTATCCTGGACTGACCTTTATAGAATAGAGCTGAGTAATGAGTTTTTCTGGCACCTAAATGCTAGTATTCTAGACATTTACATTTCCAGCGGGCATGTAAATGTTAATGCCTAGTTCACTGACTTGCCCATTTGGAGGGAAATTCTAAAACCGGTGCCCAAGTTAATTGAATAACGCTGTTAGAAATGGCAAAAAACAGTAAGATTGAAGCGCCTACCAGCATCTAAATAAAAGGTGCTGGAATAGCATATATGTAGGTGCTTTAGGCTGCCGAATGCCAAAGTAGGTGTGGCCAATGTCAAAAGTGGCGTTAGTTAGCCTAAAGTGCCTACGTAGGCGTGATTCATGCATAGACAGGCACCGTAAATGTAGGCCCAGGAAACCCTGGCCTACATTTTCAGCACATATCTTTCCTGTAGGCACGATTCTGAAACCTGCGATGATGCATGATTGGCACGCAATTGGCAGCCGATTTTAAGGCCGTTGTCAATATCGGCGCTGGTTACAGAGTATGGCCTTTTGTGACTATGGCAAAAAAAATCTCATGTATAGAAATCTGATAAATGCTTACTTGTAAGTTTGCATTAATTTGCCTCACTCCACTTGTTGTGTTGAGGTCTCTGTCTCTGCCTACACTGCAACTATAAAACCAGTTTAAAAAAGGTTAAATGGGTTTAAGAGCCACTACATGGACCCCTTAAAGATCTCAGTCCGAGTATCCTTCTCTGAACTTAATATGCTGATACACATCACTATATCAACCAATCCAGTTTAGCATTAATATGCATGTATTAAGCTAATTGAATTAAAAAATAACTTGTAAACTGTTTACAAAGCTTAGTTTTGCTGTGAGGCAGGGGCTGATATCCTCATACTGGTATCTTTCATGTCTTAAAGAAACAGTGGTCCAACAGTGGATCACTGGATTCTCAAGGTACACAAAGAGAGCTTATACATTGCATTTAAATTTAGGGACTTTACTGGGTGCATATGAGTATGTCATAGAAGAAGCTCAGCACAGTGCCTCAGATTATTAAAGCCTAATCTTGCAAACAGAAAAACTTAAGCCACGTCTTAATTGCCTGAACAGGTATTTTTATGCAAGCACAGTATTTTGTACAATCTGATATATTTTGGTCTGGTTTGCATTTTAGTGTTTAGGATAATTACAAGCGAATGACAATAAAGCTAGGGATGGTTAAACAAGTTTTAGGATCTAGGGCAGTGGTGGGCAACTCCGGTCCCCATGGGCCGGAATCCAGTCGGGTTTTCAGGATTTCCCCAATGAATATGCATTGAAAGTAGTGCATGCAAATAGATCTCATGCATATTCATTGGGGAAATCCTGAAAATCCGACTGGATTCCGGCCCTCGACGACCAGAGTTGCCCACCCCTGATCGAGGGGTAATTCTATAAAGAAGATGCCAAAAGTGTAAATAAATGATTTTTTAAAAATTTATTTATATACCCCTTATATGTCCCCATTTATTTATATACCCCTTATATGTGGTTTACATTGGATGATCAGGTACTCTAAGTGGTTTCCCTATCTGCCCTATCTGGAGGGTTTGGTGACTTGCCCAGGATCACAAGGAGCAACTGTCACAGTAGCGTATAAATGCCAATAATCCAGCTATGCGCTATTCAGCCGCTATGTGCATCCCTTTCATAGCACATAGTTTGTAGGTGTGCATACTTATGGGCAGTCTGGGGAAAGTGTGGGTAGGGGTAGACATTTGCATGCATAATGTATAGAATACAAAAAGTTACCTGCAGATCTTTGGAATCTAGGCACTAACATTATTCCAGCTGTACCAATGTTCCCTCTAAGCCAGGGGTAGACAACCATGGTCCTCAGGGGCCACAAACCCAGTCAGCTTGATTTGCTTGTACTGCTTCCATCATATCCCACTCCTGCTTTATTTACATTCCTGCCAGAGGGAATGCTCTCTCAATATCATAGTTTCAAAAGTAAGGGACAGGGAAGATCTACAGGATTTCAGAGGACTCGCCTATCCCTGGTGCACAATACTGAAGCACTACCTCTCGCTGGTAGCAATACAGTTTGAGGACTCCTTCAAAGCTTTGAAAGAACATTGGCTCACATCTAAATGCATATGAAAATATATTTATTTTATTAGGATTTATTTACTGCCTTTTTGAAGGAATTCACTCAAGGCGGTACACAGCAAGATTATATACAGTATACAGTATATACATACTATTTTTAAAATCTTGCTATACACCGCCTTGAGTGGATTCCTTCAAAAAGGAATATATATATATTAGGGTGGTCTACAATAGTATGCAAAAAAAAAAAAAAAATCAATCTTGTCTCCACAAGGATTATTTTTGTCCACTTGGTATGTCTTACTCATGTGTCAAATTTCAGCTTGATTACACAATATTTAGAGGTCATCCCAGCATGCACTGTTTGCTTTTGTACTGTGCATGTAGGTGGCTACACATAATTAGTTTGTATGGCATCATTTAGTTTACGATCTGCACCCAAAAACTGGTTCCTTGGGAAGTCAGTCCATCAGCTGTCAACTGCTAGACTGTCACGTGGACAGGATGTTCTTTGGCTGGTCAATTTTCATCACTATGATGAAGGAAAATGTTACCAGAAAGCTATAAGTTGGTGTTTGAGTCAGCAATGGCGGTATGGGATTGAGCCAGGATATCAACACAATGCACAGACTCTTGCATTAGAAAGTTGATGAAATTACACAAATAAAAGTGTTGTAAACAAGATGCTCACAGCCTTTTCCAGACATTTAAGCCCGGATTCTATAAACTGCGTCCCGATTGTAGGCAGCTGTAGGTGTCCTACAGCTGTCTAATCAGCCAATCGGGATGCACGTTTAAAAAAAAAAAAAATGCTCCTCAGGCAGCCCGCCTATATTGAAGGTGCCTCTGGGAGCCTAGGAAGGCCCACAAGCCGGCCTAAACTCGCTTAAGGCTTAGTGGTAGCCTTAGGTAAACCTAGGCGGCCCCACGCATCTCCCTTGTAGAGCGGGAGACTATTACAATATAGGCCAGCAAAATTCTGGCCTAAATTGTATGTAGACATGGCCGCTATACTTATCGTGGCAAGGAATCTCCCTGCCGCGATAAGTATAGTGGCTGCGACCGCCAGTCCACCCCCCCCCTGAATAATTGTAGCAGGAGGTGCTTGACCCTCCCTGCCTGAAAATGATCCCCCTCGAAGATCGCAGAGGCAGGAGGGAGCCCAATCCCTCCTGCTGGAAGGCTGCCCACCCCCCGTACTCCCCCTGCTAACACCCCCCTCAGACCCTTCCTCATTAACATCCCCCCGAACCACCCCCACACTAACTGTACTAGTTGGCTGGACAGACAGGTCCTCCTACCGTCCATCCGGCAAGCCCGCCTCAGTTAAAATGAGGTGGGTCCACCCCTCTCCAGCTCATCCCACACTATCCTATGGCCTCATTGGTCCAGGGGCCTAAGGTCACTCCTATGGGTGGGGCCATAGGTACATGGGGGGGAATGTGTTAATTTTTGGACCACCTATACATATATATTAATTAGTTATATACTAGCACCCCTTCTAAAATAATAAATATGTGTGAAATGTATAAATAATTTTTTTGTTATTAATTTTTTGATTTTTTATATATAATTTTTCATAATGGAAAAAAGACCATGCGCTCCCAGCTCATCTGCAATTAGAACTTGTCATAGCAAACTAGCCAATAGCGAGCTATCACTAGTCAAAAACCCTTATTTTATTATAATTTATTTAATATAAAACTTTCTATCTTTAATTTTTCTTATTTCATATTTTTAAGACTTTGTTCAATAAATAATTATATTAAAAGGAACCTTAGCCACAAAAAATTGGTACTTAGCTTGGAAGCTGTATTGTAATATCCAAGCTAGGACTTTTAGAAGGGTAGTATATATGTATATAAACACACACATACACAGTATATCCTTGTATATGCAATTATATTAGTATTCTACAAAGGAAACAGGTGACTTCTTTTCTTAATAGCACACGATCTACAGAGACGCCCCTGTATTGAATTACCTTGCTAGTATCCTTCTGTTCTAACACTTATTCAGCATGTTTTCACTGCTTGTTCTAATCTGACTAAATCTAAACAAGCTTTGCTAAATTGTTCCAACAACCCAAATTTGATCAAACTCATACGAGTTTGTAGTTTCAATTGAACTTGGCTTAACAATCATTCAAGCAAGGCAGTCGCCTGCAAGTTTAACCAACACATCTCAAATAAATGTTATGGCATGTTCCAAAGTATCTGTGAAAATAAATGGATGAATGAGAATGTTGGCCGTTAAGCAGAAGCTTGCTTAAATGTCCACAAGAAATGCCTGATCAGAGAGAGATGTAATTAAATACTATGCAACATTTGCAAAACTTCTTTTCTCATATTCTGAACATTCAAGCTTAGTAATTGTTCAAGATCTGCAAATTTTGAAACAAATCAAGCAGATAATAGAAATAAAGAAAACAAAAAATGAACTATTAAGAATGACAGCATTTTTAGCTGCCTAAAAGAATAAGACAAACTTTGAGATAATGGAGGCAAGAATCCAATACAGAAATTCCCCAGGAAATACGAGCAGCAAGAACTTCAGAAAAAATGTCAAACTGAAATGTAAACCTCAAGCAAACTAGAAATGAGAGGGTCAGAAATAGATCCTGATTCAACAAGAATCTTTTGCTCTATCCCTCCTCCTCCTTCTCCTGAAGGAAATGAGCCAATTGATTAGAATCCCCCCAAAATACACAAAATGTCCTGGAATTTAATCCTGCATTTACAAGAGTAAAGCAAATTACATAGGGCTCTACTTAAAAGAGCCTATGACCTCAGCTTTGAGAACTTTTTCCTTCTATCCAGCATGGCCTCAGAGATGTTTGAGTTTAACTCAATTTTCATACCCAGAAACAAGGTTCTTAATTTCTCCAACAAATATTCCTATGCCAGGTCCCTATCAGGTTCCTAAATGAAAGAAATCAATATGGTCTTCAAAGGCTAAAGAGTCAACCTGAAGGTATCGAAAGCCTGGAAGTAATTAATGACTGTTTCAGACTTGTTCTCTTCCTACAATGACTATTTGTCTAGAAGAAAAGTACCCAGACTTGAAGGCACATATTTCTTGATTAGCTGAGTCAGTGAAATTCCATCAGCCATAGGAAATGTAACCACTGTCATATTTTTCTGCTTCTAAGAGTTTTCTGTAGATTCAAGTCTCTTTTTTTAAAATCATAGTATTAGCCTCAATGAGAGCTTTGAAGGACTAATTTTTAAGGCTATCCATTGAGCTTCTATTTAAACATCACAGTTCCATGAGTAGAAATGAAAAGTGATTAAAAAAAATTCTTAATATGGTAAACTAAGATGGAAGTTTGTCTTATTTCCAGAATTATTTTCCATACCTGTTATAAGATCACCCCAGAATTCATCTCTGATTCGACACTTTCTCAGAAAAGATTTGGAATAAATTCTGTGGTACAAAGTTTAAGTTTGGGGCATTATTCTTTCAAACCCCACTATAAGTGTTTTCTCAAATCGTGACTGACACGAAGAGATATAGACTCTGTTCAGTTGAAAGGAACATAAGAACATAAGCATTGCCTCTGCCGGGTCAGACCAGGGGTCCATCGTGCCCGGCAGTCCGCTCCCGCGGCGGCCCCCCAGGTCCATGACCTGAAAGTGTTCCCTACCTAACCTAAAATATCCATACCCTATTCGCTCAATGTCCTGTAAGGTACCTCTATCAAGTCTAAAAACCTTTTCCTAAGTATAGATAGTCTGGTTTCAGTGTTTCCTGCAACACCAGCAGTAAACCTATAAGTGCTTCACCATCTCTAATCCCATTCATAGATATGTCTCCCAACATGAATAATATTAATAATAATAACAGTTTATATACCGCAATACCGTTAAGTTCTATGCGGTTTACAATAGATTAAACGAGGTACAAATTGATTGAATTTAAGAGGGGGGGGGAGAGGAGAGTTAATAGGACCGGAAATGCGTTGTTGAGGAGAAAGAGATTAATAGGACAGAGGAATCACTATGGAGGAGAAAGAAGATGAGTGGGTCAGTTGTCTAGATACTTTAGGAACAGTTGAGTTTTTAGACGTTTTCTGAATTTCTCATAAGTAGTGGGCGAAAGCAGTTGATCTAGGTCTCTACCCCACAATGCTGCTTGATGTGAAAGAAGGTGTTCATGGTGTTTTTTCAGTTTACAACCTCTAACTGGGGGGGGAAACGAAGTAGGAATGAGAGCTTCTCTTGTGGCTGTTGGCAGAGAAGGAGAAAAGGTCAATTATGGATTTAGAGGCAAGTCCGTTTAGCGCTTTAAAGCAGAACCAGGTGAATTTAAACTTTATGCGTGCTTCCATCGGTAGCCAATGTAACTGCCGGTAGTAGGGTGATACATGATCGAATTTCTTTAGTCCAAAGATTAATCTGACTGCTGCATTTTGCATTAGTTGTACACGTCGCATATTTTTTGGGGAAATGGCTAAGGAGGCGATGTTACAGTAGTCAAGTTGACTTAGTACGAGGGATTGGACCAGGGTTCTGAATGCCGACATATCGAAATAAGCTTTAATGGATCTGAGTTTCCAGAGAGTGAAGAAACATGAACTGCCTACATAAAAAGCCATCTATCAGTTCCACAACCAAAAACTTAGATCTTCTGTCAACGTTCATGGTAGATAGCAAACCCCTTTTTTTCTTTCTCCCCTTCTTGGTCATGAGACAGGGGAGAAAGAAAAAAAAGAACTTTTGCCCCAAAAGGTACTGTGCAAAGAATTTCTTTATTGTATATTTTAATCTGAATCCAACAGTTCATTGCCAAAAACTCAGTTCATTCCAGGGTTTTTTTTCCAAACTATGGAAGTTCATTGTAAATGTACAAATCAAGAGCAGGAAAATAGCATACTAGCAAACGTCATAATTCAAGGCTTAAACAAATTATTTATCATTGCTTTTTGAGAATAAACACACTTTTTGAAGGCACAATCCACTCATACTGCTTGACCTCCCAATGTTGCCTCTAAGATTGCCTCCCAATCTATCTAAAATTCTAATACACAAAATACAACAAAATATTACACCAAAGAATATACAAGAACAATACAAACCATAAAATAAGTTAGCTACAGTCATAAAAATCATTTCCATGAGAGCAGTTGCAGCAAATACAAGTTAAATGCCAGCAAAAGCCTAGGGAAATAGATATGCTTTGAGCTGTTTTCTAAATTACACCAAAGAATTAATCTTTTGCAATATTTCAGGCAAAGCATTCCAGAAGACAAGCCCTTCAGTATAAAAGATGGATGAGTGGTTAGTATCCAGTAATGTTGAAAAAAATGGAACATCAACAAGCAGTTTATCCTCAGATCTCAAAGGCCTAGGAAGTCTGTAGATTTTCAAAGAATTGGCCAGAGTTAATGGGGCATTATAGTTTAGTGCTTTATGAAGAAGGGTCAACATTTTAAAGTTTATTCTCCAAATTATAGGCAGCCAATGCAACTCTTTCAGAACAGGAGAAATGTGGTCAAAATAAGCAACTTTGAACAAAAGGTACAGTGTGCTGTAGAAGTCTGACAAATTTATAAGGCTCCAAATTTATAATTTGGCAAACCTAAATAAAGAGCATTACAGTAATCAGGGAATGCATTGCAGCAATAAGGGAGTAATAAAAGCTTGAACTACATATCTAAAATTTGGAAGAAATAAATATGGTCCTTCAATCTTCATTCTGAGCTTCCTGAACAGTATTTTTAAGTTGTTCATCCTAAGAGAAAAGTCAACCCAAACACCCAAGTATTTCAAACTATTGGCAATAGAGATCTTTAAATCATCTAACAGCAAAAATTCAGGTACCAGAGTATTTGAGATTTGAATCTGTTGGCCAAGCTCTGATTGTAAATATAAACTAGAAATTGAAGGAATATAATCAACCAAAGTGGTAATAGGGGGAAAAATGTGTAAATTATCCACATAAATTCTCTTCTACCTCATATAAATGACAAACACCTTGTCTTTCTCTTCATAATCAGATAACCCACATATCATATTTTTCACTCCATAAGATGCACCCTAGATTTAAAGGAGTAAAAAAAGAAAAAACCCATTCTGAACCAAATTCTTCCTGCTAGGCTCTGCACCCAATCCCACACTCCTTGCCAAGCTCTGCACCCTGTCCCCCCTCTGGTAGTCTAGTGGTAGGCAGGCAGGGCCCCCCCTTCAGCATTCAAGCTTCCTAAAGTTACCAGTTGATTCCAGTTCATAATCAGCTAAGCCAGTTCAGATTCCACTGCAGCTTCATGTGACACTGGGCAAGTCACCTAAGCCTTCATTGTCCCAGGTACAAAATAGGTACCTGTATATAATATGTAAACCACTTTGGGCTAGATTCACTAAGCCCACCGATTAACTTTCGACCACTTAGCGACCACTTTGCGACCCAATTTCCCTCCGAACCGATCATCCTCCGATCCACGCATGCAAATGAGGGGGAACAGCATTCAAATGCAGGCAGGCAGCGATTCACTAAAAAAAAATAATTGAGGAACACCGACTGGGCTGGCCAATCAAAAATAAGCGACTGCTGAGGACCAGTCGCTCAGGCCTTTTCCGACTACCCTGCCTTCTGCCACCCTGCTCTCTGCCCTGCTGCTTCTCTGCCCCGATCTGCTTTCAGCCCCGATCTCCTGCTCTCGCCCCCAAATCTCTCCTGCTCTCACCTCAAATCTCTTCTGCTCTTGCCCCAAATCTCTCCTGCCGCCCCAATTCTCATGCCCTTCCCCGCAGTGCAAGCCCATAGTTTTAACCCACGGGTTTAAAGCGGGTTAAAACCACGGACTTGCAAAGAAAAAAAAAAGTAGGTTTCCTGCTCTGTCGGGTACGGAGGGCCAGCACATGCGCAAACCATCTACAGATGGTTTGCGCATGCGTCGGGATCGCTGTAGAGCGATCTGGGCGGTCGTTTGGGGGCGTGATTCCGATTGCCCTCATTTGCTTGAAGGCGATTCATGAATCAGCCCCCCAGACACGGATCGGATCGCTCACAGATTGTATCCGATCCATGCCTTTAGTGAATCTAGCCCTTTGTAACCACAGAAAGGTGGTATAACAAAACCTATCCCCTTTCCTTTTTAATTTGTGGAAATTAGTACCAATACCAATTTACGTCAATAATTAACTGTTTTCTTACTCTTTGTGACTCTATACAGTGCTGCGTGCGTCTGGTAGCGCCACAGAAATAATTAATAGTAGTAGTAATAATAGTAGTGACTCCAAATAATAGCCAATTATTAAACTAACTTGCATGCACAAGCAACCTTATTCTATAAATTGTGCATGCAACTTTGGATACCAAGCATAAAGTTGGGTGTCCAACTTTATTGAATCTAGGAGACAGAATCTGAACCTCAGGAGTCTTCTCATCATTACACTTCAGCAACAAATAGCTAAAACTCTGCCTACTATTTTTGTTTTATTTTATTTTTTTGTGATAAGGCATCATGGATTGAGATTCAAGAAAAATATAAAAAAGGAAGAAAATATAGGACATCCTCTGAGATTTCTACAGGACCTCTGATTTGATTTGAAGTTGTATTCTAAATACGTGACCACGTAAATTCTGGCAATGCCTCAACAGTGTCCAGAGTTTTGAGTTATCAGAATAAGATCATGGGAAATGGATAATCTAAATATCATAATGAAACACCAGAGTTGTAAAGAAAATCCCATAAAATCTATAGCAGTAAAAGGGTATTCATAAAACAAATTTTCAGTGCACTGTGTTGGGGGATATGATCTAGGTTCTGGAAATTAAGGGGATCGTTATTTAAAAAATAAATAAATAAAAAGTCCAAAACATGACATAATGGGAAGATGGCTGGACATCTGTCAACCAAACATCCAAGGCATATAATCAAACAACCCAAAGAGTGTTGCACAATGCAAGTCACTGAAATTAAGATGTATGCTAAGTGGGCGCTCTGTGAGCAAGATAGTCATGAAAAGGGTGGCATCAGGAGATGTGCATTTTGGCATGATAATGAATAGCAAAAGGATTCATCTGGACATCCCAAAACATGCCCAGATTTATACCTGCTTTAAAATCAAATAAGATGAGCAACAAATGATCTTTTGACCCACTAGTGATTTGGTTGTGTTGGAGACTGAAGAGCAAGAAGCATGTGTCTGAGCTAGTGTAGAGTTGCTGAGAGTTGTATTGCCTGCCTCTGTCCTTGTTTGAACCCTCAGCTAACCAGCCCTGCTCCTCTGCCTGCCACTTCTCTTATCCCACACCCATACCTTGCAGACCCCTGCTATCCCCTTACCCCCATCCTTCCTACCTGCTTCTTGTCTCGCATCCACCATTCCACACCTTCTCCACTCCCAGTCGCTGTGCTATCTCTATGCGTCTGTACTCTGTGCTAGAAGCTGGAGCGTGAATGCTGATTCTGTCACCTTTGTGTCTAGAACATGTGAAGGGGGTGGGGGTGCCTGAGTGAGTACTGCTGTTGCTCTGTGTGTCTGAAGATTGTGTGCTGAGGCTGGGAGAGTGATTGCCTGGATTTTGTCTGTCTGGGGAAGGGAGCACTGTGTATTTTAGGTGTGGGTACACACAGTGATGTTTGAGGGGATAGTGGGATGCACCTGTGGTGATGGATATACTCAATGCACTAGTAGTGGTGGAAGCTATGCTGCAGGTGGAAAAGAATAGTCACAGAGGGCCCTGCAGGAGATACCCCTGGATGAGAGTCTTCAGGTCCTGCTCCTATGTCCAGCCTGTGAACACAGAACAGAAATAATTGTTAAACAGCTCAGCTTAGAAACATAGAAACATAGAAAATTGACGGCAGAAAAGGGCCTTAGCCCATCAAGTCTGCCCACACCAATGACCCACTCCCTAACGTTTATTCCCCTAGAGATCCCACGTGAATATCCCATTTTCTCTTAAAATCTGTCACGTTGTTGGCTTCAATCACCTGCTGAGGTAGCTCGTTCCAATGATCGATTACCCTTTCGGTGAAGAAGTACTTCCTGGTATCACCGTAAAATTTCCCTCCCCTGACTTTCAGCGAGTGCCCTCTTGTAACCGAGGGCCCTGTAAGACAGAAGATAGCATCTTTGACCTCTATACGTCCCGTAATATACTTAAAGGTCTCAATCATGTCTCCCCTCTCTCTCCGTTCTTCCAGCGAGTACATCCGCAGTTTTTTTAGCCTTTCTTCGTACGTGAGTTCCCTGAGCCCCAAGACCATCCTGGTAGCCATTCGCTGAACCGACTCCATTCTCAACACATCTTTCCGGTAGTGCGGTCTCCAGAATTGAACACAATACTCCAGATGAGGTCTCACCATGGATCTGTACAACGGCATTATGACTTCAGGTTTTCTGCCGACAAAACCCCTACGGATGCAGCCCATCATTTGTCTTGCCTTGGACGAAGCCATCTCCACCTGATTGGCAGCCTTCATATCATCACTAATGATCACTCCTAAATCACGTTCTGCCTTGGTCCTGGACAAGGTTTCACCATTTAGTGTGTAAGTTCTGTGTGGATTTTTTTTACCTAGGTGCATCACTTTACATTTTTTAGCATTGAAGCTTAGCTGCCAAGTTGACGACCACTGTTCCAGCTGCCGTAGGTCCTGCGTCATAATGTCAGGCACACTGCTTTTACCTACTATGTTGCATAGTTTGGCATCATCGGCAAACAGTGATACTTTTCCTCTAAGCCCTTGGGTAATATCTCCTATGAATAAATTGAATAGAATCGGCCCTAAGACGGAGCCCTGTGGTACTCCACTTGTCACTGCTGATGTTTTGGAGGGGGTACCGTTTACCATCACCCTTTGAAGCCTACCGCTTAGCCAATCCCTAACCCATGTAGTGAGTGTATCCCCTAATCCCATAGATTTTAGTTTAACAGCCTGCGGTGTGGGACGCTGTCAAAAGCTTTGCTGAAGTCCAAATAAATCACGTCCAGGGACTCCCCAGCATCCAGATGACTAGTCACCCAGTCAAAGAAGTCAATCAGATTAGATTGGCAGGACCTTCCCCTGGTAAATCCGTGTTGGTGTGGATCATGTAGATTTTCTTCTTCTAGTATTTGGTCGAGTTCCTGTTTGATCAGTGTTTCCATGAGTTTGCACACTATGGATGTGAGACTCACCGGTCTGTAATTTTCTGTTTCTGTTCTGCAGCCCTTTTTGTGGAGTGGAATTACGTTAGCTGTTTTCCAGTCCAGGGGTACTCTTCCCGTGCGCATGGAAAGATTGAAGAGCATGGATAGTGGTTCAGCTAAAACTTCACACAGCTCTCTGAGCACCCTGGGGTGTAGATTGTCTGGTCCCATGGCTTTGTCTACTTTGAGTCTTGAAAGTTCGTAGTAGACGCCACTGGGTGTAAACTCAAAATCTTTGAATAGGTCTTTTTGACTGTCTCTTATCTGTAGTTGCGGACCAGCTCCCGGTGCTTCACAGGTGAATACTGAGCAGAAGTATTCGTTTAGTAGTTCTGCCTTGGTAGAATCAGATTCCGCGTAGTTTCCATCTGACTGCCTAAGGCGCTCTATCCCATCCTTGTTTCTCTTCCTGTTGCTAATGTACCTGAAGAAGGATTTATCCCCTTTTTTAATGTTTCGTGCTAGATCTTCTTCTGTTCGTAGTTTGGCCTCCCTGACTGCTTTTTTGACAGCTTTCGATCTGACCAGATAGTCTTCCCTTGCCTCCCTCTTCCCAAGATGTTTGTAGGTGATAAATGCTTCTTGTTTCTTTTTGATGAGGTCCGAAATTTCCTTGTTGAACCATTGTGGTCTTTTGTTTCTCCGGCGTTTGCTTACTGTATTAATGTAGTGGTTAGTTGCTTCGTTCAGGATGGTTTTCAGATTTGAAGGATTTCAGATTAGAAGCTTCATCCTTGTCAGCTTCTAAATATTTATCCTTTTCATCCTTGAGCCTCACAATGCCATTTTGACACTTCCTCCTATCACTTGCATATCTATGAAATGTCTTGTTCTCCAATTTTCTTCCATTTGCATCTTTTCTTTTCTAACAGCTTTCCAGCTTCTTGTAGCTTTCTCGGATATTTTTGCCCATCTTCCTCTTTATGCAATGTCTTGCAATTTATGAAGGCTAACTTTTTCCCCCGTACCCTTTCAGCTACCACATTTGAGAACCAAAGTGGCTTTCTTTTCCTTTTATGTACTTTAACATACAGTTTTGTTGTATTGTTGCTTTTAAAATAGCTCCTTTCAGTTTTGTCCACAGCTGTTCTACTTCATTCAGGTATTCTTCCCATCCTCCTTGAGGTACTCTGCCATCTTGATAAAGAACATAAGAATATAAGATTTGCCACTACTGGGTCAGACCAGTGGTCCATCGTTCCCAGCAGTCTGCTCATGCGGTGGCCCTTAGGTCAAAGACTAGTGCCCTATTTGAGTCTATCCTTACTTTCTTATGTTCTGTTCCAGTAGGAACTTATCCAACCTTGTCTTGAATCTCTGAAGGGTTCTTTCCCCTATAACAGCCTCCAGAAGAGCATTCCAGATTTCTACAACTCTCTGGGTGAAGAAGAACTTCCTTACGTTTGTATGGAATCTTTTCCCTTCTAACTTTAGTGAGTGCCCTCTCATTCTCTTCACCTTGGAGAGGGCGAACAATCTCTCTCTCTCTACTAAGTCAATTCCCTTCAATATCTTGAATGTTTTGATCATGTCACCTCTCAGTCTTCTCTTTTCAAGGGAGAAGAGGCCCAGTTTTTCTAGCCTCTTGTTGTACGGCAACTCCCCCAGTTCTGTAGCCATTTTTGTCACTCTTTTCTGGACCCTTTCGAGCAGTACTATGTCCTTTTTCATGTATGGTGACCAGTGTTGGAATCAGTATTCCAGGTGGAAGCGCACCATAGCCCAGTATAATGGCATGATAACCTTCTCAGAACTTGAAACTGTGACCAATCAGACACGGGGCCTGCCAAGGTCCCAGTTAAGCCAGGGAAAAATGTAAAAATAAAAACACGGAAGGGAAATTCCAAGATCTCCCAGGGTTATGTTTCGGGAGATAATGCCATTGACCACCAGAGGGAGCTGGATTCGTCTGAGGAGGAAGTAGGTGAGCTTTATTCGAGTCACCACCGGGGGAGCTCAAGAGGCCCCTGGACTTCTGCTGACTCACTCAGATCAGGCCACACCCCTAGGGTATGTAAGCCAGCAGTGGCATTCAAACCAGCAGGCCGGTTAGGGAGGAAGTTCAGGCCTTGCCTCCCTAAAGATCCACCTGGGCCAAACAGGAGCAACAACCCTATGCCTATGGAGCTGACAGAGGCTGGACAAGATGAAGACTTGCCACTCTTGAATGGAGAGCCTATGGAATGTCAAGAAGCTTGTGCAGGTTGTGAAGCTAATTATCCTGATCCTATGCAGGTGGACTTGGCCTCAAGCTACAAACAGTGAGTTTGGATTTTTGGGAACTGTTTGTTGTGTTTTGTTTTTTTTTTTAATGTTGGTTTTGGGAAAGCTAGGAGTGTGTGGGGAGAGGTTTTGTTTTCACTCTGGGTGGGATTTTGAAAGCCATTTCTGTGGCTGTATTTTGACAAAACCTGTACACTCTCCTTTCCTGGCAGTCATAAATGTTGCCAGAGGCTTTCCTCATTTTCCTTAAGGACTGAGAATTGGGGAAACTATTATCCTGAACTGCATTTTTGATTTTGCTGAATTACCTGCTTTGGAGCAGGCAGTGCTAGCTCTGTGGAGAGCAGTGGTCTCAAGAGCCATTGGGACTTTATCAAGAGTAAAAGAAAGTTTTGGACTTTATTTTGGATTGTTTTATTTTCTTGCCATTTTTGACAGTATTTCTTTAATGCTGTGTGAAATCCTGACCAATGTTGTGAAAGTTTAATGAATTACTTACCTGCATGAAGGATTGAGTAAAAAGAACTATTTCTATAATCCACTACAATTGTTGGAACTTTATTTTATTTGGCTTTAATCTTGATTACTGCTGAGAATCCAGTCCTGCAGAGTGACTCCATGCCGGGTCACACGCTGGTGCACTGTTTATGTTAACCACTGGGATTGCTATAGAGCTCAGCCCTGGGCTATAGTGGTGGTGACAAAACTTGATCCCCTTCTTAATCATTCCTAGCATTCTGTTTGCCCTTTTCGCCACCACTGCCGCGCATTGTGCGGACGGTTTCATTGACTTGTCTGCAAGTACTCCCAAGTTAGTTATTTTGAAGTCTAGTACTTTCAATGCTGAATAAGCCCATTCCTCCGGTGTCTTAACATCAAACTATGCACAATAACACAGTGGAGAGGTGACAGGTTGCAGAAAAAATCTTTATTAAAATCAAGATGACTCTGATGGAATCAGGATTACTCGACATGGTCTGCATCAGTAGTCTCAAATTTGATTGTAAAGAAATCAAATCCTTCTAACAGACCCACAGCTTATGAAAATACCTTGTCAGCTGTGACAAAATTGTACTTCTCCGCCCACTCCAGGGAGCCAAAATGCTAATTATGTTGGATCAAAAAACATACGCTATGAGTCCCTACAAATAAACTTACAATTTCAGATCCTGTGTTGAATCGTTTCAAAATGACGCTGATTACATTAGGCACCGATAGACTTTTAAAGATGAAATACATCACTTCCTGTTTTCAACAAGCTAATATGTCTCATTCTTTCTTCACAGAAAAACATTCCAATCAGTACTGGTATTCAGATCCTTGGGTTCCAAAGTGTTGAGTCTATAAATCCATCTCACTTGTTGAAGCTTCTTCAAATTACTACCTCCTCATGGAGGTCACAGTTCTTCATCAATCACCAGACACCGAACATCTTCAAATTTGTGCTTATGTAAGTGCTGGTGATTGATAATTGTGGAAGAGTTTCTTTTTTTTTTTTTAAATTGAATTTTAAATACAATGTATAACAATAAAACAGTTTTTTAAAATACAATATTAAAAAAACCACAAGGATGCATAACAATAATACAGTATTACAAAACAAACAAAAAAACAACAGCTGCATACAATCGAAACACAATAAAGAGGATTTGTCTAATTGATTTTTGTTGTTTTCAGGATAAGTTGCAATAAAAGAGCACAAAATAAGTGTAAAACCCTATGAAGAAGCCAAGTTTGAGTGAAACAGTGGCCCCATTGAGTACATTGGTGTTTTGAATTATACAATTTGCAAGTTATATCACATAAACACACGAGCACAAAAAATGCATGTTAGCTATTAAACATGAAGAAAAGTACTGCAGACAAATGTACAAGATGCAGGCAAGGTTTATTATAAACAGATTGCTGCATACAAATAGACGACTTATTACAAAATATGGGACCCAACACAGTCCATGTTTCGATCAACACGTCTTCTTCAGGGGTCCCAAAAAATAGTGGTTTCAAAGGACACGCAACAAAATTGCCTGATCTGTATGCTGTGTATGTTGGGCGATGAAATTGTGCTGCTGAAAGGACTAAAGCTTTAGTTCTTCAGGGATCCCAAAAATGATGTTTTCAAAGGACATGCAACAAAATTGCCTGATCTGATCAGGCAATTTTGTTGCGTGTAGTTTGAAACCACCATTTTTTGGGACCCCTGAAGAAGACGTGTTGATCGAAACACGGACCGTGTTGGGTCCCATATTTTGTAATAAGTGGTCTATTTGTACGCAACAATCTGTTTGTTTATAATAAACCTTGCCTTAATCTTGTACATTTGTCTGCAATACTTTTCTTTGTCCTTGGTTCTCCGCATTTTTACTGTAGACCTGTTGGATTTCCTTTTTCTTGTCATCACTCTTCCAGTTTTTAAAGATGACCCATGAACGATAAAAGGAAGCCATCAAATAGAGAACCATAAGAAGGGTTCTGTGTACAATTGCTAAGGTCTCTTTTTTCCCCCAAATTGTGGTATGGAACAGAGGCTTGTATAGTTTATTATCCTAGATCCAGTGGCGTAGCGAGGGTGAGAGGCGCCCGGGGCAGTGGTACCCCTCCCCTTCCCTCTTATTTGACCCTCCACCTCCACACGCTCCTTCCCTCCCTCCTGCCATGCGCGTGCCACTTCCCTTCCCCATACCTCTGTAACGTTCCAAGCAGCTGTCGTACCAGCATCGGTTTTTCCTCTGACATCACTTTTGAAGCATGGGGGAAGGGATGCAGCGCTGCCTAGACCCTAGATTTTTGCCAAGGTCCACAGCAAATAAATTGCAAGAAATCTTGAGAAAGCATGTTTGCTCTCAAATATTTCCTGAAACATGGTTGAAAACCACTAATTTAGAAGTATCCACATCTTCCACAGACTTTTTCCTAGCATCATTTTGCATTTTAATAGGCAAATCTGCTAACAGTGAGTTTCCTCAATGTCGGATAGTAAACTAAACCACAGACTGTTCCCAATGTTGAATCTACTGCCTAAACTTCTCTACCACTTTATTTTGAGATTCCATTTTTTCCAAGAATAATAGACTCTAAATGTGAAAGCATAGAATAAAAAACCAAAACAAAAAACATTGGATCCCTTGATTGTATATAAGCTATATTCTGGGAAATAGGCACATCTAGAATTAAAGTATATTTTTCTAAAATAAATTAACACTACTTAGAAATGAAGAATGATGAACGAACTTGTCAGTCATCCTTGAGGATTAAAAGAAAGTTTGCTGTATTTGGGAAAAAGCCAAAACTCACTTTTATGTACAAAGTGATCATTCTTCTCTGGAAATGCCACATTGACATTTTTCAGCTAGCTTCAGCAGCAAGTTTCAAACCAGTTTGAATCTGATACCTAAGAACTCTCTGTGTACCTCTACAAGGTCACCTAAGTTTCATTTGCTGATAGTCAAGATCAACTGAGAGACCTGTTAGCTTCCATCCAGACCTACTGTTACATGCTTTGGAGCTGTTTAAGCCCCTCTGGAACCGAATTAGCGAGCACGTTAAAGGCAGATTTTAGTTTTGAGAATCTGCCCCTGATAGATATCTCTGCAACTGGGAGAATGTTATAAAGAGAAATGTGGACACCACAGGAGGTCATTGAGGTCACACTTTGTAAGTTATACAGAATGTTCGCCAACAGTCTGTGGTTCAGGCCTGTTCAGTTTTAAAGCCTAGGCCATAATCGGTTGTAAAAAGTCAGGCACATGTGAATATAGTAGAGAAAAACAAGTTCTTGATACATATGCTACAGTTTTAGTTTAATTACTGTATAAGCTGTGGCATAGTAAACAACATAAAGAAACTGTAAATCTTGAAATTGCACATCTTGTAATCGTAGCTGATTCAAAGAAGCGTGGGATGAACACAGAGGATCTAGAATCAGAAAATAATATTAAATATTGAACTAAGGCCAGTACTGGGCAGACTTGCACGGTCTGTGTATGTGTATGGCCGTTTGGTGGGGGATGGGCTGGGGAGGGCTTCAGTGGCCGGGAGGGTGTAGATGGGCTGGAGTAGGTTTTAATGGAGATTTCGGCAGTTGGAACCCAAGCACAGTACCGGGTAAAGCTTTGGATTCTTGCCCAGAAATAACTAAGAAAAAAATTAAAAAATTTGAATTGAATCAGGTTGGGCAGACTGGATGGACCATTCGGGTCTTTATCTGCTATCATCTACTATGTTACTATGTATTTTCTAGTGTTTTGCCACAATCACAAAACAAGATAAATCTTTTTTTAAGGCCTTTCACACTATCTGTAGAAACTTGGTAAGCTCTCCTACTGTGAAATTATCTCCTTTTTTATTTTAGAAAGTAATTAAAGTTCCCAGTATCATTTTCCTCAAGAAGCGTCGGGGCCTGTTTTGTGCCTATGAGAAAATGCTTAGTAATTAAGACCCTAACATGTTTCCTAAGGAACTATCTTATACCATCTATGAAGTTTATGTACTGAGGTGGAAAGTCTATAAACTGACATCAAAATTTAAGCACAGCCCTAATTCTATAAAAAGTGCTGAAGATTGTGCGCGCAAGTTTGAAAATATACCCAATTTGCCTACACAATTTAATTGAACAAGCTAACACCAATAATTGGCATTTTAACACGCAATTATTGGCACTAATTAGAATCAATTACAAATTACATGCATATGTTTAGGCACAAGCTCCATGCCTAAATTTTACGTGCGTCAAAAAAGAGGGCGCGGAAATGTGCAGGTTAAGGGTGGATCAGGGGTGTTCCTTTAAGTTATGCACATAATTATAGAACAAAGGCCAGTTGAAGGTCAGAAAACTTCTTAAAGTAGGATCACTTTTAGCTATAGTCACGTACACAAGTATATCCTACCATATCAATTTACTCGAAAGGGTCCAGAGAAGAGCGACTAAAATGGTTAAGGGGCTGAAGGAGTTGCCGTACAGTGAGAGATTAGAGAAACTGGGCCTCTTCTCCCTTGAAAAGAGGAGACAGAGGAGACATGATCGAAACATTCAAGATAATGAAGGGAATAGACTTAGTAGATAAAGACAGACTGTTCACACTCTCCAAGGTAGGGAGAACGAAAGGGCACTCTCTAAAACTGAAAGGGGATAGATTCCGTACACACGTAAGGAAGTTCTTCTTCACCCAGAGAGTGGTGGAGAGAGCTGGAACGCTCTTCCGGAGTCTGTTATACCGTCCAGGGTTTCAAGACTAAGCTGGACAAGTTCCTGTTAAACTGGGACATACACAGGTGAGGCTGGACTCATTTGACCTGGGGGCCGCCACGTGAGCGGACTGCCGGGCAGGATGGACCACTGGTCTGACCCAGTAGTGGCAATTCTTATGTTCTTATGTTAAATGCTCTTTTTAAGGACTTCTCAGATGTGACCTCTGTCAGTAAAAGTTCATGCAGACAAACATGGTCAAATATCACTTCCTCATATGTCCAAAAAGCATTGCGAGTTCATCTTAGTTTATCAACTCAGAGCTGAAGGAGTCTGTTTGCCCTGACGCAGCATTCGAAACAGAGCTATGTCGGCAAAGGGTTCTCCAATGCTGAAATAAGATACGTTTTGCTATTTTTGAATATTTCAGTTTAAAGCACAAGAATTATAAAACTAATTTTGATAAACAAAATGTACATGGCTAAGATGAACTCACAATGCTTTTTGGACATATGAGGAAGTGATATTTGATCAAGTTTGCATGAACTTTTACTGAGTGGTCACATCTGAGAAGTCCTTAGAAAGAGGATTTAACATAAGAACATAAGAATTGCCGCTGCTGGGTCAGACCAGTGGTCCATCCTGCCCAGCAGTCCGCTCATGCGGCGGCCCCCAGGTCAAAGACCAGTGCTCTAATTGAGTCAGCCTCACCTGCGTACTTCCCAGTTTAGCAGGATCTTGTCCAGCTTAGTCTTGAAACCCTGGAGGGTGTTTTCCCCTACAACAGACTCTGTTCCAGCTCTCCACCACTTTCTGGGTGAAGAACTTCCTTACGTTTGTACGGAATCTATCCCCTTTCAACTTTAGAGAGTGTCCTCTCGTTCTCCCTACCTTGGAGAGTGTGATCAGTCTGTCTTTATCTACTAAGTCTATTCCCTTCAGTATTTTAAATGTTTTGATCATGTCTCCTCTCAGTCTCCTCTTTTCAAGGGAGAAGAGGCCCAGTTTCTCTAATCTCTCACTGTACGGCAACTTCTCCACCCCTTAACCATTTTAGTCGCTCTTCTCTGGACCCTTTCGAGTAAGTTGATATGGTAGGATATACTTGTGTACGTGACTAAGAGTGATCCTACTTTAAGAAGTTTTCTGACCTTCAACTGGCATTTGGGCCTAATGTTAGGCATGGTTGCCTTTGTTCTATAATTATGTGCATAACTTAAAAGAACACTCCTGATGCCCCTCCCTTGCCCTATTCTCTGCCCTCCCCCCACTTCTTCCCCCCCCCCACCAGGTCCACGCCCCTTCCCTTCCCTTCCCCTATACCTCTTTAATTTTCCTGGCACGAGCAGCATCACAAACTTGCTGCCTGTGTCGTGTTGGATCTCCCTATGACATCACTTCCTAGGTGCGGGATCCAGCACTCCTAGCACTCTGTTCTCTAATAATAAAAGCCAATCCAAAGCAATGGGTGGCAGTGATTCAAAATGATGAAACAGAAGAGCAAAACTCCTCCTCCTTGTTTAGTAACACAAACCTTTTACTTTCCAGGAGCTCCTGATGACTTAGATATTCTGAACCATTAGCTCAATATGGCCAGGGCTGTTTTTAGACATGTTGGGGCCCAGGGCAGAAATTAAGGAGAGAGCCCTTCTTCAACCTGCCCTTCTCCCAATTTCTCCATGCACCATTACTACCATATACGTACTAAATAATTTTAAATGACTTCTTCACAAACAAAACACAGACAGACCTTCACCAACTACAGAACAATGGACCACAAATTAGAAACAGAAATATGAATCCCAAAACTGAACTGGAAACCCCAAAATGTTAAACTCAGCAAGCAGTTTGTTTTGTACGAAACAGAACCAAGTTTCAAGTTTATTTAAAAATTTGTTTTAATCGCAAAATCCAATTCCAATGCGATTTACACATAGCTATAAAATCAGGGTAAAAAGAAAAAGTCACATTACTTGAACCAGACAATTGGTACAATTTTAAACAGAACAATACATGAGAAAAACAGGGGGTGGGGGGTGGGAAGGGAAGGGGAGGGGAGGGGAGGGGGGAGGAGGAGGGGGATGAAAGGATTAAATACAATTCATAAACAAATAAAAAGGGATAGGTAGTGAAACAAGAGGTTGGGAAAGGTTACCCGTTTAATTTTCACTTACCAGCACTAATAGTCCGCTGTGAAGTATCCCAATTTAATAGAATATGAATGACTCAGTTAAAGGCGTCCTTAAAAGGCCAGCTTTTCAGAAGACTTTTAAACTTACAATCAGTGGCATAACCATGAGAGGGGGCTGGGATTCCCAATTTGAGCTTAGGCCCCCTCAAAATTAACATCTGTCTTGCTGTAGCTGGTGGGGATCCCCAAACATCACCAGCTGATGATCACCTCCTCCCCCTCCTCAGGTCCAGTGACCAGATCTTTCCAAATTCTGCAGCTTGCAACAGTATTTCAGAGCTGCTAATGCTGCCTCACCACCTCCTTGGCTTCCATGCAGGCATGAAAGCAGTGGCAGCATGAGGATACGGCCAGCTTGGAGCTTTCTGGTTGCTGGACTAGAGGAGGAGGTCTTCAGTTGGCAGGGCGTAGGGGATCCCCACCAGCTCAAGTATTTATATTTTGCATTCAGATGAGGAGAAAGTTGGTGCCCATCCACCCATTTTGGGCTCCAGCCACCCCACCCTCCCCATGAAAGAAAGTGCTGGACAGTTAAGTATTTGGTTCTTTTTTTGCAGAAAGATTTCGGTTTTGGAATTTATATTTTTCTGTATGTTTTTTGCTCTTTCGGCTCTTCTTTTTTCAACTGTTTTTCATACCTTGATGTGTATCAGGATACGATGTACTAGAAATGTTGTTCTTTTATATTTTCTTTTCTATCTTAAATGGGGTTCTTTGCATTTGATTAAGTTGTATTGTAAACCACTCTGATCCTTTTTTGGCTATATGGGCGGTATAGAAAGATTTTAATAAACCAACATTGTTTGCCTATATGGCTGCCCAGAAACCAACACATTTGTTTCTTTTTGGCAGATGAATGGATAGGTTTTACTGACATTGGCACATTTTATCTCTTCACTGAACCCTATCTTGTGATGAATTCTGATTGCTCCCATCTAAACCCCCACAAAGACCTTCAGAAAACTACTTTATCCCCTTCACCATGAGACAATGATGAAAACATGAAAACTTCGAAATCCCTCATTCCTCCACCCTATGTTTTTCAGAGTGTCACTGTCTCTGTTTTACATTTGATGCAAAAGATGACAGGAGGACATCTTGATTGTAAGTGAGTCTGAGGATGAGTGGGGATTAAGCTTTAGGAATGGCTTGAGAGGCTGATGGGGTTTTTTTTGCAGGGAAAGGTTGGGATTTCATTGACCTGAAAGTTCTTATTTGCATTTGAGGTGAAAGGTTGTGTAAGGGCAGAAAAACCCATTGTTTTCTTTGGAGGACTAGACCACAAAAAGACCCAATGGTTTATGTGGAGAAAGAAGTACTATGCTGGTTTTAATACTGAATTGAGATGGTTAAACACTTCAAATATTAGCAGACATGATCGAGACACTTCAAATATTAGCAGACATGATTGAGACGTTCAAATACCTCACACGCCGTATTGAGGTGGAGGAGGATATCTTCTTTTTCAAAGATCCCATGAGGGCATCTGTGGAAAATCAGGTAAGGGAAAACATAGCGACACCAGGAAATACTTCTTCACCAAGAGGGTGGTGGATTGATGGAATGGTCTTCCGATACAGGTAATTGAGGCCAGCAGCGTGTCTGATTTTAAGACTAAATGGGATCAACACGTGGGATCTCTTCACAGAGAGAGGTAAGGGAGGGTCATTGGTGTGGGCAGACTGGATGGGCCATGGCCCTTATCTGCCATCACTTTCTATGTTTCTATTTTTGTTTTTTGGTCAAAGTTTGTGTAGGACTCCAGTTTTCCACCCTTCCTGCTTATACTTCTTTTTGGAGCAGTACACTGCCACACCACTTTAATTGAGAGTTTTGTTGACCAATTTTCCTGTATTTGGATTCAAATTACTATCTTTGTGGAAAGTGTGTGTTATAAAAGTGGAGATTTTTTGGCCTTTGATTAGGGTGTGCTTGTTTGACTACTTCAGGCTTGCTTGAATTGAACATTGCACTGTGGATGCTGAGGTCTTTTTCTCCACTTTATGTCCACACTTGACAGTGATTTGAACCCTTGCAGAAGAGAATATAAGTTTATTTAAAGAATTGATATTATTCTTACTCTGGTCATTTTTGAATTTTTTCTGAGTATAGGTAGTTGAAATCACCCATTATTATTGTGTTACCTAGCTGTTTAGCCTCTCCTGATAATATTGCTGCATTTGTCTGTTCATCCTTGTCAAGAGGACTTTAATACACTCCTATTACTATCCTTTCCCCTTCACAGATGAAATTTCTACCCATAGGGATTCCAAGGTGTGGTTTGGTTTCTGTAGAATTTTTTGTCTATACAGGGCCCTCCGTAACATATAACGCTATGCCTCTACCAATTCAATCACCCTATTGCTGCAATATAATTTGTACCCTGGTATAACAGTGTCCCATTGGTCATCTTTCTTCCACCCGATCTCAGAGATGTCTATTACGTATATCTATCTTTTCATTTAGTTCAATATATTCTAATCTTCCTTCTTGTTTCTTATACTTCAGGCATTTGCATATATATGCTTGACATTTCTATTTACAATTTGCTCAGCTGCTGGCATGGATAATTTGTAATCTTTAAAATCAGTGCTCTGTATTTCTAATCTAATCTTCAATTTGGGTGTCGCTCATACCTGTGCAGGCTCTAGGCGACTTACAGAGAAAGGGGTCAAAAGAGGGCCAAAGGGTATGGGTGGGGGGAGGGCTAAAATTAAAGGAGAGGAGAGACGCGTGTAGGTCAAGTGTTAAAGGAAAAAGTTTTCAGCTTTAAGGATTTAAGGAAAACTGGTCTATTGTAGCCTGTATTGCAACCTATCAGAATGTCCTGTCTTTGTTTTGAACCATGCTTTTTTGAGAGACTATTGACCTTCCCAGTTTCTAGTTTAAAAATTACTCTATCTCCAAGCCAGCATCCTGGTTCCACTCTGGTTAAAGCGGAGCCCGTCTTTGTGGAATAAGCTCCCCCTTTCCCAGTATGTTTCCCAGTTCTTAACAAATCTAAAATTCTCCTCCTTGCACCATTGCCTTATCCATCCATTGAGACTCTGGAGCTCTACCTATCTCTTGGGTCCAGTGTGTTGAACAGGGAGCTCTTCTGAAAATGCTACCCTGGTGGTTCTGGATTTTAGCTTCCTACCAAAAAGCCTAAATTTACCTCCCAAGATGCAATTTAAAAAGCAAGAATCTGTACCTGGGATATATACACACGTGATCAATGTATATGTGTGGATCAAAAAAAAAAAAAAATGCATATCCCTACCAGTCCTCTTATCCTGAAAAAAATGGTGTGAATAGGGCACCAAATCAAAGAGTTCAGGAGACACACAAGAAGAACCAAAGATCTATCAAGCCCAGTATCCTGTTTCCAACAGTGGTCAATCCAGGTCACAAGTACTTGGTAGGCCTCCAAAACTTTATAGATTATACACTGCCTACCCAGTGGGGTAAACAATCTTTTCTCAAGTCTACTTTGTTAATAATGATTGTGAACTTTTCCTTCAGGAACTTATTCAACCCATTTTTAAACTCAACCACTCTGCTTTTACGACATCTAACAATAAATGCCAGAGTTTAATTGTATATGGAATGAAAAATATTTTCTGTGATTCTTTTTAAATGTGTTCTTTCATAACTTCATTCAATATCTCCTAGACTTTGTACTTGAAAGAAAAAAGATCTTATAGCATTTGTGTTGATCTGTTCCAGTCCACTCAAGATTTATCTCCCCTTAGTTGTCTCTTCTCCAAGCCAAAGAGCCCTAAACTCTAACCTTTTCTCAGAGGAGAATCATTCTATTCCTTTTATCATTTTGGTTGCCCCTTTCTGTACTTTATATAGTTCTGCTATCTCTTTTTTGAGATGCAATCATCAGAACTGAATACAATACTCAAGGTTCAGTTATACCATGAAGCAATACATTTTCCTTGTTATTCTCTATTCTTTTCCTAATAATTTCTAAAATTTTGCATACTGAACAAAAGACACCTAGATCCTTCTTCCGGATGGTGACTACTAAATGTGGAACCTACCATCATGAAACTACAATTTGAATTATTGTAGCTGATCACGTTAAAATTAATTTGTCATTTGGAGACCAAGATTTCTAGTCTTACAAGGTCCTTCTGCAATTTCTCATCATCCACTTGTGACTTTAACAACTTGAAATTTAAGTTGTCTGCAAATTTGATCATCTCCTTTGTTTTTTCCATTTGCAAAATATTTATAAATATGTTACAAAACATCAGTCCTGGTAAACATCCTTGGGACATTCCACTATTCATTTTTCTCCACTGAGAAAATTGACCATGATTGTAGTTTGAGTGGACAAGGGGTGCATCTCTTCCCCCAACAGTTCAGGCTGGCATTGTCTAAATTTTACCCTATTTTATGTTCCCTTCTCCCCTGTAATAAGAATATAAGAATTGCCACTGCTGGGTCAGACCAGTGGTCCATCGTGCCCAGCAGTTCGTTCATGTAGCGGCCTTAGGTCAAAGACCAATGCCCTACCTGAGACTAGCCTTACCTGCGCATGTTCCAGTTCAGCAGGAACTTGTCTAACTTTATCTTGAATCCCTGGAGGATGTTTTCCCCTATAACAGCCTCCGGAAGAGCGTTCTAGTTTTCTACCACTCTCTGGGTGAAGAAGAACTTCCTTATATTTGTCCGGAATCTATCCCCTTTCAACTTTAGAGAGTGCCCTCTTGTTCTCTCTACCTTGGAGAGGGTGAAACAGTGTTCCCGCTAAGCTGCGCTGGGGTGCGCTGGCGCACAAAATATTACCTCGCAGCGCACAAGTTTCTCGTCACAGCGCACACAGTGTAGAGCACAGTTCTTCAACCGCCGGTCCGCAAACAAAATCTTGCCGGTCCGCGAAGGATTCGGTCCCCGCCGCAACGAAAGGCCGGCGTCAGCTGACTTGCAACTTCCTGTTGCAGTCGCTGTGCCGGGACTCCTGCCTTCGCCGGGACTCCTGCCTTCCACCGCGTTTGCCTCCTGCCTTGTCTCCGCACCTCCAGACCAGCAGCGGCAGCTGTGTATGCTTTTAACTTCGGCACAGAGCTGCCCCTAATCAATAGTTTAGCGCGGTTTCATAAGGCAGCCTCGGGGCCTTTGCTAGGCCGGCCCACATCGCATCATCGAAGCGGGCCGGCTATCAAAGGCCCCGAGGCTGCCTCATGAAACCGCGCTAAACTATTGATGAGGGGCAGCTCTGTGCCGAAGTTAAAAGCATACAGAGCTGCCGCTGCTGGTCTGAACTCTTGGGCCGCTGAAGGAGGGCAAAAAGCAGCTGTCCTGGAGGTTTCCCTTCCTCTCGCCTTTACAGGTTCCTTTTTTCCACCTTTTTTTTTTTCCTTCAAACGGCAACGGGCCCCAGCATCGACATCAATCAAGTAAGTTCCACTGTCAATCAAGCGGTTCTGCTCGGCCAAAGCTTCCCCTGTGACATGAGCCACCCTCAGGGGAAAGAAAGTGACCCACAAAGGTGAGGGGAAGGGGGGCAGATGATGGAAGTTGGGGGGGGGGAGAGAGAGAGAGAAGGGGCAGATGATGGAATGGAGGAGATGAGAGAGAGAGAGAAGGGGACAGATGATGGAAGTGAGAAGAAGGGAGAGAGAGCAGAAGGCAGATGGATGTCAGTTGAGAAGGGAGAGCAGATGCTGAATGGAAGTGGGGAAAGAACACATACTGGATGGAAGGAGGAGATAAATAAAGGGGGAAGAAAATAGTAAGATAATGGAGGGGTGAGGGAAAGGGGTGACAAGCTGTGTGTAGACACAGTGAAAAGAGGGAAACGGGACTAAATAGTAAGAAAGAATTTAATTTAGATGGAGGCAGAAAATAGAGAAGGAAGACCAGAGAAGAAAAGGGAAGAGAGAGCAGAGAATGATCAGATCTGAGTGGAGGAAATGAGAAGAGAGATATGCTAAAAACCACAGGGGGGAGGGAAGGATAGAGATGCCAGACCATGAGGGGAACAGAAGGAAGATGATGGATGCTAGACCAAATTGGGGGTGGGGGGGGGGCAGGAGGAGAGATGGCAGGGAAAGACAGACAGTGAATGGAAGGGGCAGATGCTGGACTGAAGAGACAGAGAAGGTTATCATGCTGCTGTACCGGGCCATGGTACGCCCTCACCTGGAGTACTGCGTCCAGCACTGGTACTTTAAGAAGGACACGGTACTACTCGAAAGGATCCAGAGAAGAGCAACTAAAATGGTTAAGGGGCTGGAGGAGTTGCCGTACAGCGAAAGATTAGAGAAACTGGGCCTCTTCTCCCTTGAGCAGAGGAGATTGAGAGGGGACATGATAGAAACATTCAAGGTACTGAAGGGAATAGACTTAGTAGCTAAGGCAGGGAGAACGAGAGGGCACTCTCTAAAGTTGAAAGGGGATAGATTCCATACAAACGTAAGGAAGTTCTGTGGTAGAAAGCAACATATTTATTTGGCTCATAACTTGCTGGCGCCCGATATTTTTAGCTCACAGTGAAAAAAGTTTGCTCACAACACCCGCCCGCTTAGAGGGAACACTGACCTAAGTCTATTCCTTTCATTATCTTGAATGTTTCGATCATGTCCCCTCTCAGTCTCCTCTTTTCAAGGGAGAAGAGGCCAGTTTCTCTAATCTCTCACTGTACGGCAGTATTTTTCCCTTTCATATTTCCACTTTCTATCAGGGCAGCAACAGCTAATTATCATCACAGAGCCTTCCTGCTCCCATGCTGCTGAAAGTCCTGCCTTCCTACCCCATACAACAGGAATTCCACCAAAGAGGGGGCAAGACTACAGACCCTTAAATGGCACAGAAGTTTCCATGATGGTCACTTATCCTGGACCATGGGGCAGATGAAAAAAGGAAAGGTGCCAAACTTGGGAAGAAGGTAGAAATATGAGAGAGGTAAATATGCTGGTCTTGGGGGTAGGAAGAAGAGGGTGAGAGACTGGAGCTTGAGGGGAAGGAGGAAGTGGAGAGATGCTGATGGGAAGGATGAGATGCAGGATCTGAGAAGTGGGGGTTGAAGAAGAGCTAGGAGATATGCTAGACATGGAGGGGGAAAAGGGACAGAGTGTACTCATCTGAAAGAGAGGAAAAGGGAGAAAGTGTATTCCAGAAGAAAGGTGGGAAAGAGAGAGAATGCTGGTTGGAAGAGAGATGGGAGGGAATGATGATTGATAAAAAGAGGGGAGGGTTTGATGACAGAGATAAAGGCAAGATAAGAAAAAGAAAGTTGACAAGATGAAAATATCTAGACAAAATGCTGAGAATAAAATGAATGACAAGAAAGAAATTAGAATTCAAAGGGGAGAGGAAATGTGGAGAACGATACATTGAATTAATAAGGAAAGACAGACAAATGAAAATAAATACAAATAATTAAAAGAAATAAAGATAAGAATATGTTATTATATCACCCTGTGTATATGTGTCACACCTCTTTAGCAGGATCTAGATCAGAGATGGGCAACTCCGGTCCTCGAGGGCCGGAATCCAGTTGGGTTTTCAGGATTTCCCCAATGAATATGCATGAGATCTATTTGCATGCACTGCTTTCAATGCATATTCACTGAGGAAATCCTGAAAACCCAACTGGATTCTGGCCCTCGAGGACTGGAGTTGCCCACTCCTGATCTAGATGGACCCTGACACTTTGGGGGAAATGCTATAAATGGCACTCAAAAATTAGTGCTGGAAAAAAAAAAAAAAAAAAAAATTGGGCACTTTCAGATGAGCACCCATTTTAGGATAGCATTCAGTACCAATTTAGGGATCCAGATTTGAATGCCTGAACTTACACCTGCCGATACTAGCTGTAATTCCAAGTACCCAATTTGGGTACACATCCCCAATATGAGGGACCGCTCTATAAAGTTCTCAGGCCCAACCAACAAAGTTGGGGCAATCTCCATCGAGGGCTATATACTTAGTCCAGCGATTTTTCACTTTTTTTTTCGTTCCGTCAGAAAAATACGGAACAAAAAAAATGTGGAAAATTGCTGGACTACATGTATAGCCCTCGATGGAGACTGCTGCAACTCTGTTGATTGGGCCAAGAACTTTTCAGCGGCTCCTCGTATTCTATAACACAATGTGGAAATTTTAGGAATGCCCTCGACCCACCCCCTTTTGAAATGCATGCGACGGGATTCGGGTACACATAGCACGATGTTCATGCAAATTGAAATTATTGTCACTAATTGGCTCATTAGCCAATTTAGTTAGGTGCATATCTTTCTGCTCTCTCTGTTCCTGTACCTTGCACTTTTTTTGCTATCTGTAGTAAGAGTAGCTAGTGATTAAAAGCTGTCCAAATTTAGGTCTGGCTTTGAAGAGAGTGCTGGTACAGAGGACTTCAAATCTCTACTTTTTATTTTTCTGATATTCTGCTTCTTTACCTATTATTTTACCTTGTTTTCTTCTCAGGCCATCTTTTCTTTTTCCAAGTTTCCAAGTTTCCAAGTTTATTAAATAGTTTGATTAATCGCCATATCAAAATTCAAGGCGATGTACAAAAAAAATAAAACACATAGTTATGAGACATGGGTAAAATATTATATACAATACATACTGTTATAAACACAAATCACAATATTAAAATAAAAATAGATTATTGGACATTGTTAGAAACAAAAGGAAAGTTCATTACTGGTTACAATGCATATTAAATTCAAAATAATAAAAATAAAAAAAATAAAAAATAAATAAAAATAAAAAAAAAGAAGGTAATAACATAGGGGGAGGAAAATTTCTCTTCCAGTTCCTTCCCCCCCCCCCAATCCTTTATTGTTCATCATAAAATCCTCCTCGTTCTTACACATATTTGAAGACTCATCTATAGACTCTTGCACACACATTATTTACATATATAAATACATATGGTATTCCCACTAACTCACTTTAAAGACAATCTCTCTCAACACTTAAAGGTATTCTTTCACAGATGTGAATCGTAGCTTAGTTAATTGTACTAGTGATTAATGTCACTTTCCTCCAGTCATTAGTCTTTTCACCCCCACTCCATGCTAATGATTAATTTTCCTCCCTGCTGCTTTTAATGACTCATTTCTCTCAATGCAGTTAATTAATTTTCTTCGCCCTAATGAGCAGTTTCATTTTCTCTCTCACACACAGAGCATGGAAATATAAAAGCTGTAAACTGCATTATGTCACTTGATCTGCCCATCCTGTTGGCACACACCGTACCCAACTCCAGGTCTCCTTTCGTTGTTTGCCTTGTATATGAACCATACATTTTTGAGTTCTGCTGCTGTATCTTTTTTTTTTTTTTCAAGTTAATATTTACGAGGGGGTTCTGAAAAGTTCTTAGCCAGTTCAAAAAGGGAATGATGTGGAGCCATGAAACTTACAAGTTATTCCACATATTCACCCCTAGGTTCAACACACTTAGCACATTGTGTCTAAAGTTTCTATAACCCTTCCAAAAAATACTCTGATGTCTGGTCACTGAAATACTGCAACACTGCTGCAATCACCTCTGAATCACTTGAAACAATCACTCTTTCAAACTCTTTTTAAGGTTTGGAAACAGAAAATAGTCAGATGGAGCAAGATCTGGTGAGTAGGGTGGATGGTCAATGCACAGCAAGTTACAGTAGTATTCTGTAGTAACTCTTTGGCTCCTTGGAAGATAGTCAGTCATTTTAACATCTTCCTGATTCCAAAACACTGTGGCCATGACCTTTCCTGCTAACTTTTGGGTCTTGAATTTCCTTGGCCTTGGAGAACCTGCCATTGCCTAGATCAGGGGTCTGCAACCTTTAAGACATAAAGAGCCACTTGGACCCGTTTTTGAAAAGAAAAAAAAACTTGGAGCCGCAAAACCATTATAAAACAAATCTAACACTGCATATATTGTTTCTTATCTTAATGCTATATACAGGATCACTAAATTGAAAATAAAATCATTTTTCCTACCTTTGCTATTTGGTGATTTCATGAGTCTCTGGTTGCACTTTCTTCTTCTGACTGTGCATCCAATCTTTCTTCCTTTCTTTCAGCCTCCTGTATGTTTCCTCTCCTCCAGACCTCATTCTCTCCCCCAACTTTTTCTTTCTGTCTCCGTGCCCTCCCCCAAGCCACTCGGTTTGCTGCCACCGCAATCGGGGAACAGCCCCCAAGCCACCGCCGTCCCAAGCTTTCCCTGCAGAAGTGTTGCGCTGACCAGCATTCCGCTCCCTGACATCAATTCTGACGTAGGAGAGGAAGTTCCGGGCCAACAAGGCATTTCTCCTCATTCCATCCAGCCTGAGCCCCATCTCTCCTTGATCCAGCATTTCCCTTCTGTGTCTGTCAGAATTACCATTCCACCTATTTTCCAGCATCACCCTTCTTTGTGTCCATCTCACCTATATCCCTATCTCACCACTTTTTCAGAATCTTCATTTGTCTCTATCCTTGTCTTTACCCCATGTTCACCATTTGCCCTTTCAATGTCTTTATCTCCCCCCCCCCACTTTTTCAGCATTACTTCTATGTCTCTATTTCACCTCCTCTTCATGTCCCCTCTGTATCTCTATCCTTATTCAGTAGGTCCTGCTTACCCTTTCTCTTCTTTGTGTCACTATCTCCATTTTCAGCTTTCCCCCCTTTTCCTTTGTTACTGCACCCTGTAGCTAGAATCTTTCCACCCTCCCTCCACTCCGGCCCAGCCCAGTATGAAAGATTTCCTTTTGTTTCCCTCCCCTCTCTCTTTCTCTCTCTCTTCTCCTCCCTCACCCACGAGTCCTGCATCTGGCCCTCTCCCTTCTACCTGCACCTGGCAACACCCCCCTGCTCCTCGGCTCTCTTCAGCAACTCGTCAGCAGCGGTGATCAAGACAAGCTGCCGACATCGAGGCCTTCCCTCTACGAGTCCCGCCTTTGTGGAAAAAGGAAGTTGAAACAAGCGGGACTCGCAGAGGGTAGGCCCCGACGTCAGAAGCTGCTGCTGAGTTGCCGAAGAGAGCCGCGGACCAGGGGATGTGGCCGGAAGCAGGTAGAAGGGAGAGGGAGATAGGAAGGCTGTAGATCTCCGGAGCATGACACCGACCCCGGCCAGGATGATTTCTTTTTCAGGTACCTTACAAGTCCAGCGTCGCGGCGGGAAATAGCCATGCTGAGCAGTGAGCTCAGCACTACACAGATGAAAGCCTTGCTTGCTGATTGGTCCGGCGGCACGGCGCCGCCGGACCAATCAGCAAGCAAGGCTTTCATCTGTGTATGTGCTGAGCTCACTGCTCAGCATGGCTATTTCCCGCTGCGACGCCGGACTTGTAAGTGCCTGCGTGACACACTACCGGAGCCGCAGCAAAGGTGGAAAAGAGCCGCATGCGGCTCTGGAGCCGCAGGTTGCCGACCCCCGGCCTAGATCATGGTAGTGTAACTATGTTTCAACAACAGTTAACTAGTCGTTCCAAAAAGCTGGCACCAGCTCGCTTAAAATGCTGCAAAATCAACTTGGAAGTGTCCACTCAATGTCATTTCTCATCAGCATTCAAACATTTGGGCACGTACTTGGCTAACAGCTTCTGCATGGATTATGCACTCAACACATTCCCTGGATATCTGTAGTATCTCAGCAGTTATTTTGAGGCCTTCTAGACTCTGCTGCATCTTTGGTCTCAAAATTTCTATGCTGAAAGTTTGCACACTACTTTTTCACTATGGAGTATGATGGGCATTTGTCACTCAATGTTTGCATCATATATCCGTGGATTTCTTTTGAAGTTTTCTTCTGCAGGAATAGGAACTTAATGAAAATCCCACATTTTTCGTTGACATTACTTGAGCAATGTCAAAACACAGCATTATGATTCTGCAAATTGACACTTTGTAAAATAAAATAACACTCTTTTTAGCTACAGTGGCAAAATAATGCTCAGAATTTAGGGAGTTGGTTGGGCTGAGAACTTTTCAGCATCCCCTCATATTAATTGCTCAGAGTTTAACATCAAGAAATTTTCTTTATGCCATATCTATAAAATGGAAAGATTTACTGCGTTACAAAAGGAATATTTTAAGAAATTTCAGGATGTATGGAAACCATTAACAAAATATTGTCAGGATTAAATAAAATTATTTCCCTTATGTTTATTAGTTTATGAGGTAGGGAGGGGGGTATTTTTTTTATTATTACATATATCATACAATAATGGAGTATATGGTTGGGGGGGGATGGGCGAGGGATAGGGATAAGAATATATGTAATATACCAATGACTGTTTATAAGTGATGTATTTATTGTTACTGTGAATGAAAATATTAACACTTAATGTAATTTGTGAAAATGAATAAAGAATTATAAAAAAAAAAAAAAAAATTTTTCAAGTACAAGAAACAATCTTGTAACAGAGACAAAACAATGTAAATGATGAAAGTCATATATCCACAATCTGGGAGGAGGGTCACCCTAAAATAAAGGCAAAGCAAGATAAAAGGATATAGATGAATCCTAATAAAAGAGACAAGCACACAGCCCACATTACACTATATGCCCCATTAAGACCAACAGCTAATCACTGCATATTAGCTAGTGCCAGGGGTTTCCTTAGTCTGGCTAAAGGCTTCCAACTGACCAGTTCGCAAAAGAAAGGAGTACAGTATTGCCAAGATATTAAACAACACATTCTTTTTAAGGAACTTTCAAGAACTAGCCCATCTTTAAAGGAATTGCTCATGGACATACTGAAAGAAATGCTCTCCTGGCACTCTAACAGAAATAACATCAGGAAATACTTGAATTCTGTGTCTGTGAATCAAGGCACATCTAACTTTAAAATGTAACTCTAATCCTGGATTGCTATCCAAACTCCTTAGGAAAGTGGCCATCAGTGTAGAGTTCTGACAGTTTTGACTCTTACAACATCTGCTAGAATTTTTTTCCCACATACCCACTACACTTGGTGAAAAAGTGTTTTCCAACAATCTTTTAAGCCTTCCTTCCAGCCCTCCATCTTCTTCTTCAGCGTTTCATTTTGGAGAAAACTATCTTCTGGCACCTTATTGAAGCCTAATACATATTTAAATATGCTCAGTAGCTTTCTCTTTCTAACTCAAATACCGTATTTTTCGCTTCATAAAATGCACCTGACCTTCAGACGTACCCTAAATTTAGAGGAGGAAAACAAGAAAAAAAAACATTCTGAACCAAATTCTCCCTGCCAGGCTCTCTGCACCCTACCCCACACTCATTGCCAGGCTCTGCACCCTGTCCCCCCTCTGGTGGTCTAGTGGTAGGCTGGGACAGGGCACAGATGACTTTTTAAAATATGCAATGTCACCTCAGTAACAACTATAGAAAAATAGACAAATATAGGGCAAAATATAGAAAGCAAATATAAATTCTCCAAACTGACACATTTTGATCACTAAATTGAAAATAAGATCATTTTTCCTACCTTTGTTGTCTGGTGATATCTTTCTTTCCTCAGGCCCAACAATTGTCCCTTCTTCCTTCCCTCCTATGTTCCCCTTACTGCCTTGGTCATCTTCCCCCCCCATCAACTCAGGCCCAATTGTCCCATCCTCCCTCCCTTCTATGTTCCCCTCACTGTCTTTGTCATCTTCCCCTCCCCCAACTCAGGCCCAATTGTCCCTTCCTCCCTCCTATGTTCCCCTCATTGCTTTGGTCATCTTCCCCCATCCCAACTCAGGCCCAAAATTGTCCCTTCTTCCCTCCTATGTTCCCCTCACTGCATTCCAGCCTGTCCACCCCCCCAAGGCTGCCCGCCCATGCGCTAGTTTTAATTGCCTCCCGCTGCTGCCACTGTGAGAACACATCCACGAAGCAGCAGCAGCAGGGGGGAGGGGAGACTCCTGTCTAAAGCACCGAGATTGAGGGATGAGTAGGGACTCAGCGGTGCTTCACTCCCTACTGCAGCTTTTCATCCCCTATGAAGAAAACTTGCTGGGAAGGGTCAGGCAGGTACAGCGATTGCACGCCGCCGGCCCAGAAGCCTTACTCCCATCAATTTGATGTCAGCGAGAAGGTCCGGGCCAGGCTAACCCAGACCTTCTCGCTGACATCAGAATTGACGTCGGAAGTAAGGCTTCTGGGCCGGCGGCGTGCAATCGCTGCACCCGCCTGGCCTTTCCCTTCCTCTACTTTCGGCTGCAGTGAGCAACCAGCAGCAGCGGCGGTTGGTGAGGGGCGAGCAGTGGCGGTGGCCTAAATAAGGTAAAGGGGGGGGGGGGATTGGGGTATTTGCTCCATAGGATGCACCCTTTTTTCCACCCAAAGTGAGTCTTAAAGAGCGAAAAATACGGTACTTTCGTAAACTAGGCAGCCGAGACCATAGACCTGCTCTCCTTCTTTTACTGCTTCTTACCCATGAATAACTATTAAGGATTACATAAGCATAAACTCTATGGAAATGCAAAGACCACGACATACAGCAAACACATATACATTGGACCTTAATCACATTAGTACAGAATATAACAATAGCCATATTGGGTGCATTTGTAACACCTTCCAGATAGTATATTATAATTTTGTAATCTCCTTTAATCAATGTATGTCTTCCTTGCCTATTTTATTACGTATGGAAATTTGTAAGCTGCCTTGGATAAAGGTAGATTAGAAATGTTTTAAATAAATAAATAAATAAATTTAGCCCATTGTCCTGTCTTCATGGCGGCCAAAAGTACCTGGCAGGAACCCAAATCCCAGGGCAAGCAGTGGCTTCCCCATGTCTGTCTCAATAGCAGACTATGGACTTTTCCTCCAGGAACTTGTCCAAACCTTTTTTAAACTCATCTACATTAACGGCCGTTACCACATCCTATAGCAATGAGTTCCAGAGTTTAACTATTGTCTGAGGGGAAAATTCTAAAAAATGACGCCTAAATTTTGGCACCCTACCAGTGCCTAAGATAAGTAACTGTTTAAAACGGCAAGAAGCAGCACTGTTAAAGTGCCTACGAGAGATTAAATAATATATGCCAGAGTCACAGCTACGTAGGCGCTTTAGGTCGCCAAACACCTCTATGGGCATGGCTAATGCTGGAAGTGGCATTAGGTGGCTTAAAGCGCCTATGTAGGTACATTTCATGACAAAGGTAAGTGCTGGAAATGTAGGCCCAAAAAACCTAGGCCTAAATTTCTGGTGCCAATATTTTGCGGAGGCGTGATTCTCTGTAGGGCGCTGTCACATGATTGACACGCAATCAGCAGCGGCTTTTCAGGTGGCTGCTGATATTGGCACCCTATAGAGAATCCAGGCCTGTGTGAAAAAATATTTCCTTCTATTGAGTGTAACTTTTTGAAGGAGTAAAAAAATCAATTCACTTGTACCCATTCAACACCACTCAGGATTTTGTAGACTTCAATTGTATCTCCCCTCAGCCGTCTCTTTTCCAAGCTGTAGAGCCCTAACCTCTTTAGTCTTTCCTTGTTTACATCCTTGTCACCATAATCACTTGTCTTAGGACCAGAGGGATAAGGTTAAGCAGTACCATGTATATATTTTCATGGCTTTTCACTTATAATTATTACTTTAGTTTTATACATGGTGCCTTTTCCGAAGGCACCTTACAGTAATTATACAAGTGGCAACACACAGATAAATGGACAATGAATCCAAAGTAGCAAAGTTAAATTAAGCACAAACCACTGTAATATGAAGAAAATTTTCTAGGGTATAAAATACAAATGTATCCAGATCTGTCACGAGATACACAAAAACGTCAACGTGAATTTTTGTTGTTAAAGCCAGGTGTTATAGCTCTTGGGGCGTGCATAACCTTGCGCGTTATACGCGTGAGCGCGTTTTATGTTTTTTTTACATAGTTCCCCCCCCCCCCGACGTCCAATTCACCCCGCAGGACCGCTCGCACCACCCCACCGCAGGACCGATCGCACCCCCACCCCGAAGGACCGCTCTGATGTCAGAGAAAGGGTGGGACCGCCGGAAGAGGAAGTAGCAGAACGGTAGGAGCTTCTCCATGATTGGGGGGGGGTGGGGAAGCTGTGGGGGTGCAAGCGGTCCTTCGGGGTGGGGGTGCGAGCGGTCCTGCGGGGTGAATCGGACGTTGGGGGGGAGCATCAGGCTTTCAGGGTGGGGACAGGACTTCAAGGGGGAGAGGAGTGTCGGGGCGGGCCAGAGGAGAGTTGGGGCGGGCGAAAGGAGAGTTGGGGCGGCGAAGAGAGAGTCGGGGCGGCATGCACGGTATACGGGTGTGCGCGGTATATAAAAATGTCTTTACATAAATTACAGTTTCCCGCGCGCTATACCCATGTGCGTGTTTTACACGGGAGCGCGGTATATGAGTGAAAATACGGTAATTATCCATAAATTCAATGTTATTATAATCAAATGACATTTTAAATTGCAAGCAGGGTTTCAAAGAATTAAGCCACCTCTCAAACTGGTGTAGTTCATCCTCAAGAAACCCAGACAAAAAAAAACATATCTAGGAATCCACCATAATCTAATTTTTTTTTTTTTTAATGGGAAGGGTACAGTAACTGCTCCTCAAATTTTGCTACATATAGGGCCTGTTTTACAAAGCTGCGCTAGCGGCTGCAGCTTGTTAACGGCCCCGAAGCCCATAGAGATTTAAAGGGCTTTGGGGCTGTTGCCACACGGCTAGTGCAGCTTTGTAAAACAGGCCCATAGTGTAGCCACTGAGGGGGCTATAGTCGCTCCCATCGCCACACTTCATACTTGTTGATATCGATCTTTGTAACAAAAATAATTATTCTCAATCACCCATTCAGCTAAAGTTAAAAAAAAAAAAAAAGTAGATACATTGTAGCTCAGTTCTATTACTCCAAATAAGTTCAATAACTTCAAAAGCACCCTCCTGTGGGATTCTTGTATACAGGGAGACCATATCGAGAGCGACTAGGATGGTCCCTTGAAATGGACTACTATAGTCCTTAAAGACCTTCAGCATAAGAGTAGAGTCCTTCAAATAAGATGTAACCCTTTCACTTCTTGTCAAAGAAAACAGTCAACAAATTTCGATAAAAGTTCCAGCAATGATTTTCTCGTGTTTACAATCAGGTGCCCTGGGGGAAGTCCTTGAAAGAGCCACTCTTGTTTTGGCGAAATATATTGGACATACTCCCCCGAGCTGACAGACACTATGCTTGAAGTAAGTTTGCTGTTATAAAGCTTCTTAAATATATTTATAAGTTTAAGGATGATGATGGTGAATCCACATAAAGTTTGAATTTAAAATTACAGTATAAGATAAAAATAAGAAAGGCTGATGGCGAGGTGGGTGTATGAATCTCATGGCAATGAGGTTTGAGCTTTGATTTGACACCGCTGAAGCTTGATGAATTTGAAGGTTTCCAATATTAAAGAAACAAAGTATACTGAATTGCTGTTTACCTGTGTATATCCTGAGGAGTGAAACTGTTATTTTGATAATCTTGGGATGGAAAGTGAAGTGCTTATCACTTTTAATCATAGGCATAAAAAACTCCACTTCCAAAAAAGCCAATCTCAACCAGGGACTAAGCCCACTACTGTGTACAGGAATAATGTTCATATATTATTTCACTTAGCTCAAGTGCTTGTACCAGTTTCCAGATTTAAATCCCATTTCAGCTGTGTATTTCTTTTTTTTAATTACGAGTCCTCCATGAACAGAAAAATATCTACTTTATCTGAACATACACTTCAATAGCCTTCAGACTTAAGGTGTCTTAAGTTCAGGCAGAGTTAGGGTTTTTTTTCCTGTCCCTGGAGGGCTCATAATTTAAAAACAAAGAGGTGAAGTAGGATTTAAACCTTGCTCCCTTGGTTCTTATGAGCTAGACTGGCCACTGGTGGCTTGATAACCTGTACGGAAATTCTTCTGTAGTTAATTGCACTGTCCTTTTGCCATATTAGCAGTTAATACATATTTACATCAACTGCAAGGTTCAGTCTTCATACCATGCACCATGTGTTAGGTGTTTAATTTAGCAGTTAGCATATGCTAACAGTGTGTTATATTAGCTGTTAATGTTAAAGTTAGCACATGTTAAAAGTATTAATACATCTAATGCAATTCAGTAAATAGTTCCCCCCCTGGAAAAAATCTTAAGTGTGAAAGCAACCAATAAATCCTATTGAAAGTGTTTCAGCTCCACAAGCAGATTGCTGCCGTAGTAATAAGGGTGAGGTAGCCAGACATACAATATTTAGGTTATTTAATATGGTTATCATATTGTTTTACACTCTTTGTTTTACATGTTTATTTTTTATATTTTATATCTAGGATAGAGAACAACAACCTGTCTCCACACAACAATACAAGGAAAACAGTAGAGATGACTATAAGTCATTAAAAAAGCATGTACTCAAAAGATCTTTAAAATGCCCTTTATTAAAAACATTATAAGCACAAATTATGTTTGGGACTCAACAAGGGTTGTGTTTTGGCACCACTGTCTGCATCAGAAGATCATTTAAATCTCTGTCATCTACAGTAACCCCCGTTTTACAAAACCATAGCACGGTTTTTAGCGCCGGCCGTGGCAGTAACAGTTGCGACGCTCATAAAAGTCCTATGAGCATCAGAGCTGCGACTGCCGTGGCTGGCCCTATAAACTGCGCTATGGTTTTGAAAAAGGGGGGGAGGGGGTATAAATAAATAAATTACAAAAGCAAAGTGACTGTAGAACAAACTAGCAGTTGTACATTTGAGAAAATATAGAATCACAAGTTGTGCAAGTGCAAAGTGTTGGAAAATCCACAAATTCCAACACTTTGCACTTGCACAACTTATGATTCTATATTTTCTTTTTTGTGCAACTGCTGTTTTTCCCCCCCCGCTACTTTGCTTTAGTGATTTATTCATTTATTGTAGATGACGAAGATTTAAATGGACTCCTGGCGCAGGTGGTGGTGCCAAACCACAGCCCATGTCGAGGCCCAGCACAGAATTTGTGTTTGTACTATTTTAAATAAAGGACATTTAAAGGCCTTTTGAGCACACACTGCTCTTAATGTGAGCTTGACCTTTGGCCATCTCCACTGGTTTTTTTTCTCTATTTCATTCTTCTTTTAAAAATATATTAGAAGAAACAAATGGATAACACAATTTCTGCATCAAGAGCTATTTATTAGCATAACACTCTTCTTAAAGATTCCATAACAACTGAAGTATGTACAAATCCTTACAGCATTTACACAACAACAACAAAAATAAAGTTTCCTATCAATTGATGATGGAAAGGTTGTGTTTGAATGTACTTTGAAGCATGAATAAAACATTTAATGAAGTTGGCTACTGTATTTTTTCTTCTCTCTTATACCAAACCACTATTACGGAACCTAGTGGGAAGACAGAGTTTGTGACAACCCAAAAATAAACAAAACAAAAAGTGTCTGGGGTTGAGGTGCAGCATTATCTGCCAAGAGAGAGAAATAACAACACTGTCATGTTTCTTCACTTTCACTAGGGCAGAAGCAAACTTCAAACAGGCAGAAGAGCTGACATATGCAAGACAATGCAACCACGATTTTCTCCGATATAAAAATTTAGCTAATCAGGGTACTTGCTTCAGAATAAAACATTTTTATACTGATATGGCTGTGTATTTCCAGTTTTGTTTATGAAATGCTCAGCATGCTTACATAAGGGTAGCATGGAGATCGAGTCACGATGTGCTTGACTATTAAAGGCATTCAGTACCAGTTAGAGCAGGGATCTCAAAGTCCCTCCTTGAGGGCCGCAATCCAGTTGGGTTTTCAAGATTTCCCCAATGAATATGCATTGAAAGCAGTGCATGCATGCACACATGCATATTCATTGGGGAAATCCTGAAAACCCGACTGGATTGCGGCCCTCAAGGAATGGACTTTGAGACCCCTGAGTTAGAGGATCTAACCATTTCTGACAAAAGTTTAAGACTAAGAACCTTAAAAACAAAAAAGCTCAACATACTTTTTTTCATTTATTTCTGTCTTTCATGTTTGATAAGTGCTGCACAATTAAATAAGGCTCCAGGTCATAAAAAGAAAAACAAACCCAATGTTTCTGGACCACAGATCCGTTTCAACAGATTTCCCCATATGCACAAAAGAGAGAAAAAAAATTATGTGGCAGTGGCCACACTCCGCACTAAAAATGTGCACATTTTGGAAAGAAATTATTTACTAGTAACCAAAAGTCATTTTTTCTAACAAAGATTTGGAATTCTTTAAGCTTTCTTACAAAACAAACATTTTGTAAATCACTTTAAAGATAAATTATTTTCAAAAGCACTCAACCTCCATGTCTACCATTTCTTTTTCAGTTCCTATTCTTTTTTAAAATTTGAAAACATTCTTATCCTAGAGCACTAGTAGGTTAACACAATCTGTAACAGACAAGAAAAAACATGATACAAAAACACAACCACCTGGATTTAAACTTTAAAGAAACTATCTCACCTTTTTTCATGTAAACAAATTTACTAGTACATGAAGCCCTAATTGGATTCTGGTCTTAAACTTTTGGCAGATTGTGCATAAGCTGAGCTAGGTTTGGCAGTTATTGTTCAAGTGGAAGCCAGGTCAGTTCACATGTTGACAGGCATGCAACTTGAAAACACTGCACAACAAGCAACACAAAGGAATTTGAGAAGTTTACAGGACTTCAAGTAGACCACAACCCTTCACAACTGAATATTCACAGACAAAGATATAGTATCTTAACTTATTTTTGGGGTTGTCCTTCTCACACATGGGAAACTTTCTGTGACTCTCTAGCTTGCTTGATGCTATATAACCATTTGATGATTCTGGCATTTCTTTCAACTGCAGAGATGCCATATGGTACGCGATCGTTGGCACTGTCGTCATTCCTAAGGTCACTATTGCTATCCTGAGACTGTTCGCAATCTGAGCTAATCATGCTTGCACTGCGAAAGTTGAGGGATACAATATCGGAGTTAGCCCTTGCAAAATTTTCTATTCCTAAGTTTTCAAGCTCTTCAGCATCCAGCCCACAGTAGTTAAAGAATCGTTCAACATCTGCATCGACACGGAAGTATCTGTCGCTTAAGTCTGATTTTGATCGCTGAAGTGATGGCCTTCGAGTGACTCCACAGCCAGGTTCCAATACATCATTTTCTGGAGATTTCAGAGCAGTTATAGTAGACAGTTTGGGTTTTGGAGGCAGAGGTGGAGCTGAACCACTACATGGTATTGCTTTTAATGATTTCCCACTAGTCACTTTCCTAATGTCTGATGAGCTGTGAGACACATGCAAGAAGGGCTCACTTGAATTTTCTAGCAGTCTTCTGCTAATGCTTGAGTTGCTTTCTTGAGGGCTACCATGGCCTTGAGTAGAGTAAACCTTTAAAGATTCAGCAAAAGAATGGCGGTTAAGTTCCGCAGTGTCAGATCTGTGTGGAGGCCAGTTTCGTGAACCATGTTTATGGCCTGACCCTGAGCTGGAACCTTCAGAACTGTTAATAATGTTTTTCAGAATTTCTAGCTTCAAGTTCTCTCTTTGTACATTGCTCTCAGTCTTTACATTGTTATTAAACATCTTCATGGTAGGGCTTCCCAATGCTCTCTTAGTTGCAGGGCACACTGGTGGTTTTGCAAGTACTGCAGGCTTTACAGGCTCTTGTTTGGCATTGATGACTTCTTGGCTTTTGACATACTTTGCTTTATCAGCTTCTAGTCTCTCCACTGCACTAAGCCTCTTGGGATTAGGTTCTGCCTGCCTGCGGAAATAATCTGGTCCTTTGTTCAAGATGCGAAGAGGAACAGCAGATGTGAATGTAACTGCAGGATTGACAGGTTTCCCCATGCTACCTGTCTGTAGTGTTTCTGTAGGCATGTTTGGTGGTCTTTCTCCCGCAGCCGTTTTGGATTCTCTTCTTGAATCTCTTAAACGCACTGTGTAGAAACATATACATCAAGCACAATGAATAGCAGATAAAGCTTGGAATCTGGGTATTATCAGCAGCTCCTCATCTCACAGCTCATTAAATACCACCGTGTTTCTTTTTTCTTTAAAGATAGCCTCTGCACAAAAATCCCTTAAAAACAACAACAAAAAAGCCACCAGACACAAGCCTGTGTTAATCTGCTTCGTTGATTCTTTTCTTCTTATTAAAAGATGTGGGAGTCTCGTCGTTTTCTTTGTGTTCAACTACAGGCAGTGATCTGAAACATAAAATAACCAATCAGAGGTTAGCATCAACATGTGACATCAGAGCTATAGCAACACAGAAATACTGTACTCTGTGTTACTGGGTGAAGAGCATGTGCTTGCAGTTTTGCAGAAATAGGCATTGACACATGCATACTCCAATGCACCAAAGACAGCAGTCAAAAGTACATCACAGTCTGAATTTACATTGAAGTAGATATTTCTATGCACGTACTATATACCCTGTATCCTTTTTTAATCTATGTATTTAAACAGTTAACAAATTGGATATCAGAGTTCTCCATAATCCATGGAAAAAAGAAGACACAAAATAAATTTAACAATACTATATGAACTTCCAAATTTTCTGAACAGCTTGGTATCTTTTCTTAATTACTGTTTTGAAAACTTATTAGAAAAATACATGAATTATTGCTTGAGCATGAAGGTAACCAAAATAATGTTGAAGTTCTATTCACAAGCAGATTTTGCCAATAACTATGAAATCAAAAACTTCTGGATTTTCTTCATACCTTACCTACTAAATTGGAAGATGGTTAAAAAAAAGAAAGAAAATTATGTCAAGGTAACAGAAGTCACAAATGTAAGTACACTAGGTATATCTATGCAGTTTTTTTGTTGCACATATCATCTAGAGAACAAGCAAATACAGGCAAACTCATATAATAACTAAGTTACTTACCTGTAGCAGGTGTTCTCCGAGGACAGCAGGCATATATATTCATATCTGGGTGATGTCATTCCATGGAACTAGGTACGGACAGTCAAAAGTGTCAATTTAAATCTTTAGGACTGCCCATACCACTCGCATGCTGGTGCCTTCCCAGCCAACGTCGGCTTGCAAGACCTATAGTTCAGTAAGATAGCTAAGAAGCCAAATAGGGGAAGTGGGAGGATTGTGAGAATATATGCCTGCTGTTCTTAGAGAACACCTGCTTCAAGTGAATAACTTTTTCTTTCTCCGAGGTCAAGCAGGCATGTTATTCTCACATTTGGGACTTCCAAGCTGCCAGGATCAAGCTTCTAAGAAGAGGGTTATTGGTAACTACCACGAGCCTAGCAAAACCAAAAGGGTTGGAAGGAAGTTGCTGTTTAAGAGAATACATTATGAAGAACTGTCTGCCCAAACCAACCGTCCCATCTATAATGATTCTCCAAACAGTAATGGGAAGTGAAGGTATGGATTGAGGACCCAGTGGCTGTCTTACAGATATCCTTGATGGCTGAGAAATGAAGATGGGCTATTCAAGTCGCCATAGCTCAAACTTCATGAGCAGTGACACGGTCTTCAAGCATCAGCCCAGCCCAAGCATATGCAAAGGAGATACAGTCCGCCAGCCAGGTGGAGATGGTTTTCTTGGCGACAGGCATTCCAAGTCTGTTAGGATCCATTGAAAAAGAGTTGAGTGGTGGTGCACTTTTACAGTTCAATGGGTGAAGAACTGCTTCACCAGGGTGAGAATGCAGTCTTGGGAAGAAGACAGTAGAACTAATGGAAACTCTAATCAAACACCAATTAGATAAGATCCTGGATGAAGAGAATCTACGGGATCCCCGACAACATGGATTTACTAAGGGGAGATCCTGCCAATCCAACCTGATCAGCTTCTTTGACTGGGTAACGGGGAAGCTGGATATTGGGGAGTCCCTGGACATCGTGTACCTGGACTTTAGCAAAGCATTCGATAGCGTACCACACCGCAGGTTACTGAGCAAGATGAGTTCTATAGGATTAGGTAACACATTGACGAAATGGGTTGGGAGCTGGCTTGGAGGTAGGCTCCAAAGGGTGGTGGTGAACGGCACCCCCTCTGAAATGACGGAGGTGATTAGTGGAGTACCACAGGGCTCAGTCTTGGGCTCAATCCTATTCAACATCTTTATAAGAGACTTGGCAGAAGGGCTTCGAGGTAAAATAACATTATTCGCCGATGACGCCAAACTGAGTAATGTAGTAGGCAAATGCACAACAGACGAAGATTCAATGCCCGACAACATGATGCACGACCTACTCCTACTGGAGCGATGGTCTAGGACATGGCAACTCAACTTCAATGCCAAAAAATGCAAAGTTATGCACCTGGGCAGCCAGAATCCATGCAAGTCTTATACCCTTAATGGCGAGATCCTAGCAAAAACGGTAGCAGAACGAGACTTGGGGGTAATCGTCAGTGAGGACATGAAGTCTGCCAATCAAGTGGAGCAGGCTTCATCCAAGGCAAGACAAATCATGGGCTGCATACGAAAGGGTTTCGTCAGTCGTAAGGCGGAAGTCATTATGCCATTGTATAGATCCATGGTGAGGCCCCACCTGGAATACTGTGTGCAATTCTGGAGGCCGCATTATCGCAAGGATGTGCTGAGACTGGAGTCGGTGCAAAGAATGGCCACCCGGATGGTCTCGGGACTCAAGGATCTACCATACGAAAAACGGCTTGACAAATTACAGCTATACTCGCTCGAGGAGCGCAGAGAGAGGGGGGACATGATCGAGACGTTCAAGTATCTTACGGGCCGTATCGAGGCGGAGGAAGATATCTTCTTTTTCAAGGGTCCCACGACAACAAGAGGGCATCCGTTGAAAATCAGGGGCGGGAAACTACGAGGTGACACCAGGAAATTCTTTTTCACTGAAAGAGTGGTTGATCGCTGGAATAGTCTTCCACTACAGGTGATTGAGGCCAGCAGCGTGCCTGATTTTAAGGCCAAATGGGATCGGCACATGGGATCTCTTCACAGGGCAAAGGTAGGGGAGGGACATTAAGGTGGGCAGACTAGATGGGCCGTGGGCCCTTATCTGCCGTCTATTTCTATGTTTCTATATTATGGACTGGTTGAAATGAAATTCAGAGACAACTTTTGGGAGAAACTTCAAATGTGTGCGAAGAACCACCTTGTCATAATAGAATCTTGTGTAGGACGGATCAAATACAAGAGCTTAAAGTTCACTAACCTGGTGTGCAAACATAAGAGCTACAAGGAAGACTACTTTCAAAGTTAGATGTTTGAATGAACAAGTTGAAAGAGGTTCAAAGGGAGACTTCATCAATATGGAGAGAACAACATTGAGGTTCCAGGCAATGGCAGGAGGCTTGAGAGGATGTTTGGTATGGTAGAAGCCTTTCATGAATCTGGAAACTAAGGAATATACAGTACAGATCATATATCTAGATCATTACGTTCACTTAACTCTTTACCATCACCTAGACTAACGCATTATGAATATACTTGTACTTACTTTTTTTGTTCTCCATTTTATTGGAATAATCTTCCATTAAATACTCAGTTAGAACTTTCATTCCAAGATTTAAATCTTTATTAAAAGCATTTTAGTTTTAAAAAGCCTTTAATATTTCTATCGACTGAATTGTCATTTTGGTTGTATAATAGCTGGATGACTGCAATTATAATTGCAAACATGTTATTTTATTTATTTTAGATTGTGTGTTATTTTAGATTATGTGTTTGTTGATTTTGCTGTATAATTTTCTGTGCTTTTACTTTTTATGACGACGTTCCTTTCTTTTAATTTAGTTAGTTATTTGTAAACTGCTATGACTTTTTACAATCAGCGGGGTATCAACTGTTTAATAAACATAATGGTGTCTTGCCTAGTGGTGAGTGAAAGGTATGGATAGCACTGAGATGAACAAATACTGAAGTAGTTTTAAGTCCAGAAATCAAAAGGAGGAGATAATCCAGACCTGATAGTAGGGGAAAAGTAATTGGAGTGAGTGGAGATTATACCAGACAGTGAAGTGAGTCCATTTGAAACAATAGCATTGTTGTATAGAAGGTTTTCTGGAAGCTTGTATAATGGCTGACACTGGTGCAAATAAAGTAAAAGTCTACTCTGTGGGAATGCTAACGAACATAGATTGGGAAGCATAAGAGAACCTTCATTCTGTGTCTGTTATGTTGGAAATACTTAAAGTGGATTTTTGAATACTGAGCTGTAGGAGAGGGAACCATGGTTGACCTAGTCACCGGGGAATGATGAGAATCATGGTGGCTTGAGTTTGGTGAAGTTTGAGTAGAGTCTTTCCAACTACAGTGTTTCCCTGAAAATAAGACCTACTCCAAAAATAAACCCTAGCATCATTTTTGGGGTAGGCCTTAATATAAGCCCTACTCCAAAAATAAGCCTTAGTCTCGGGGTTCACCAGCAGCAACTGTTCAACCCGCTCTCACCTTCCACCACAGCCCCCACTGCTCAGCCGAACCCCTGCTGACCCTCCATCCATCCCTCCCTGCCGACCGCGAGGGAGCCCTACCTTGATCCAAAGCAGAGTCGGACCGGCAGCACTCTAAACAGACTGCTTGGCCTTGTCCATTGGGGAATTCACTCTTCCGTGTTACTGATGATCAGTACCATGGCAGAGTGAATTCCCTGATGGACAAGGCCAAGCAGCCTGTTTAGAGTGCTGCCGGCCCGATGCTACTTTGAATCAAGGTAGGGCTCGCTTATAGTTGGCGGGGAGGGGAGGATTAGCAGGGGTTAGGCTGTGCAGTGGGGACAAGGTGCTCAAGGGTTCTGCTGCACAAGGGATGGGAGAGAGGGAGGGAAGGATGAATAGAAGCTGGGTAAGGGTTCTGCTGCACGAGGGATGGGAGGGAAGGATAGAAGCTGGGCAAACTTCTGCTGCACAGGGGGATGGGAGGGGAGGAAAGATGCTGCACATGTGGGAGAGAGAAAGGAAAGAGGAAGAATTGGGGTGAAGAGAGGAAGGGAGAGATATCATGTGCATACCCCAAAAATAAGACCTAGTGCATTTTTTGGGCCTAAAATTAATATAAGACACTGTCTTATTTTCGGGGAAATACGGAAGAGGTATTGGAGGGAATGCATACAGAAAATTGTTCCATCGGTTGAAGAGAAAGGTTCTGACTCCAGATATTTGAACTCGATTCAGTGGCATGACTTTTGGGGAGTGTGATGGATAGTGGACATTTGGGTCAGTATAGAAATCTTTTTTTTCACCTCTTATAACATAATTAAACTCTTATAACATTAACAACATTACTTTCCTATTTTTAATGGAGTTCCTTTCATAAAATTATACTAAAACAACTTAAGAGTGAACGTTTGTTGTTGTTGGGGGTGGGTGGGGAGCAAAGAAGTCTAGTTTGAGGATCCTCCAATCTAAGATCTGCCGCAAGAGGGGTATGTTGAGAGACCACTCATAAGGTTGAAGGAGTCTGCTCAGCTTGTCTGCTAAGATGTTCTGTTTTCCTGCTAGATAAACTGCTTTGCGGAATATGTTGTGAGCAATTGCTCAGGACCACATTTGTATTGCTTCCTCGTAGAGTGGGCGAGACCCTGTGCCTCCTTGTTTGTTCAAGTAGAACATGGGAACTTGAATGTGAAGATGAGAACTACTTGATTCTGTAGACGATCCTGGAAGGTGTAAAGGACACTGCAAATTGCTCGGACCTCCAGGAGATTGATGTGGAGAATTTTCTCATGAGGAGTCCAGATGCCCTGGTTGTGTAGGCCATCAATGTGGGCCCCCAACCTACCGTGGAAGTATCTGTGCAAAGCAGCTTCTGGTGTGGGTGTGGGAAGACTGAAAGAGAGGCTTCTGGAGAGATTGGATGGAAATATCCACAACTGAAGGGACTGACAAAGCTCTGAGGTCACTTAGTTGAGAAAGAGATCTATAGCCTAAGTCCACGGCGAGGAGAGAGTCCATTAAGGCACTCTGAGATATAGACCTGACATGAACTGTGGAAACCGACCAAGAATATCTAGCATACAGTAATATGTGGTAGGGAAGAGACTTTCTGGTACAGGTGAATAAAGTTATTGACTCTCTGCTGAGGTAGATAAGCTCAAGATTACATCATGTCCAAAAGAGTTCCTATGAACTCCAAGGTTTAAGTTGGTTGGAGGTGTAATTTCTGGTAACTGACTGCAAATCCTGGAAACTCCAATAGACAGACTGTGGAATTTATGTCATGCTGAGTTGCTTGTGATGATGAGGCCTTGATTAGCCAGTTATCAAGATAAGAAAATACATGAAAATTATAGGAGCGGAGGATTGCAGCCACTACCACCAGGTATTTGGTGAACACTAACGGTGCAGATGCTAGGCCAAAGGGTAAGACCCTGTACTGGAATTGGTGTGACCCCCACTTGAGAGTGAAAATATTTCCCTTGGGCAGGTAAGATGGGAATGTGAGTGTATTCGAGTACAGTGGTCTAGACTTGGGTGGAGACCTCTGTTTTTTTTCAGTATCAGGAAATACATGGAATAGAACTCTTGATCTGTCTCCTGCAGAGGAACTTGTTCTATTCCAATAAACTGGAAAAGGGCCGAGAGCCCTTGGAGGAGGATCTTCTGGATGTTTTTTTAAATAAGACTCTTTTGGAAAGTGGGGGGCATCGAAGAAAGTTGAGAGCATACCCCCGTGAGATGATACTGGTGACCCACTGTTTGGTGGTAATGAGAACCTAACAGTGATAATAAAGCAGAAGCGTGTCCCTGATTAGAAGAAGGTGGCTGATGGAGACATTGATAATGCTCTCTAACTGAAAAAGAGGACTGCTGTTTAACTTGAGATTATGCAGTTGATTTGTGCTGTTTGTGTTTCTTAGGACATCTCTGGTTGTATTGATGGGTATAACTGTAGTATGCAGAATATAAGGGGGGGGGCATAACTAATATATATTAGATACGCTTTTAGTTAAGACTTTAAAAGACACTAATATATGAAAGATGTTGCTGAATAATTGACACTATAAACAGCACAGCTTCATAGAACAAAATATTTTGGTTTAATGTCTAGAACAAGATGTTGGAGTCATAACAATAGGTCCCTGAAAATGAGCTAAAAGTCACATTAACATATATGTTTATAAAAACATATTTTTCTTTCATTCACATAGTTAGGGCAACTATTGATGAGCTTGTAGTTATAGAAAATCATGTGATTGTTTCTGTAAACGAGATATTTCCAATAGAATAGAATATGTTTGCAGGGTCAGCAAGACCTCAATAAGCATGTTGTCCACTTCCTTTATGCTAACAAATAGCATGTGATGAGTTAAGACACTGTTGCTAAGGATATTACTAATGAAGTGAAATTAATAGCAAACCATGTGATTTCAATAGAACCAATAGAATATTGTAAGCTTTGACTATTTTAACCACACTTTTGTGTGAGATTTATTTCTTTGATCTCCCTGATAGAGAATTAAGAACTGAGGAATATATGGAAGTATTGGGGGCATGTATGTAGCCTGTCCACTTACTAATTTCAACCAAACAGTATCTGCAGTGATAGTAGTAAAAGGATCGCTGTGAAAGGTTGGAGTACCTCCTGGGAGGACTGAGACTTAGATAAGCCTGCCATATATTCATTGTGTTGTTTAATCCCATCTGCAATCTTTAATATGGTCGTTTCCTTTACAAGGGATGTTAGTGAGATGATCCTGAACTGAGGTTTCCAAATCAGATACATGAAGCTATGCAAGGCAGTGCATAGCAAAGTAAACTGTTGAAACTATGGAAGAAAGCAATCAAAGGACATTCAAGACATATGCTTTCATTTAGCGCGTAGATTTTTAACCACCTGTTGGAAAGGCTCAAGTTGATCAGCAGGAAGATATTTCCCAAAGTCCGGTAATTGCTTGACCAAGGGCTTGAAGTACACAGACATATAAAATTGATAGTCCTTGATACGATTGGTAAGCATGGTGGCTCAAGATGAGCTTACCGAATTTGTCTAGAGCAGTGTTCTTCAACCTTTTCACACCTATGGACCGGTGGAAATAAAATGAATTATTTTGTGGACTGGCACCGGTCCGCAGACTGGAGGTTGAAGAACACTGGACTAAGCTGTGGGTCAAACCCCGCCCATGTCCGCCCCAGACTCCGTCCCCATAATAGTACTAATTGTAACACTATTTTTCCATTCATGTTTCATATTTACACACAATATAATCTTATTAACAACACATAATGGCTAAACACAAAATTAAACTACACAAAGCACGCTGTATGCTTCGCAACATTCATTACCAGAACACAGATAACCCCTATGCAAATATGGGACCAAAAACTAAGTACTAATATAAACAAACAAACCCTAAGATGCAAGACTCTGCATGCAGTACAATCCCAGAGAAAAAGAAACAAATGCATTTCTTCCTGAAGTACAAAATACAGACAGCAGATGTAAATTCTCAGACACAATTCAATCACTAAATTCAAAAATTATTCCCCCTACCTTTGTTGTTTCCCTCCCTCCATGCTGTGCCTTACCTTCTGGCCTGCTCCCGCCTGGCCGTTTTATGCCACCCCCGGTGCTATCTTCGGCCGTTTCCCTCTTCATCACTAACACAGTGCTCCAGCTGCACCTTTTGCAAGTGCTTCAGGAGTGTTACATTCCCCTGATGTAGCCAGCTACAAAGTTTTGTACCTCCAGTGCTATAGTCTTCACATGCTCCCCAACTGCTTTACTGACATTCTCAATTTCATGCAATACCACCTCCAGTGCGCCCACATGGGGCTGAGTACATTTTAGGAGCTCCCTCATATAGTCCCCCATGTGTGTGGATGACGTTGCTGTTAAAATCGTAGGCATGCTTGCAGGCAGCGTCCCGCACCTCATCTGGTGGTAGACACTGAGGCCCTGATTCTCTAAAAGTGCGTCCCGATTTTAGGCAGCTGTAGACGTCCTACAGCTGTCTAATCAGCCAATCGGGATGCACGTTTTTTAAAAAAAAAAATGCTCCCCAGGCAGGCCTGAAGGCGCCTCCGGGAGCCTAGGGAGACCCGCAAGATGCCTAAGTTCGTCTAAGGGCCTTAGGCGGGCCTTAGGCTGAACCTAGGCGGCCCTACGCGTCTCCCTAGTAGATGAGAAGCTTAAAAATGTAGGCCAGCAAAATGCTGGTCTACATTGTAAGTAGACGCGGCCGCTATACTTATCGCGGCAAGGGATCTCTCTGCTGCTATAAGTATAGCGGGCCGTGGCCCCTGACCGATCACTGGCAGGAGGGTGCCCAAACCCTCCTGCCCGAAGACGCACCCCCCCTCCCTGACACTACCGACCGCCCCCCCCCGACATTACCGATCCCCCCCCCGACAATATCGGTCGCTGGCAGGATTGGCCAATCAGACCTTAGACTTAGTAGGGATGTGCGGACCCGCTATTCCTAAGGCCTGATTGGTCCAGGCTTCTAGAGCCTGGGCCAATCAGGCCTTAGGCTTCGGCGGGATGGGCCGGGAAGGGGCGGGCCCGCCTCATTTCGACGAGGCGTGCCTGCTTGCTCGACGTGCAAGACCCATCTGTAAGAACAGGTTTGGTGGAGTGGGGGTTGTTAGCGCCGGGGGGGGGTGCGTCTTCGGGCAGGAGGGATTGGGCACCCTCCTGCCAGCGACCGATATTGTCGGGGGGGGGGGGGCGATAGGTAGTGTCGGGGGGGCGGTCGGTAGTGTCGGGGAGGGGGGTGCGTCTTCGGGCAGGAGGGTTTGGGCACCCTCCTGCCAGTGATCGGTCAGGGGGCCACGGCCCGCTATACTTATAGCGGCAGAGAGATCCCTTGCCGCGATAAGTGTAGCGGGCCGTGTCTAATCTAACCCGATTCTCTAACCTGCGTCTGTAACATGGACGCCGGTTACAGAATCGGGGTTTAGTTTAGGCCGATTCTGAATAGGACGCCTCTCCCGGGCGTCCTATACAGAATCAGGGCCCAGGTGTCTTGCGGGCCTTGCCTTCAATATAGGCGGCCTGCCTGGGGAGCATTTTTTTTAAAAAAACGTGCATCCCGATTGGCTGATTAGACAGCTGTAGGACGCCTACAGCTGCCTAAAATCGGGACGCACTTTTAGAGAATCAGGGCCTGAGTATGAGCAAGGAACTAACAAAAAGGAAAAGTCTTTTTTGTTTTATTTACACCACAGTGCCGGCGTGGGGTTGGAGAGAGCAAAGGGGAGTGTGGGTGGATGAAGAGCCTACAAAATAAACCCACCAGGACGTTTGAAAAAAACAAACAAACACCCGATTGGGCAGGAAAAGTGAAAGTGAATCTAATCGAAAAATCAATTCAATGGACCAAATCAAATCGAAAATTTTTTCCTGAATTGGGCATCAGTAGTTCAATGTGGACTGAGGCCATCAACATTTTCCAAATGGTAATGATTTACAGTGGGGTAACTGAGCAGAATGGATAGGCTAATTGGTCTCGAAGTTACAGGGAAATGCTTTTAAAACCAATAGGAGGAAATATTTTTTCACTCGGAGAATAGTTAAGCTGTGGAACACATTGCCAGATGTTGTGGTAAGAGCAGTTAACATAGCTGATTTTAAGAAAGGTTTGGACAATTTCCTGGAGGAAAAATCCATAGTCTGTGATTGAGTCAGACATGGGGAAAGCCACTGATTGCCCTGGATCGGCAGCATGGAATACTGCTAATTTTTGTTTTTTTGCCAGATACTAGTGACCTTGAATGGCCACCGTGAGGACAGGCTACTGGGCTAGATGGAACATTGGTTTGACCAAGTAAGGTTATTCTTATGTTCTCAACCCAAGGCAGATCAACACTGTATAACAAACAAATAAATGTCTCTGTACTAATTCTGCTGACTCATGAGGTTCAACCAGCAATTAAAAAATTACAGTACATTTTAGTTTATTTTGAAATTAACCACATAGAAAATATAGATTTTCAACTGTATATATTTTTAAATTGTTACTTACTTTTACCTTGGTTTTATATAATATGGTCAGGCTTCATTGTAGTATAATCAGAGTTGGTCAGTGCATGATAGGCTCACAGTCATCTTGAAGCGCAGAGCAGATAAAAGCAAATTCCTAGAGAGAGGAAGTACAGAAAGTGGCTGAATAATGAAACACGAGGAAGTGATTAAGCCTCTACAAATTTGACAAGAAACATTGTAAGGAGCCATCAGCCAACTAAAAGGAAAATTATCTATTTATACCTGAACGTACAAAACTTTAATAATTTCTTATATACCATCTGCAAGCCTAAAAGTTAAAGGCCCCTTTTACAAAGCTGCGGTAGAAAGTCCCGGTACAGCAAATGTGACACAGCCCTTAAGAACTGAATGGGCTGCATTACATTTGCCTTGTGGAACTCACAACCACTGCTTTGTAAAAGGAATACAAAATAAATTAAAACTAAATTTAAAAAAATGAATATTTAATTCAATATTAAAAAATCTAGAGATAATTCATTTTGCAGGAAATTTTATTTTTCTTTATAAAATCCCCTGAAAATAAATAAAAAACTTCTCTCAACAGAGCTAAATAGTTGCAAGAAAGCACAAAATAATCTAAAAGTCTAAGTACAAAAAACAAACTCCCCTGGTTCCACTAATGCATTCACTGATCTCACCATCTTCATTCGGAAATATGGTATCTTCACATTCACCGCTTTGAGGTCTATAATCAGTCTCCAGTCTTCAGAGCATCTCTTAGGCACAATGAAGTATATTAAGTATCTGCCGAAGCCTGAGTCTTCCTCCAGTACAGTCTCTATGGCTTCCAGATCTAGCAATCTTTGCACTGTCACTCTGACTTTGGCTACTTTTTCTGGCTTCCCTGCCGGGGAGTCAATAAAAAGGTCCAGGAAGGGATGAAAACTCGAGCTTGTACCCCCTCCTGAATAATGTCTAGCACCCAGCAATTATGTGGGGATCTTCGCTCATGCCCCCAAATAGGCCGACAACCTCCCTGCAATGAGTGGAGGCTCGGCATCATAACTGCTTCTTTGGAGCTGTAGTGGAGTGGGGTCCTGAAGATTGAGGGCGCCTGGTCCCTCCAAAACTTTGTCTAGAGGTCAGAAATGATCTCTGGCCCGACAGCCCTCCTGAGTACTGGCAGTAGTACCTGGAAGTCTGAAAGTTGCCCCAACCAGACCTCCTGGAGGCTTGAGGCCTGTTGCCCAGCAAGGATTTTGGCTTACGGTCCTGCACCCTGGCCACAAGATCATCCAGGCCCTTCCCAAAAAGTAACTGTCCCTTGAATGGCAGTTTATTCAGGGTCACCTTCGAGGAGGAATCCCCTGCTCACTATATGATCCATAGCATCCTGCAGTAGGAAATGGAGTAAGCTGACATCTTGCTCATGACTCAACATGTCATACAGAGTTGTCAGCCATGTAATCCACCTTAGTCATTAAAAACTGGAGATCATGGCGCAATTTAGAGTGGCAGCAATTTTAGCGCCAAAAACATACTGGGGAGCTACACTGAAAACTTAACCCCCTCCCAAAAAAATTTGGGGATTTTAGAGGTGTGTGTGTGTGTGGGGGTCTAGCTCTAACAACAAAAAATTAATTTTGGTTTGTCAGGCTGTCAAGCCTGTTACTCACTGTGCCATGCAGTGTGCTGGGAGCAGTAAGGATGGAAGTTGCAAACAGCTTGCAGGGATAATCTCTGTCTCAACAAGTTGGAATCCACACTGATTGCATCTTCTGACTACACCTCTCGAGCTCAGCCAGAGACCACAACCCCCACTGGGGGCAAATGGGGAGAAGAACACAGTCAGCCCCGATCCTGTTCTCAAGTCTACTGTGGACAAACCTGGTCCCCTAGCCCCCCAAAACTGTTAGTGCAGGCTGTTAAATGTGGGTACACTGCAAAGCAGTCTGCTGCTTGAAAGCAGACTCTTGACCTCAGAATTTGCGCTCTCCTGCAGCCAGAGATGTCCCACCGAAAGCCTCGCAAACTTAGCAAAAACCCCTTAAATCTTTTAAAGAAAATAAATACAAGCAAAAAAGACAAGCTCTTAGGCCCTGATTCTGTATAGGACGCCTGGGAGAGGTGTCCTATACAGCAGTGGTTCCCAACCCTGTCCTGGAGGACCACCAGGCCAGTCGGGTTTTCAGGATATCCCTAATGAATATGCATGAGAGAGAGCTGCATATAATGGAGGTGCCAGGCATGCAAATCTGCTCCATGCATATTCATTAGGGCTAGCCTGAAAACCCGATTGGCCTGGTGGTCCTCCAGGACAGGGTTGGGAACCACTACTATACAGAATCGGGCCTACACTAACCCCGATTCTGTAACCGGCGTCCATGTTACAGACGCCAGTTAGAGAATCGGGTTAGAGTAGAGGTGGCCGCTACACTTATCGCGGCAAGGGATAAGTATAGCGACCGCCTGTCCGATTACCGGCAGGAGGGTGCCGAACCCCTCCTGCCGGAGCCCCCCCAAACTCTCAATTGCCGGCAGGAGGGTGCCCAACCCCTCCTGCCGGAAAGCCGCCCCCACCCCCCAAAACTGTAGACCGCCAGCAGGAGGGTGCCGAACCCCTCCTGACGGAACCCCCCCACACTCCCAATCACCGGCAGGAGGGTGCCCAACCCCTCCTGCCGGACCTCCTCCGGACGCCCCATGCTAATGACCTCACCCCCCGATGACTCCCCTAACCTCCCCCCAACTAACCTTTAAATGTTGGCCGGCTGGAGGGGTCTTGCTGCCGTCTAGCCGACAGGCCCGCCTCGTTGAAATGAGACGGGCCCACCCCTTCCCGGCCCATCCCTGCTAAGTCTAAGGCCTGATTATTTTCAGGGTAGGTCTTTTTTTCGGGGAAACACGGTAGTTTAGTTTGTTGTCATTTCTAGCCCGCCTTTATCCAAGGCAGATTACAAACTATACAAGCACAATAAACAATTAAAATACACACACAACAATTAATAAGACTGCTTGCCTATAAACCCAACGTATTACCAAATACTATACTTAATGGCACAGAACACATACCTTCTTATCCACTGTTAAAGTTATTCTATCACACTAAGTGTCATATTGCATGATATAGAACAAGTGTGGGTTTTTTTTAAAAAAACAACACACATTTCCTTAAATTCCTGCAGATCTTTCAACTGTCGTAAAGGAATAGGTAATTGGTTCCACTCCATAGGCCTTGTACAAGAAAACATACTTTTCCTTGTATTCTCTTAGTGAAGACTTTTTGAAGATGGAACAATCAAACTTGCCTTTGGGAAAGTTGGAACATATGGCGCCAAATAATCACTTAAACACCTAGGCACCATATGATTAAAACTCAAATAAATCATCAGCAATAATTTGCATTTTACTCTAAACTCCATAGTCAACCAGTACATTGCAATATAATTTCTTGAGACCTGTTCAAATTTTTCAATCCCACACAACATCCGTTATTGAATTTTAAGTCACCTGCAATGCACACATGCAAGTTGCTGGAATCCCTCCCCCAAAACAATATTGTAGTAATCTAACATTGCAAGTACTACTGTTTGAACAACTTTCTTAAAATCATACTTTGATAAGTATGATTGAAGATTATTTAACATTCACAGTTTAAAGTAAGTTTTTTTTAATCACATTCTCGACATGTGAGCGAAAATTAAGCTGAGAATCCATCAATACCCCTAGATAAGTTACATTGTCTGTAATTTTTATCTGTTTAACACATTTATTGTCAAAGAAATGCCATCAGACTGATCTCTCATCATCGACATAATCTTAGTTTTTGCCACATTCAGCATCAATTTATTATTGGTCATCCAATTTTTTTTATCAACCCCGAAACCTCATTCATTTTCATTTCTGCTTGCGACAGAGAACCTTCTACAGGGAAAAAAATTGGATAGGTTAGAACAGTGGTTCCCAACCCTATCATGGAGGACCAGCCACTCAGGTTTTCAGGATAGCCCTAATGAATATGCATGGTGAAGCCATGGAATAGAGGGTGAAATACTCACGTGGATTAAAAAATGGCTGGAGCATAGGAAACAGAGAGTGGGGGTAAATGGACAATACTCAGACTGGAAGAGCGTCACCAGTGGGGTGCTGCAGGGCTCGGTGCTTGGACCTGTGCTCTTCAACATCTTTATAAACGATCTGGACATTGGTATGACGAGTGAGGTGATTAAATTTGAGGACAATACAAAGTTATTCAGAGTAGTGAAGACACAGGGGGATTGCGAAGATCTGCAATGTGACATAATCAAGCTCAAGAAATGGGCATAGACATGGCAAATGAGGTTCAATATGGATAAGTGTAAAGTGATGCATGTCGGTAACAAAAATCTCATGCACGAATACAGGATGTCCGGGGCAGTACCTGGAAAGACCTCCCAGGAAAGAGACTGATCAACAAGTCGAAAAGGTCGAACAGAATGCTAGGAATGATAAAGAAGGGGATCACTAACAGATTGGAGAAGGTTATTATGCTGCTGTACCGGGCCATGGTGCGCTCTCACCTGGAGTACTGCATCCAGCACAGTTCGCCATACATGAAGAAGGACATGGTACTACTCGAAAGGGTCCAGAGAAGAGCAACTAAAATGGTTAAGGGGCTGGAGGAGTTGCCGTACATGAGAGATTGGAGAAACTGGGCCTCTTCTCCCTTGAAAAGAGGAGACTGAGAGGGGGCATGATCGAAACATTCAAAATACTGAAGGGAATAGACTTAGTAGATAAAGACAGATTGTTCACCCTCTCCAAGGTAGGGAGAACGAGAGGGCACTCTCTAAAGTTGAAAGGGGATAGATTCCGTACAAACATAAGGAAGTTCTTCTTCACCCAGAAAACTGGAACGCTCTTCTGGAGTCTGTTATAGGGGAAAACACCCTTCAGGGATTCAAGACAAAGTTGGACAAGTTCCTGCTAAACTGGAACGTACGCAGGTAAGGCTGGACTCATTTAGAACACTGGTCTTTGACCTGGGGGCCACCGCGTGACCCGACTGCTGGGCACGATGGACCACTGGTCTGACCCAGCAGTGGCAATTCTTATTTTCTTATGTAAATCTCTCTAATGCACATTCATTAGGGTTATCCCAAAAACCTGACTGGCTGGTGGTCCTCCAGAACAGAATTGGGAAACACTGGGTTAGAAGATTTTGGGGGTATAATTGCTGACACTCTTTTAAAGGTACTAAACCTAACTCTTATACAGGGATGGATTCCTAATTCTTTTTAATATGCTATCATCATGATTCTCCACAAGGCTGGGAAAGACACAACTTTGTGCACCTCATATGGTCCATTTCCCCTACTATATGGATGTTAAGTTACTTACAAAGAACCTGGTCATTAAATACCATCATTGGGAATATAATTCATAAAAGACCAAACCAGTTTTATCAGTGGCAGAAATGCATCTGCTAATGTATAAAGAGCATACTGAATGTTATTATAAGGTGCAAACTGACAACTGTGAATCCACCCTACTGTTAGCACTGGATGCTGAGAAGGCCTACTACTACTATTCATTATTTCTATAGCGCTGAAAAGGCAGAGGAGGGTAGAATGGGGATTTTTTTTAATTTGCCCTGTTGAAGGCCTTTAATTTTGGCCCACATTTCATTGTGGTGGTTAAGGCACTTTACCATTCCTACAGACTAGGTGAAGAATAAATGGTAATTTTGCAAAATCTTTTAAACTGGAGAGGGGAATGAGGCAGGAGTGCCCTCTGTTATCCCTTCTTTTCGCTAACTCCTTGCAGTTTCTTATTAGAGAGCTGCATATGTAGAATGAACAACATAAATTGGTGCTCTAAACCAGTGTTCTTCAACCTTTTTACACCTATAGACCGGCAGAAATAAAATAATTATTTTGTGGACCGGCATCGGTCCGCAGACTTGCGGTTGAAGAACACTGGGCTAAGTCGTGGACCAGACCCTGCCCCCATAGTCCTAATTGTAACACTATTTTTTCCATTCATTTTCATATATACACTCAATATAATCTTATTAACAATGCATTGATCGCACCGCAGACTGGCAGTTGAAAAACACAGTTTTGGGCCTGATGAATATGCCGGCCCTGTGGACCGGCAGGAAATTTCTGTGGACCGGCACCGGTCCATGGACCGGTGGTTGAAGAACACTGCTCTAAACAGATGATGCTCTGCTGTTTCTGAGTGGGCCAGAACAGTCCCTTTCCACCTTTTTAGCTTTGAGTGAATCATTCAGGCTACAAATTAAATATGGATTCTTAGAGATGGAGGAAAGATTAAAACCCTTTGTTTCTATTTCAACTGTGAAATAGGCTTAAATACTTAGAAAATATAATTAATACCTCATCTGGGTGACTTGCTTTTATTTATTTTATCAATTTATATTCTGGCTAAACCTAGTTGGAGTACAAATAAACAATTATAAAATTAACGCATAGTTACATACAACAAACATACACAAGACAGCATACAAAAAAGCACACTACACTTCTCCCTCCATATTCGCGGTGGATGCGGGCGGAACATAGCCGCGAATATGGAAAAACCGTGAATATCTTTTTAATTATTTGTGTTTTTTTGTAACAGCCAGCATTTTTAATATTGAAACCGCAAATAACTTTTACCCATCTCTCCCTCCTCACCACCCAACTCCCCAATGCAAAGTTTGACTGAGGGCGCCCCAGTCCCTGCTAATGAATGAAGAAGCGAGGTTCAGCTGCTCCCCAGATCCTTCGTCTCCTCCGAGCGTGGCTCCACCTGAGCTTCAGACACTCAAAGCAGGGAGCCAGGACCTAAGCCCGCCCTTTCCTGCACGAGGCAGCGAGAGGAGCCCGTGTCACCGTTGGAGGATTGGCGAACCGAACTGAGCCTGAAGCTGCTGTCACTTACCCCTAGTGGCCCGTGCTTCCCTCCCACTGCTCTTGGCGTTCCTCTCGCGAGACCTGAGCCCACTGTTATTTAGCCCGAGTGGCCCACGCTTCTTTCCCGCTGCTCTTCTCAGCGGCAGTCAAGCAGCGATTTTCAGGCTGGGAAGCAGCGATTTTGTGGGTGAAAGCAGAGATTTTCTGAGTGTATATTGGTAAGCGCTAAATTTTTTTATCGGTACAGTAAAGAAAAGGAACTTTACTCATGATGTAATTTTGGGGGAGGAGTCAGCATATGAAAAATTGCGAATAAGCGAAACCGCAAGTACAGAAACCACGAATACGGAGGGAGAAGTGTACTGTATACCCAGAATCATTACTGCCCATTTTCTTCAAACAGAAGGAAGAGCAAGAAGAAATGAATGTGTTTTCAAATATTTTAAACTTCTCCATATTCTCACACAGTCACAAATATTCTGGCAAATGATACCACAACAATGGACTGGCTATCAAAAAGGCAGCCAACCAGGTTTCTGCATATTACACAGTGCACATCCCTGAAATATCCAACTATTTAGCACTTTCTGACCTCAAGGTGTGTGCTGAATAGTAAACTTAACACCTAAGAGAAATACCAGGAAGCCATAGCATATAAATACCTGGTGAAAGGGTGTCAAAACTTTAAATTTTACCCTACTGGGTATCAGGGTCACATGAACCAACAGAGAAAAATACCAGCAATCATCCTTGCTGCTGAGGAAATTCCTCTAGCCTGACACCTAGCAGCCAAAAGACCTAAATATAATAAACTGGAAAAATCCAGCTTCATTAACACTAAACAGAACAATCCTGAAATCAGAGGGATAAAGCATTGGTTTCAGTCTCTGCCAACATATGCAATAGAGAATGACACGGTGGCGGTTACCCGCGGCTAGCCAAAACGGTGACCCAAAAAAATGGTCACCGCAAGTTCGGGGACAAGGCAATTCACCGCCCCGTAGGGCGGTGAATGGTAGCACGGGGCGGTGAACCATCTGGAACGCGCGGTGAACGAGCGGCAGCCCACTCTCTCCCGCTGGCCGGCCGACCATGCATCTCCCTCCCTCCCTTCTTTTCCCTTAGCTTTTCTTGTTAAAACGCGCGTTTTCTATAAGGCTAGGAGCTGTATTACAGCCGGAGCCTTGAAGTCAAGTCGCGTTGCACACTGGAAAAAGTCTCCTCTGACGCAACTTCCTGTTTCCGGTTGCATCGGAGGAGACTTTTCTAGTCAGCAACCTGACGCGACTTCAAGGCTCTGGCTGTAATACAGCTCCTAGCCTTATAGAAAACGCACGTTTAACAAGAAAAGGTAAGGGAAAAGAAGGGAGGGAGGGAAATGCACGGCTGGCCGGTGGGAGGGAGCTGCTGGACCGCGTGAAGGGTGCTGGGGGTGGGAGGATGGAGAGGAGAAGACGCTGAAGACGGGGATGGGGCCGGGGCGGTGAAAGAGACAACGGGGTGGTGACGGGGACGGGGCGGTGAATAGGACAGCGGGGATGGGGCGGTGCAGAGGATGGTGGTCCGGGGACGGGGCGGTGATGGGGACATAATTTTTCCCAGTGTCATTCTCTAATATGCAAATGAAAAAATGAAGATTGAATGACATGATCCACCTGTTCCTGCATAGTTAATTTTACATTGAAAGCTCCCCCCTAAGCTCTTAACATGTTTCTTTGCTGAAATTAAAGAAGTGGCAGTAGTGATATCAATTGATAAATGCAAATCCTCCCATTTCACCATCACTAAGGCCTCAGTTTTCTCAAAGTTCAAATCCAATTTGTTTGTATCCCTCCATACACAAAATATTATCCAAACACATCTTCAATCTCTCAGCCAGCTTCTCCCCTGAACCATCAATTGGGAAACAAAACTGTATGTCATCGGCATAAAATCTTTATATTGCCCTACCCCCATGCTGAAGATGACCTGGAGAAATAGGATATTTTTGTCCCCTTCCTTATTGACTAGGATCAATGTGATAAAAATGAAAGCTCTCCCTGATTACCGATTTTAATAATGATGTTTCCCAGCGTTATCAGCAAACAATGTGGAACCGATCCCTGGACTCCCAGAAGTTAAAACAATGATGTTTATTAATGCAAAATTAAAATACAATACACAACGTAATAAAAGCCAACAAACAGCTTCAAATAATAAAGTCACTTGCTGTAAACAGATATCCAGACCCTACACGGGCCGTGTTTCGGCAGTATTTGCCTTCTTCAGGGGTCCTCAAATACAGCAATAAAAACACAGCAGCTTCACAGAAAACATCCGTGAGAAAGTGATGTGATACTTCTATCGTGCTATCCCAGATTCTTATTTTAAGGAGTCAGACCATTCATTAAATTTATTTGCAGACGAAAGAGACTAAAAATTGCATTATGCACATTAAAGAGACTCAGAGATGAAGGTGGACTAGTTTTTCTTGATCTGAGGAGTTATCATCAAGTGGCTCGGATTAAAAATGTATTTCATTGGACAAATAATAGGGAGGATTAACACTGGTTGCACCTGGAGAGCAGAGACTTGGGTGTGCCACACTTGAACTCTACTATTCAAAAAGAAAGAGGATCTCCTTCTGGGATGGAAAAATCATAAGCTGATAGACCTGGTATTAAGGGCCTGGTGTAGAATGGTTAATCTTTTTTAGTTTGTCCCTGTAAATTCAAACAGATTTTCTATGATAGGCATCTCTCCCAAGCCAAATACACTAACAAAAGATTAAAGTGGCTGATTAAAAATAACTTAAGAAGGGTCCGGGATTTTGTGTTTCTTATTAGAGAAGAGATACTAGACAGATGCTTGGAATATCCCTGATCTATTCGATTTTCCAGATTTAATTTTACCTACAGACCACAAACAGATTATCTTTGGGACCTGAACCCTCCTGAGGAATTTTTCTAATAACAAGTAGGTGGAAGAGGCCTACTAGCTGGGATATATAGGAGGTAAATGTTAAGAGGGAACCTCTCAGGTAGCATGAGGAATGGATAGAGGATTGTTGAGCATCCTGGTCTATATATCAATGGAAAGATAAATGCTTTCCTCTCAACTGATGGCTAAAGTTGTGAGGCCTATGTGAGATATGATTCATAGGCCAGTTAAGTAAGCATGGTGTATAATACATTTTTTAATTAACTTTTTAAAACTCAAAAAAGAAAACAAGAAATCTAATATGCATAATTTCTAACTGTACCAAATTTAAATTATATTGAATATAAAAAAAAAAACAAATGAAAATTATTTTAACAAAATTTATTTTGAAACAATACTGATGTGCGATCATAGGTCACTGAAAATCCTTCCCATTATAAGAACACAATCATTTGATTAAAACGCATCACCCCTCTGTCATAATGGGCCTTCAACTTTAAGACCAAAGCAGTGGAATTGCAAGGGAGCACCCGATAGGCAGTATTTTTTTCTTTTAAAAATCCCATATATTTTTGCTCTCTCACAGCTCTCACAGTTCACAGAGAATTGTTTATGATTTGCCCCTGAGAGTTTGTTATGTGTGAACAGAACTGATCTTGGTGCCTGTTGTAGGAGAGGGACTTTCCCCTTAAATCTTGTGAACAGGTTTTCTCTTAATGCAATGGGTTCATTTCACTTTCACACATCTACCTTCAAGTGTCAACAACTAGTATGAATGCAGCAAATGTGCTACCAACAGAAGCAACCACTTTAAACAAACTATAAAAATAAAACACAAAAGCTTCCCCAGAGATACTTTTTCCTTTAGATTTTCAAGGAGAAATATAAATATCTGTGTATAAAACCTGCACTAACCTTCACTTTCTTTCTGTAGTCAATCAATTGGAAAAACTGGGACTCTTTTCCCTGGAGAAGAGAAGATTAAGAGGGAATATGATAGAGACTTACAAGATCATGAAGGGCATAGAGAGAGTAGAGAGGGACAGATTCTTCAACTTTCAGAAAATAAAAAAACAAGAGGGCATTTGGAAAAGTTGAAAGGGGACAAATTCAAAACAAATGCTAGGAAGTTCTTCTTTACACAGCGTGTGGTGGACACCTGGAATGCAATTCCAGAGGACGTTATAGGGCAGAATATGGTACTGGGGTTTAAGAAAGGATTGGACAAATTCCTGCTGGAAAAGGGGATAGAGGGGTATAGATAGAAATTTACTGCACAGGTTTTGGACCTGTTGGGTCGCCGCGTGAGCGGACTGCTGGGCGCGATGGACCTCAGGTCTGACCCAGCAGAGGCATTTCTTATGTTCTTGATTCTAACATTGCTGCTCTAAAGATATGTAATGTGGAGGGGCTTTTTTGATATGACTTCTAAATCCGTTTAGAAATTGAAAACACGCACAATAATCCAGTCATGAACACGACCATTTTCAAAACAGAAAAACGTCCCATCTTTTTGTTTAAAAAATGACCAGTTCTCAGATGAACGATAAAAAAACCAACAAAAAAACCCAAACGAAAAACACCATCCAAAAGAAAAACCATATACAACAAGCCTTTGGAACATAAGAGGGGGGCCAGCATTTTTAGTAGACTGGACATACAAACATCCCAGCAGAGCAGTGGGGCACCCTAAGAGGCATTGCAGTAGACTTCACATAAAAAGGCCCAGATACACATCTCATCATAACCCCCTTACATTTTATGGTGAGCTCTCCAAAATTGCACACCAATAACCCTTATGCCTGCAGGTGTCACCCACATGTAATTACAGTGGGATTTGGGTGGATTTTGGAAGGCTCACATATTCTTCCATTGAAAGGTCACTTGGACACACAAAGTCAGAGGCGTGAAGAAAGTACAAGAGATTTATTACGGTATACCGGACTCTAGTGCAGTTAATAGCCTGCCTACTAGAGTGTCAGAAACAGGAAATACACGGACTTTTATGCCCTTTTCGCAAACTAATATATGCAAAAACTACAATTTTCATTTGTTACTTCTATAACTTTTCTACAATTATTATTGGTCCTAAGCTCACACTAGCAGGTCACTTATCTAACTCTTACAGTTCTAAATGTTAAATGTACAGAAGGGCAGGGTACATCATGGCTCAAACTCTTATCTATTTAGCTTACAATGTGGTAAGGTAGGGACATACATTTTAGGCAGATGAGGTCAATAGATTGTATACTGTTTTCAGCTATGTAGGCCAGAGCAATATTTTAAACAACAGTTAACCATTTCATGACCCTACACCATAAGTGTGCTAGTCAGAGTTGGATATGGGCCTGAGCCCCATCTCTATAGTTCACTACACCATCCACTAGGATACTCTTCTAGGACTGCCTATATCAGTGTTTCAACTTCTTCAAACTAAGTACCCCCTAAGTCTATATCAACAGAGTGCACTCCACCTAAGCTCCTCCCCAGACCCCATCCCCATAATAGTATTAATTGAAATGAAATTACTTCCATCCATTTTTTACACACACACAATACAATCTTATTAATACATAATTGTACCCACAAAATTTTAAAAAACACAAAGCATATGGTACGCAGAGAAAGTCTTAATTATCATTTTTTTCAAAGAGGTCAAGGCAGATGACTTTAAAATATGCAATGTCACCTTAGTAACAACTATAGAAAAATAGACAAATATAGTGCAAAATACCCTTATACCGAAAACACTCTGGATTGAAAGAAAACCATTCTTGTTTGTTACTTACTATTTCTTAACGGTTACACATCTGAAAAAATATTGAGACCTTGCGAGTAACCCACTTAAATATCTATGGAGAATACCCTGTAGATATAATCTTACTACAAGTTGCCAAATGCATGAAAGAAACAGCATGAAATATAATTCAGTGCTGTAGATAGTAGAAAGAATTACATGAGGATTATTGGTTTATCTGCACTGATACAATAATTCTATAATACAGTCCTCGACAGAGAATAATCATAATAATGTTTAAAAGCCCCCATTTCTTGGTATGTGCCAAAATGCATGAAGTACTTGTTCAGTGTATTTATATAAGTAAACTGGGGTGTGTGTATAATAAAACTCTAAGCCGCGCATGCGCACTCCCACTGCGTGCGCCGGTTTTCCATGAGCTGTAGGGAACCGCAGGTAGGAGTGCGCATGCGCGGCTTAGGGTTCTGTTTTTCGTCCTGTTTATTGGTCTGGCCTGCTCCCTGCTCGCCTTGCCGTATTGTATTTTTTAGTTGAAAGATGTGGCGGTGGCTCCTCTCACGATCCCAGCCTGCGTCGGACTTCCGATGCAGGTGGGGATCATGAGAGGAGCTGCTGCCGCGTCTTTCAACTAAAAAATACAATATGACAAGGCGAGCAGGGAGCAGGCCAGACCGAAGCTCCGACTTGAACTGCCAGTTGGCCGGCTCCCTTGCCGGAGTTATTTTTTCAGTTTAAAGGTGCCACGGCGGCTCCTGTCACCAGCCGCACCTGCTTCAGAGAAGACTTCTAATGCAGGCGGGGATTGTTAGAGGAGCCGCCGCGGCACCTTTAAACTGAAAAATAACTCCGGCAAGGGAGTTGGCCAGATCACCACGGAAGCCACTCCCCCCCCCCGCCCTCTCTCTTGGGCTACTCTCCAGGAGCAGGTGAGTGAAGCCCGGTACTTCCGGGTAGCTAAGGGGCGGAGCGCGGCGCGTGCCCAGGGTCCGGGTGGAGAAGCCGGTGCTGGAGCCGCTTGCACACATTAGCGCTGGTTAACGTGCCCCGCAGGGCTTAGCGCCGCAAATTCCATCTAAGGCATATTGAAACCTTAAGGTTGGGGGGAAATAATGGAAACGAGCAAAAGAAAGGCCCGAAAGTGCCAGAGAGGAGGCACCCCCAAGACAAAGATGCCAGCAGAAATGGAAGTTGGAGTTTGAGTCACTGATGTATGTGAGGCGATTGCTTTTTATGTGAAAACATAAAAAAAATGTACAGAAGTTCAAAAATGTAACTATTGCAGACTGCTTGGGGGGGGGAAGGAAGGGAGGCCTACTGCTGGACAGGGAGAGCAGGAAAAGGTGCTGATGGACAGGGGGAGGGAAAAAGGAAGGGAGGCCTACTGCTGGACAGGGGGAGCAGGAAGAGGTGCTGATGGACAGGGGGGAGGTAAAACAAAGGGAGAAGGGCTGCTGCTGGATAAGGGGAGCAGTGAAGGGGTGGTGGTGGACACAGTGGAGGTAAAAGGAAGGGAGAATGGACAGGGGAAGCATGCAAGGGGTGGTGGTGGACAGCCAAAAGAAAGACAGAAAGAAAGATAGAAATTCAGAAAGCGGCTAATGAGACAGAGAGAGAAAGAAATAAAGACAGACACACACACATATATTCTAGCACCCGTTAATGTAACGGGCTATTCAGCGAGGGTCTGGGCAGGAAGAGTGAAAGAAAGAAAAAAAGATAGAAAGAAAAAAATAAAGATAGATAGCGGGAGGGAGAAAGAAAGATAGAAAGAAATAAAGAAAGATAGACAGGGCAGGGAGAGAGACAGAAAGAAAAAAGATAGACGGGGCAGGGAGAGAGACAGAAAGAAAGAGACAGGGGGGCAGGAGAAAGAGACAGACATCTATTCTAGCACCCGTTAATGTAACGGGCTTAAACACTAGTGAGAGATATAAAGCAATAGCTAGATATATACATAAATGTTCTAGAAAATTGCATCTCAAAGATATTTTTACAGTAAAAATATGTCTCAAACAGATTAATGTAGATGATTATTTTATATAATAAAGTGATTTACACTTACAGTTATGAGAAAATTTGTAAGGGAGACAGAAGAGAAAGAGTCAGGGAATAGAACAGCCTGGAGAAGAAGTGAGAAAGATATGGAAAGAATAAAGAAAAATGAAAACATAAGTTCAGTAAATTACCTCAGGCATCTCATCCCAATACTGATGGGACTAAGGATATTGGATGTCAATTATGTGATTTATTATTTAAGGTAGTTGTGCCCAAACTGGTCTTATTCAGCAAATCTTGTTAACACATTGGCCTTTACTTTAACCCTTGGAATGTCAATAGCTCCTAGAAAGCATCAGCAATTCACTCATTTTGCAATGAGAAATCCTTGTATAGATAGATCAAAAGGTCACTACTAGATTTCAGAATTTCTTTACAGTATAAATGAGAAAAAAATTCTTTTATTTTTACACATGGGGCCAGGTTCTGTATAGGACGCCTGCCCAGCAGCTGCCTAAGCGGCTCTTAAGAATCGCACACGGGCATCCTATATAGAATCGTGTCTGTCCACCTCGATTTTGTAATCGGTGTCCATGTCACAGAATTGCATTTCTGCTGAGCTGATTGCAACAAGGGAATCTTCCTGCCATGATGAGCTGAGTGGCAACAGCAGGGAACCCCCGCCACAGTCCGCTGCAGGATGGATGCTGACTCCCTCCGGCTGCAAACCGTGAAACAATCCCCGGCAAAAATGATGCCCACTCCCTCCTGTCAGCACAGCCCCCCCATATCTCTAGCAGGAGGCATGTTCACTCCCTCGTGTTGGCACCCCCTGAACCCATGACTCCCCGAACCTTCCACCCCCATGCCTTTAAAAGCAAGGCCGGCCAGAGGGATGCTTACTCCTTCTGGCTGGCAGGCATGCCTCTTCAGAATGGGGGGCCTTCCCCTTCTGGTGCATTTGGAAGATCGCTCCTGCCCTGAAAGCTAGACCACCAGGTAAGGTCTGGCATGCCGGGAGGAAGGTGGGAATTAGCTTTAAAAAAAAAAAAAAAAAAAAAAAATCGCGAATAACTGAATCCGCGGATACTGAAACTGTGGATTTGGAGGGAAAAGTGTACAATCATGGTAATTTCAACTGCTCATAAATCCTAAAGAAGCATAATGATATCTGTTTTGCTTTAGTTTAGCCTGCCTGCTAATGTCATCTGAGTGATTTGTCAAAGCAGTTTTTTGTAAAAGAATCCTTTTTCTTGCAGCCACCCTAGGGCTACTGGCGTCCTCAGAATGCACAATAAGGAACTAACAACAAAAATGGGTATCTGTAGTAACTTAGAAGGGGAAAAAAGGTTACTGGAACTGCCACCATGATTTTTTGTTTATACCGTTTCAAATTTTATTTCTTTTTACATAACCTTATTTAGCAAAAATATCTCACTTGCACAGAAGCTGATTTTAAATTTAGGTCAGAAAATCTAGGGGGATCATAAAGGACTACACATGCTAAATTGAAAAGTGCTCCAGATTGAGAAACATGTTTTTCTTCTTAGATTTGTCCTTTTCTAATGACCAGACAAGGTTCTTAGGCAGGTCTCTGTTTCCGATAAATTTTTCATTTTCACATACCACTGGAGGTGACCAATCTTTACATTACCCTTCTCATCTAGTGTGTCACTAGTCAGGTTTTCAGCCTGAATCGTTATTATCAGTCTATCAGCTGCACAGGCAGGAGCAGCAGGATGAGTATTACTGATTTTAAGGCAAAACAGTCTTAAATTGCTTATAGTACCTAGAAAGTGATAAAACTTGTTATATAATTAAGTTAATTTTCAAAAGTTTCTCCATCAGGCACTGTCATCTCGAAGTTGGGACATTGGATCATCTATTGTATTATTGTCCCTTGATACTTAAATTTTGGAGATCCATTTGGGATCAAATGAACAAAATATTGGAAAATCCAGTGGCATTGACATACGATACCATATTATTTGGTATGTTAATGAGGGCTAAAAGTCAAATATCTGCTCAGAATAATAAACTTCTCTTGATAATGACAGGGGTTACCATACAGCTTATTTTAAGGAACTGGAAAAACTGGGATCGATTAAATGATACTTTTTGGTGGGAATCTCTATGTCACACTTTTAAAATGGAACGTGTGATGGCCCTACAACAGAGACATTATAAGAAGTTTTTGGATATTTGGGAGCCATTGACAAAATTCTGTAAGGAGTGATTGTTGATTTTGCCCTTTGTTAATACATGCCCAGGATGGGTGGGTAAGATTTTTTTTTTTTTAATTTGAGTGCAATTTTTGGATACATAGATGGGGATATGTGTATATCATAGAATATAATTTTGATTGAATTTAAGTGCTGTTACAGTGTAAAATGACTATATTTATATTTTGTACTTATTTTTGGCTTTAAAATGAATAAAGATTAATAAAAAAAAGAAGTTTCCTCTATGAGAAGATCCTTTTCTACAACTGGAAAGGATTTTACTAAAATGGCATTATATATTTTTATAATTATACTTTTTCATCTTCAGGGAGAACAAGCCTAGGAAGAATTGTTGAATGGCTGAATGCTAACTTCTGGGAATCCATTCAACAATTCCTCCTAGGCTTACAGCATGTGCCTCTCGTGCTTGTGCCTCTTCTCCTCGCTGGCACCTCTGCTCCTTCTCCTCACCTCTCCTCTCCTTCTGCAGCACCCTCCTCCCCACTCCACCGTCGGTAATAGGAGGCTCAGGGCCACGGCTAGAGGACATCCGCGTGACATCATAGCGTCGATGTCCTTGTATTTCCGGGTACCCTCCAGCCCCGAGATTAGTGTATCACAGCTTAAAAAGTTTGCGTCACACTGCCTTACAATAATATGGCGAATAAATCATACATGCTTCTCTGTGCTCATGAAAGGAATAAAGGGGATGGGACTTGATATCAGCCTTTCTGTGGTTGCAATCAAAGTGGTTTACATATTATATGTAGGTACTTATTTTATACCTGGGAAAATGGAGAGTTAAGTGACTTGCCCAGAGCACCATGGGACTGCAGTGGAAGTTGAACACAGTTCCCCCTTATTCCCAGGCAACTGCACTACCGTATTTTCACGCATATAACGCGCGCGTTATACGCGTTTTTACCTACCGCGCATACCCCTCGCGCGTTATATGCGTGAGCGCGGTATACAAAAGTTTTAAAACATAGTTCCCACCCCCGCCCGACGCCCGATTCACCCCCCCAGCAGGACCGCTCGCACCCCCATCCCGAACGACCGCTCGCACGCGCTCCCACCCGCACCCGCATCCACGATCGGAGCAAGAGGGAGCCCAAGCCCTCTTGCCCGGCCGACTCCCCGACGTCCGATACATCCCCCCCCCCCGGCAGGACCACTCGCACCCCCACCCCGAAGGACCGCCGACTTCCCGACAATATCGGGCCAGAAGGGAGCCCAAACCCTCCTGGCCACGGCGACCCCCTAACCCCACCCCGCACTACATTACGGGCAGGAGGGATCCCAGGCCCTCCTGCCCTCGACGCAAACCCCCCTCCCTCCAACGATCGCCCCCCCCCAAGAACCTCCGACCGCCCCCCCAGCCGACCCGCGACCCCCCTGGCGACCCCCACGACCCCCCACCCCCCTTCCCCGTACCTTTGGTAGTTGGGCCAGAAGGGAGCCCAAACCCTCCTGGCCACGGCGACCCCCTAACCCCACCCCGCACTACATTACGGGCAGGAGGGATCCCAGGCCCTCCTGCCCTCGACGCAAACCCCCCTCCCCCCCAACGACCGCCCCCCCCCAAGAACCTCCGACCGCCCCCCAGCCGACCCGCGATCCCCCTGGCGACCCCCACGACCCCCCCACCCCCCTTCCCCGTACCTTTGGTAGTTGGCCGGACAGACGGGAGCCAAACCCGCCTGTCCGGCAGGCAGCCAACGAAGGAATGAGGCCGGATTGGCCCATCCATCCTAAAGCTCCGCCTACTGGTGGGGCCTAAGGCGCGTGGGCCAATCAGAATAGGCCCTGGAGCCTTAGGTCCCACCTGGGGGCGCGGCCTGAGGCACATGGGCCGACCATGTGCCTCAGGCCGCGCCCCCAGGTGGGACCTAAGGCTCCAGGGCCTATTCTGATTGGCCCACGCGCCTTAGGCCCCACCAGTAGGCGGAGCTTTAGGATGGATGGGCCAATCCGGCCTCATTCCTTCGTTGGCTGCCTGCCGGACAGGCGGGTTTGGCTCCCGTCTGTCCGGCCAACTACCAAAGGTACGGGGAAGGGGGGTGGGGGGGTCGTGGGGGTCGCCAGGGGGGTCGCGGGTCGGCTGGGGGGGCGGTCGGAGGTTCTTGGGGGGGGCGGTCGTTGGGGGGGGGGGGGGGTTTGCGTCGAGGGCAGGAGGGCCTGGGATCCCTCCTGCCCGTAATGTAGTGCGGGGTGGGGTTAGGGGGTCGCCGTGGCCAGGAGGGTTTGGGCTCCCTTCTGGCCCAACTACCAAAGGTACGGGGAAGGGGGGTGGGGGGGTCGTGGGGGTCGTCAGGGGGATCGCGGGTCGGCTGGGGGGCGGTCGGAGGTTCTTGGGGGGGGGCGGTCGTTGGGGGGGGGGGTTTGCGTCGAGGGCAGGAGGGCCTGGGATCCCTCCTGCCCGTAATGTAGTGCGGGGTGGGGTTAGGGGGTCGCCGTGGCCAGGAGGATTTGGGCTCCCTCCTGGCCCGATATTGTTGGGGAGTCGGCGGTCCTTCGGGGGGAAGGATGTATCGGACGTCGGGGGGGGGGCATCAGGCTTTCAGGATGGGGACAGACCTTCAAGGGGGGACAGTGCACGGAAGTCAGGGGGGGTGAACGGAGAGTCGGGACAGCGCACGGAAAGTCAGGGCAGTGCACGGAAGTCAGGGGGGGGGTGAACGGAGAGTCGGGACAGCGCACGGAGAGGCGGGGCAGTGCACGGAAGTCAGGGGGGGTGAACGGAGAGTCGGGCAGCATGCGCGGTATAATCGTGAGCGCGTTATACCAAAGTTTTTGTGCTTATCATCGTGATTTCTGCGCGCTATACACGTGTGCGCGTTTTATACGGGTGCGTGTTATTTGCGTGAAAATACGGTAACTGCTAGGCTACTTCTTCACTCCATGAACTACTCTTACAAGAAAAACCTCACATACAAGGAGTTCAAATAGATCCAAGAGATAACTTGGATATGAGTGGTCTCATGTCACTTTGTCAAAAAGATGGTGAAGACCAATGATTCCTAATTTTCTGTCCCCCAAATTACCTATGGCTCCTCTTTGCCTGCCCAGTCGCAGTTAGTCAGTTCCATCAAGTTAACTACAGCTCTACATGATCCCATCCCTTCAAGTCTTATCAAAAGATTTCTAGAAACAGTAACCCCCTCTTCTACGAAACCGCATTAGCATTTTTTTAGCGCAGAGAGAGCCGCGCTGAATGGCCCGCGCTGCTCCCGAGTGGCTTTAATGGATTTTTGACTTCTTGAGCTTAGATCAAAATTCAGGATCTGAATTATGAACTGAGGAAGCACCTTTTGGGATCTTTTTGCTCTTCTAGAGAATCTGTGTAAGATGGAAATGAGGGTCATGATGATGTAACAAACAATGCTAAACACAAGAAAATTAAACCACCTCTTAAACAAGAAAGCTTGCTAGGAACAAGGAAAGAATGATCTGTTGATAATGGGGAAAGAGAATGGGACATGTATACTGTCTTTTTATGGTTCCACATTCAAAGCAGTTGGCAATGGAGGATTAAGAGACTTGGAGCAGCCCTAGGATTCGATCCCACAACCTCAAGCTGCTGAGGCAGCAGTTCTACCATTAGGCCACTCCTCGTCTCCTACTCAAATAACTGGAATTTTCTGTCTTCAAACAGTTCTTGAGAGAGTTTCTTAAACTTGGGTAGCTTGGAGAGCAATGAAATGATCAATTGTCTGTACGTTTAGCAGTGCTATAGAAATGATAAGTAGTAGAAGAATTACTCTGAAGATCATAGAACAAATGTTTGCAGGATCATTAGTTTATAATCCTATTCCTCGGTAAAGGAATGAAACACTGTAGCTGTTTTCAGTGATAATATTTTAAAAACCAAATTTGTTACGTGTATGATGATTATACATTTACACATGAGAAGGTAATGCACAACTGGGCAGACTAGATGGATTATTTGGGTCTCTTATCTGCTGTCATCTACTGTGTTGATATATGTATGTGTACACATGTTCCTACATGCACAGATGTATATATATATTTTCATTGTACTTTTATAAATGCTTGGTTACTTTAGAGGCTGCAGCAGCAAATGTGTTAAATAGTATGTTTGTTAATGTAGCTCATTACCATAGAAACAGGCTATTTACTTGTCATGAACCCCTTCAGGCTTTCAAGACCATTAGCGCCATGATATTGAAAGAAGATGACATTAAAAATTTAGCATCTGACTATTAAATGTTTATTGAAATCAACAAAGGAGCTTCCTTAACAAGAGGTATCTCTTGTTTGCTTCTTTATAAATTTGTGTTTAGTGGCAGACCAAGAAAACTTTGTCTACAAAGGGCTAAATAAATTTAGCTGCTTTTTGTCTCTACTGATTTTTATTCCTTTACTAGATAAAATGATTATGAATCTGTTTTAGAATTTCATGGTAATTGTCCATTTACTGAGACTGAATTAGCTCTATAGCCCATAGCTACAATGTTCTTCTGTCAATCTGTAAAGAATATTTTGCTTTCTTACAATTCACGGTACCAACTAAGTGTTCATGATTCTTTTACAGCTAGATATAAGACTGTAGTACAATTAAGCCCATCACTTCACTGTTGTATTTTCCACAATCTTATAATATTTACTTATGATTCTATCATACAAAACACAGGAAAAAAGTGAAGGGAGTAGCTTAGTATAGTTAGCACAAACAAGAGAAAAAATCCAACAGGAACTACAGCAAAACCAAGCGAAAAGCAAAAACCAAAAAACAACTGCAGACTATGTACAAGATGCAGGCACTGTTTATTTCAAACTCTAATGGTATATATAACCTTATTATCAACTGAGGGACCCGACACGGTCCGTGTTTCAGACAACAAACCTTCCTCAGGGGTCCGTGGTAGATAAGGTTTTGCAACAAACAGCATTAAAGGAAAAAACAAGTGCCCGAACGAGTGTAGTGCTGGATTGTAAAAAGCATTGCAATCTCAATGGAAAAGCTTTTCCATTGAATGTAAGCCTTCTGGAGATAGGTTAATACCTACTGTACCTGAATTCAACTTGCAATGAGCTACTGATGAACAGATGGGCACCAAATCCAAATAATGATGATTTTCTTATCAACTGACTAAATACTAAACTAAACCTTAAGTTTGTATACCGCATCATCTCCATAAAGATAGAGCTTACAGGTAATTCAATAAATGAGGGAAGAACATAATAAGAAATTACAGGTTATGAAGAGGATAGCTAGCTTTACATTTTAAATAGATAGCTTTACGTTTGGGATAAAAGCCAGGTTTTCAGATGCTTTCGGAATAATTGGAATGAGCCTAGGTTCCGCAGCGGGGCAGGGAGATTATTCCAAAGCTCAGTGAATTTGAAAAGGTATTTCTCTAATTTAACTGTATATATGATGCCTTTTAACGAGGGGAAAGATAGTTTGAGTATGTGGGTGGATCTGGTAGTGTCAGGTCTCGAAGAATTCCAGGTTAGGGGGATTAGGGGAGGAAGAATGCCATGTAGGATCTTGAAAATTAGGCAGGTACATTTAAAGTGAATCCTAGAAATCACCGGAAGCCAGTGACGTTTTGACAGAAGTGGGGAAACATGATCGAATTTGTTTTTTGTGAAGTTCAACCTAGCCGCAGTGTTCTGGATCCGCTGAAGTCTTTGAAGATTTTTCTTGGTTAGACTTAGATAGATGGAATTACAATAGTCTAGTCTGGAAAGAATGATTGAGGCCAGAGCTTTACCAACCAATTCTCTCTTCAGCTTTTGCTATTAGTTTCAGTTCTTGCATATTGCTGACTCATCTAGGGTTAGACCTGCAAATTTTAGGCAATGTTTGAAACTGTGTGAAATAAAAATGAACTTTTAGTTGATCTATTCCTAGGAGTGAACAAAACAAATCTACTCTTTGGGATACAAACATTTTGTGGTAATAGAATGAAACTGCCACAAGTTTTTTTACATTTCTTATTTCTCTTGTTTGGTATGTTTTAGAAAATTTTCTGTCCACAACTACATGGTGGATATGTATCTCATTGCCAATACATTATGGATAAATCTGTATGCAGTAGTGTTATGAAATATTAATTATACCTTCCCAGCAGTCCTGATGATTTTTATACATTGTTTAATCTGTGACTTCAGAGCCATGTACAGAATAAAATGCTAATATTTATTCAACAAATAGTATTAAATATTTATTCAACAAATAGTATTAAATAGATTAAAAAAACAACTTCTAAAAATCTCAATCAATCATATTCTACGCATAATGGGCAATGCCATTTTCATATTGCTTTGTAATCTACTTTGTGCAATCTTCTGGTAAGATGGGCTCTAAAAATTCTGAACAGAAAACCGTAAGAGAAAAGGTAATTTTTTTGTGGAATTTTGATTTTACTCTATATTCTGTTTTGTGCACAGATTCCTTTCACAAATGTACCTGTTCTTACATGAAATGTCTCTCTTGGCTAGTACAAAGTTCATTTCATTGAGATGCACACTTAAAGATGTATCTTTCCTGAGCAATGTAACAACAAAACCCCCCAAAACTGGTCAGCTGTTTTTGCAATCTCTTGGTCCCCATCGCTATTGGGCTTCTTTCAGAGTCTTTTAGAGAACATTTCAGACCCATGCTCTTCTACAGGGTCAGAAATATCTGATCACAGCATAATAGCAGAGCCTATGATTGTGTGAACATGTGAATAACTTCCTGTGCACATGAAAAATAAATTATGCAAGCACAATAATTCTACAAAGTAAAAGCAAACTGCTCACGTGTCTGAAATCTGCAGAAAAATATGTGAAGCCTTTTACAACACAAGATCTAGCACATGGACAGGAAGACATCCTGGTTAATTCCCACTTTTCTAGTTGTAAACAGTATCTGCTCAGCCAGTCCATCTTGTGAATTAAGAACATAACAGCTGCTATACTGGGACAGACCGCAGGTCCATCAAGCCCAGTATCCTGTTTCCATCAGTGGCCAACCTAGGCCATAAGTACTTGGCAAGATCCCACAGAGTAAAACAGATTTTATTTTGTATATGCTCAGGGCAGGATTAATTCGTCGAGGGCCCCTAGGCACACAAGTACACTGGGGCCCCTGCCCCACCCCAATTTTCTTATTTCTTTATTTCCACTTTATTTCTTTTTTTAAAAATTCAAAACAAACAACAAAGATTACCATACCAGTGCCAGTGTACAGTTTTTCTTCTATGCAACCTCCAAACATCTCTGAACAAATCTCCCCTTCCTTCCTAGAGGAAGAGATCTTCAGCTGGCAGGGCTTTGGGAAGTCCACCAATTTATATTTTGCATATGGGTAGGAGGCATGGGGCAAGAAAATTTAGTGCCTGTCATTTTATTGGACTAATACATTTCTCACTTAGCTTTCAGAGGTTAAAACCTCTTTCTTCAGGTCAGTAAACTATACTTCTGTTACAGTATCCCTGTCCTGACCTGAGGAAAGGAGTTATGGTCTCTGAATTAGTAAAAAATGTATTAAAATTAGTCCAATAACCAGGATCACCTTATTTCCATTTTCTATTAATAAACGATTATCAAGACAGCTACAATAATACTTTATCCTAAAGCAAAAATAAATAAATAAAACAAATATAAATTTTTTTCTACCTTTGTTGATTGGTTACTGCTTTCATCATCTTCTCATCATTCTCTTCCTTCCATCCACTGTCTGCCCTCTTTCATATGGCATCTGCTCTCTTTCTATGCCTCTTCCAGAAACGGTCTGCCTCTCCCTTCCATTTACCCCCTTACCCCCCCCCCCCATTGGTCTGGCATTCATCTTCTTCCCTTCCCTCCTCCAATGGTCTGGAATCACTCTCCTCTCCTTCCCTCTCCCACACCCCCATGGTCTGGCATTTCACTTTCTCCTCTCCCTTCCCCCCACTTCCATCGGCATCTGCCCCCTTTCTCTCCCTCCACTTCTATGCTCTTCTCTCTCTCCCTCCAAACTAACCAATGTCGTGAAGCAAGGTCCTGCAATGACTTCACCTACCAGCTCTGCTCAGGGAAGAAGTAAGTGATGTCGGAGGGGGTGGAACGACGGACGCGGGGAGTTGCTGTTAGGTCCCGCAATGACTGCGTCTGCCGGCCCATCCCCTCAGACGTCACTTATTCTGGACGCGTTGCCGTCGATGCCAGGGTGGGGGTGGGAGGTGGCGGCGTTGTTGATCTCCCGGGAGGGGGGCAGGTCCAGTGCTGCCGATTTTTCCCGGGGGGCCCACTTTGTTGCCAAAGAAAAAAAACCCTGAGTCCTCTGTTTCTTCGGCGGAGCCCCCTGACAACTTCGGGCCCTAGGCACGTGCTTACTGGGCCTACCCATTAATCCGGCCCTATATATGCTAGGAATAAGCAGTGGATTTCCCCACATCCATCTTAACAATGGCTTATGGACCTCTCTTTTATTCTTAAACCCTGCTAACTGCTTTCACCACATTCTCCAGCAACGAATTCCAGAGTTTAATTGCACATTGAGTGAAGAAATATTTTATCCTGTTTGCTTTAAATCCACTACTTAGTAGCTTCATTATATGCTCCCTAGTACTAGTATTTTTGGTAAGACTAAACAAGTGACTTGCATCTATCTGCTCTCCACTGCACTCAGTATTTTACAGATCTCTATCATATCTCCCCTGAACTCTCTCTTCTCCAGGCTAAAGAGTACTAGCCACTTTAGCCCTTTCTCGTAGAGAAGTCAGCCCATCCCTTTTATCATTTTCGTCACCCTTTTCTACCTTTTCTAATTCCACTATATCTTTTATCAGATGCGGCGACCAGAATTGCACATAGTATATGAGGTGTGGCCGCATTATGGAGCAGTACAAAGGCTTAACATTTTCATCCTTGCTTTCCATTCCTTTTCTGATAATTCCTAACATCTTCAAATTTATTTGTCTTCTAACTGAACTGCTGATAAATTAACTCTTCATCCCTGATAAACCCTTAAAAATCTACATCACCTTCTTGGGACCAATTGTCTCTATTAGTTTAAGCAGATTAATTTTAGAAAACTGATACAGATATCCTTTTGTGCAATCCCTAGCTGGAAGGCTTCAATGCTCTTAGTACCAGATGTATTTCAAGTGTCCCAGGCTTGAAAAATACCATGTAGGATTTAATGGATCAGAAATTGTATGGCAGAAGAATTCTGCTGAGTCTCTGTTAACTGATTCTATCTCCCAGGATGCAACATGACAACACAGTAAATGACAGCAGATAAAGACCTGAATGGTTCATCCAGTCTGCCCTATTACATGCATCATAATTTCATGTTTAAATTAAAGTATCTTTCTTTTTCCTTTGTTATTTCTGGGCCATAGACCTTAGAAGTTTGCCTGGTACCAACCTTAGGTTTCAACTACTTGAGTTGCTGTCGAAGCTCAGCCTATCCAAACAATCTCATCATTTGCAGGATTCAGACCATGAAATTCTGCCCAGCACCGTCCTCATGTTCCAAATTGCCATCGAAGCCCTCCCAAACCCATCCTAAAACAAATTGGCACATATGGGACAGAGATTGTGCAAGTTTGCCTGTTATCTGCCTTACTTCTTCAATTTACACCATTCATATTCTAATTAGAGGTCCTCTGTGCTCAACCCACATTTTTTGAATTCTGTTGCCACCACCACCTCCCTCAGGAGGGCATTCCAGGCATCCACCAATCTCTCTGTGAAAAAGAATTTCCTAACATTACTCCTAAGTCTACCACCCTGCAATCTCAATTTATGCCCTCTAGTTTAACTATTTTCCCTTCGCTGGAAAATATTTGGTTCTATATTAATATCTTTCAAGTATTTAAATGTCTATATCATATCACCCCTGTCTCTCTTCTCTAGAGTATACATGTTCAAGTCTTCTAGTCTCTTCTTGTAATGTAATGGATTGAATTTATATGCAGCCATTCACAGAGCGGCGCAGGACAAGGCAGGAAGCAAAAAACTCGCACCTGCCTGCTTGTCATTCTGCCGCTCAGGGGGAAAAAGCAGGAGAGAAGGGCAGGAGGCTGAAAGCTCCTGCCCTACAGCGTTGGACCGCTATTCACGGAGCGGCAAGGCAGGAAACGAAAAACTATATACACATGCACATACACACACATTAGTCTTTAAGCCCGTTAAAGGGCATAGAATACATCTATTATCAAAAATCCTAAAGAATCCATTATCAGGTCTCTAATTACAGGCCAATTGCATTTATTCCTGTTTGTAAAACTGATAGAAGGTTTTGTTTAGTTACAACTCTTAGATTATCTGGAACAATTTCCAATTCTACACATGTTACAATTGGGATTTTGTCCTCTTCATAGTAAAGAGACATTGATTGCCTAAGTTCTGAACTATTTGTATGTATTGTTTTTTAAGGGAACGAGAGCATTGATTGTACAATTTGATTTAAATAGTGCTTTTGATTTGGTTGATCATAATGTTCTACTTAATTGTTTGAATGTCATCAGCATCTCTGGCAAAGTATTGCAATGGTTCTGAGATATTTTAAAATTACGTACTTATCAAGTCAGTTTTAATAGGGTCTTCTCAGATACTTGGAGTAATCCTTGTGCAGTTCCTCAAGGATCTCCTCTTTACCCAGTACTTTTCAATATTTATCTCACCTCCTTGAGTTCAAGATTATCAAATTTTGATATAACATTTTTCAGTTATGCAGATGACATAACTTTAGTAATTCCTATTTTTTTCTAATCTTTCATCAGCTTCTCAGTTAATTTCAAAAGGTTTTTCAGACTGTAGATCATTAGATGAGGGATTTTAAACTAAAGCTTAACCTAGATAAAACTAAATTTTTCTTTGCATCTTCTACCAAATGTACAGAAGAAAATTTGACTCTGAATGGATTGCCCTACCCTATTACCCCAACAATCAAGATTTTAGGAGTTTGTTCAAGAGCTTCCTAAGAAGATCCATGTAAAAAGGCTTTAGTGTCTCAGCTATCAGGTCATGGACATGATCAACAATTTCAAGAGTTGATACCTTTTGAGGCCTTATCCTCCCTAAGTAAAAGGGGTGTTCAGGGAGGATTAGGCCATAGCAAAAAGGCTGAATGAATTCTTTGCTTCGGTCTTTATGGAAGAAAATGTACAATGTACCTGAATTTGAAATAGTTTTTAAGGGTGATGATGTGGAGGAACTGAAAGAAATCTCCAGGAATCTGGAAGCTGTATTAATCCAAATTGACAAGTTATAAAACGTGATAAATCACCTGGACGAGATGGTATACATTCCCAGGGTACTAAAAAAATTCAAACATGAAATTGCTCAACCGCTGTTAGTGATCTGTAACCTGTTGCTAAAATCATCTGTAGTACCTGAAGATTGGAGAGAGGCCAATGCTATACTGATTTTTAAAAAGGGTTCTGGGGAGATCCAGGAAATTACAGACCGGTAAGCCTGACTTCACTTCTGGGCAAAATAGTGGAAACAATGATAAAAAATAAAATTGTGGAACATGTAGACAAACATGATTTAATGGGACAGAGTCAACATGGGTTCAGCCGAGGGAGATATTGCTTCACCAATTTGCTGGATTTCTTCAAAAGTATGAATAAACATGGATAATGGTGAGTCGGTTGATATAGTGTGTCTAGATTTTCAGAAAGCTTTTGACAAAGATCCTCATGAGAAAATTAAAGTGTTAATGTGGATTAGGAATTGGTTATCGGATAGAAAACAGAGGGAAGGGCTAAATGGCCATTTTTCTCAATGAAGAAAGATAAATAGTGGAGTGCCATTTAACTTATTTATAAATTATATGGAAATTGAGATGACGACTAAAGTGATTAAATTTGCAGATAACACTTGTTAAAATGCATGCAGATTGTGAAAAAATTGCAAGCAGACCTTAAGAAATTGTCAGACTAGGAATCCAAATGGCAGATGAAATTTAATGTGGACAAATGCAAAGTGGAAGGAATAACCCAAATCATAATTACCAGATGTTAAGGTCCACCTTGGGGGCTAGCGCCCAAGAAAAAGATCTGGGTGTCATTGCAGACAATATGATGAAACCGTCCACTCAATATGGAGCGGCGGCCAAAAAGGCAAACAAGATGCTAGGCATTATTAAAAAAGGATGGTTAACAAGATTAAGAATGTTATAATGCCTCTGTATCGCTCCATGGTGCGACCTCACATTGAGTATTGCGTTCAGTTCTGGTTGCCTTATCTCAAGAAAGATATAGCGGAACTAGAAAAGATTCAAAGAAGAGCGACCAAAATGATAAAGGGAATGGAACTCCTCTCATGTGAGGAAAGCCTATGAAGGCTAGGGCTCTTCAGCATTGGAAAGAGAGAGCTGAGGGGAGATATGATTGAAGTCTACAAAATCATGAATGGTGTAGAACAGGTAAAAGTGGATCAATTTTTTACTCCATCAGAAATTACAAAGACTAGGGGTTCCTTTTATGGATTAGCGCGCGTTAGCCAAAAATCTACTGCCTGCTCAAAAGGAGGCGGTAGCGGCTAGCGCATGTGGCAATTTAGCATGCACTATTCTGCGCGTTAAGGCGCTAGTGCGCCTTTGTAAAAGGAGCCCTAGGAAACACTCAAAAGTTACAGGGAAATATTTTAAAACCAATAGGAGGCTTTTTTCCCCCCACTCAGCGAATAGTTAAGCTCCGGAACGTGTTGTCATAGGTTGTGGTAAGAGTGGTTAAGGTAGCTGGTTTTAAGAAAGATTTGGATAATTTCCTGGAAGAAAAGTCCATAGTCTGTTATTGAGACAGACATGGGGGAAGTCACTACTTGCCCTAGATCGGTACCATGGAATGTTGCTGCTTTTTGTGGGGTTTTCCCCCACGTACTAGTGACTTGGATTGGTCACCATGAAGATGGGCTACTGGACTAGATGGCTATTCTTATGTTCTTTTTTTAAAAAAAATTCTTTATTCATTGTATAAATGATATGCTCTTATCTCCCACCCTTCCCACCCTTTCCTATCATATAATCAATACCTTATACAATAAGTAACAATAAAATTACACCCTCCCCCTCTCACAATTGAACTTGTAAATTTAAGGGAAAAAATGTAATCTAATCAGTACAATACTTTGTTAATGGCTCCCACACATCTTGAAATTTCCTGAAACATCCCCGCTTTATTGCAATAAATCTCTCCATTTTATAAACATGACATAAGGAATTCCACCAAAAATTATAATTTAATCTACTCCAATTTTTCCAATTATATGTAATTTGTTGGAATTTTCTTCTGAAGGAATAGGAATGTCATGACGGCTTGAAAATTCCACACTTTTTGCTGACATGGTTCAATCAATGATCTGAAACAATGTCCTGGTCTGCCTCCTATCTTTCCCAACGCACCTTTAGTGTTGTGTTGGTGGGTCCTCTTCTGCTGCTACCCAGCTAGCGGTTGGTGTACCCTAGAGCTCTGTCTTAGGACCTCTTCTTTTCTCTCTCTACACCTCATCTCTCGGTGCCCTGATCTCCTCCCATGGCTTCCAGTATAACCTTTATGCTGATGACTCCCAGATCTGCCTCTCTACACCTGAAATTTCACCTAAAGTCCAAGAAAAAGTCTCTGCTTGTTTGGCTGACATTGCTGCCTGGATGTCCTGCTGTCATCTGAAATGAAATATGTCCAAGACTGAGCTGCTCCTCTTTCCTCTTAAACCCTCTACTCCACCTCCTCCTTTCTCCATCTTTGTAAATAATACTGTCATTGTTCCAGTCTCCTCTGCTCACAACCTTGGATTCGTCTTCAATTCTGACCTCATTTTCTACATATATCCAACAAGTTGCTAAAACCTGTCGCTTCTATCTCTTCAATATCACCAAAATTCGCCCCTTCCTCTCTGAGCACACTACCCAGACCCTTGTCCAAGCTCTTGTAACCTCATGCTTAGATTACTGCAATCTACTCCTAACTGGTACCCCTCAGTGTCGCCTCTCCCCCTTGCAATCTGTGCAAAACTCTACCGCGTGACTCATCTTCTACCAACCTCGCTATGCTCATGTCACCCCTCTTCTTAAGTCACTTCACTGGCTCCCTATCTGCCATTGCATACAGTTCAAGATCTTATTGCTAACCTACAAGTGTATTCATTCTGCTGCCCCTCAATATCTCTCCTTATACACCTCCCAGAGAAATCCATTCCTCAGATAAGTCACTCGTAGCATTACCCTTCTCCTCTGGTCCTCCTGGTCACTCTGCATCTGCAGCCAAAGGTGCATCAGAACTTGGTCAATATACCTTTGAAGAGTTCTAGAAAAGGTCTCTTATCTTGGAACGTTCTTCCTGGGGATCCCCAGCCCTGGAGAACTTGAAGGAGGCTGAGCCCAAGACTTCCGCACCTCCATGTGCTCCATTGCATGCAGGACATGGACGCTCCTTAGCCAATCATCCAGCACAAACATGGCATGATATAGGGGAAGGAAGGCCTGAGGTATCCATCCCTTTCAATTTTAAGTAAAACCAAGGGGTTATGAGGCAGAAGGAAGCTTTAGAAAAAGAGAGTTTAAAATCCAAGATAGCCACCACCAGAAAAATCACACCAAAAACAGCCAGTGGGGATTTCCCTGAAGTATAAAAAGGGCAGGGAAAAGGGTTTTAGATGTGGAGGATCTTGGTTCTAGCTGCAGAAGCCTTTAAATTTCAGTGTTGGAGACCCACCCCCCATGATTTTCCCCATAGGCTATAATAGCCTTACTCACTGTGCCATATGCCTGCCTGCTTCAGTTCAGGAATGCAACTGGGATAAATGGAAAAAAAAAACTTTATGTTACAGGTTCGCTGGACAAACTTAGTCTTTGGGCTGCCAGTCAGACTGAGGTTGTACTGAACCTCAACCCCAAAAAGACCTTGCACCACAAATTGGGAAAGCACCATGCAGCTGGCCCACTGTTAATCCCGGTCAAGCTGGGAAGGAGCCAAGCAGCCTAAATTCAAGCTCCTGATAAATCAGGGATATGAATAGCTATGTAGGGGATGGCCCCTGAGCTAAAAAATTACAAAAGCAGGCTGGCTAGCTAGGTTTTCCCAAGGGTTGATCCTGCTATCAGCAGACTTCTGCAGTGCAACTGTATGTCTTCTTCCAGGCAGAGGTCCCACTAAATTCTGAGAACTGAGCCTCTGACTGAGCACTTAGAAAAAAATATCCGAAAATAAGGGGAGTGGTTAGAGTTACAGCCTCAGCATTCTTGAGGTTGTGGGTTCAAATCCCACACTGCTCCTTGTGACCCTGGGCAAGCCACTTGATCCCCAAATGCCCCATGTACATTAGATAGAGTGTAAGCCCACTGGGACAGATAGGGAAAAATGCTTGAGTACCTAACTGTAAACCACTTAGGCTTTAAGTGGTATATAAATACTAAAATTAAAAAAAAAATAAAACCACAGAGCAGAAACACTTCTGAGCAACTTGTTTGCAGAAAAAAAACTAAGGGGCAGGAGCGGTTCCCTTGAATGGAGGGGAAGTTCAAAAGATGAATGATAGTATTCTGCAAACAACTTGCGGGTTCAAATGCAAAACCCTAGCACTCAGGATCACTAGACACATTGCACTAGAATTTATATTAAGCTTTACTGTATTGCAAGAGATATCAAATCAATAAATCAGATCAAAATCAAATCCCTCTCTGGAAAAGATTCACCATGTGATTATTGCAGCTTGTCTGAAGCACCTCAGTCGTCAAGAACCGCCACTAGTGTCCCATAAAAAATACATGAATGAAGCATGAGGACCCTGCATCTGTATGCCAACAGAACAATGAGAAAATAGAAAGGCGCAGCATCAGAAGAGATCCTGGGGGAACTCTTATTTAAAAGGCCAACAATAAGTCTGCTGGGCCAGCAGATGGTGTTATTCACTATATAGAGAAAAATGCCTTATTTGATACATATATTCAAATTGTTAAGTGTGTTTTAATTCTAAATCCCCCTCCATTCATACTGTGCTATCAGTTTGGAAAAGCACATTTTCGGCCAAACCAGTCAAAGGAAAAACTGAATAACTTTGTTGATCAGGACTCTTACAAAATGAAAGTAAATGTGAAATTCAAACCTGAACACAAGTCAAGCAGCTGAGAGAAGTTAAAAGCAAACAGAAAGCAAGATTTAGAATCATACAAGATACTGTATATCTATCTTTCTTAGGCTCCCACAATGGGCCATAAAAATCAGCATCTACTGATATAAATCTATTAATTCCAGGAAAATTAATTTACAATAAATAAATCATTCCCCTGTGTTCCAGATACAGGTTTTTCTTTGAGCATTTCAAAGCTTAATCCAGTAAAAGATAAAATAGAGCAGATCTGTTCGTTTAGCCCACCTTCCCTGTCCTTTCTATAAATCCATCCTTCTTGGATAAATGTAACAGTGGAATTAGCAGCTTCAAGCCTCCTACTGTTTTTCAACATTATGTAAACCATACATGAAAATGCCCAGTACAAGTATGAATCTGTTAAAATACTTACTAGAAATTAGGATAAGATTGATATACAAACTTAAGATCCAAGGCATGTAGTGAATATGTGTTAGTTTGGTATGTGTGTGGTTTGTGCATGTATTGTGTCAGGGGGAGGGGTGTTTGCTCTGGGGAGTAGAGCAGTGAGGATAAAACTTGTTTTGGAAAAACTTGCACTGGATAACTATGTCAAATTGCAACTTGAAAACTGTATATTATGTATATTAGTATTAGACCTATAGTATGTGCCGAAATTACAGTACAAGTTTACAATACAAGTTTTATCCTAACATGACAAATTATAACCTGTGCGTTGGAAATAGTTGTTGCATGGGAGGATGCAAATCTATTTTTCCTTCAGAAACCTGGACATATCTGGATGGGAAGCCAAAGACCCTTAATAAGACACAAGAGGAATGACAAATGTACCTTGAAGTAGTGCTGCTCGATTCACGATTCGAATCGGTTCACTGATTCACTTTGGGTGAATCAAATCGAATCAATTTAAAACAAACAAACAAAAAAATCAGCCTCCCGATTCGGTAACTGACCCTCCCCCCAAAGCAGGAGCGGCAGTGCTGCCTCTTGCTGGCTGGCCACTGCCACACCTGCTTTAGAGAGCAAGGGGGGAGGGTCAGTCGGGAAGTGCTGGTGTCCAACTTCCCCCCTGGCCTCCCACGCATCCATTTGCCTAATATCAACAACCTGCAGAGAAGATCGCCAGAGCTAGTGATCTTTACAAGCTGCCGTAGGCCTTCGGAGCTGTTTCCTCTGCCACGATGCTGCTTTTGACGTCAGAAGAGGGGCGGGACTGCAGCAGAGGAAACAGCTCCGAAGGCCTATGGCAGCTTGTAAAGATCACTAGTAGAGAATAACACGGTGGTTGTTACCCGCGGCTAGCCACGGGTAACCCGCCGAAACAGGGAAAGAAAAATAGCAGTTGCTGCGTGGACAGGGACAAGGCCATTCACCGCCCCATGGAGCGGTGAATGGTCTTATCTCCGCAGTGAGGCATCATGGATCGCGCGGTCCCCGCAGCCCCCACCCGCCCAATGGTAGCGTTTAGCCAGCTCCCTCCCTCCACCTCACCTTAGTTTGCAGGCTTTCGTTTTCAGCGACCTGCACGCTTTCAAAGAGCCACGCACGCGTGGCTGCTGGAGTTGTTCAATCTTCTCCTCTGCTGCAACTTCCTGTTTCTGGTTGCGTCAGAGCAGAAGACTGAGCACTGAGCAGTCGCGCGTGTGCAGCTCTTTGAAAGTGTGCGGGTCGCCGAAAAAGAAAGCCTGCAAACTAAGGTAAGGTGGAGGGAGGGAGATGGCTAAACGCTGCGGTCGGGCAGGTGGGGGCTGCTGGACCGCGCGATTGCATGTGTTCCTGGCTCAAACTAGGAAGGAGGGAGTGAAAGGTAAAAAAATTCTGGGCCAAGGGGATGAAGTGGTAAAGAAAGAAACCCACAGCAGGAAAGAAAGGGGAAGACAGGCAGGTGAGCCAGATGCTGGAAGCAGTGGGGGGGGGGGGGGGGGAGGGGGGGAAGAAAGAGGGAAAGAAGCTAGATGGGGTTGAAAAGAAGAGACACACTGGTATGGAAGAGGAAGATAGGGGAAATCTGGACACAGGAAGGTAAGAGAAAGAGGGGAAATTATGTGCATGGGGCATAGGACAGAGACATAAAGGGGACATGCCATGGGGATGGTATATGGACACGGGGGGGGGGGGTGTAATGCCAGATACATAGGGGAGATATTAGAAATGGGGAAAATAGGAACACAGAAGTGAGATGGTTTGTGGGGATGGGACAGGGACCGAGCTCGCAGGCTCCAGCAGCTTGCACAAATTACAATGGTGCCTCGCATAAAGAACGCCTCGCACAGCGAACGCTGCACACAACGAACTTCATGTCATGATTCATACAACGAACTTCGTTTCACACAACGAAGTCGCCCGAGCTTCCACGATCGCTGCCGATGTATTGCATCCTTCCGCGCAGGCACTGCAGGCAGTCGTTAGTCACTGCGCTTAACGCGTTTCACATAACGAACTTTTCGCATAACAAACTTGCTCCTGAAACGAATTAAGTTCGTTGTGTGAGGCACCACTGTACATTGTAACGTGCCACGAAAATAAGAGGGAGGGAGGTAGATAGGCCACGCGAGAGCAGCTGAAGGGTGGTAGAAAGGAACAGATGGTAAAGGATGGAGGGAAGGGTGGTGGTGGGAAGGAATAGAACAGACATTGAAATAGGGTAGAGAGGAACAGACCCTGAAGGGAAATGTGGAAGACAGAGTGGGGAGAAGACGCTGGAAGGGAAGAAGACAGATGCCAGACTATGGGGGAGCGGAGGGAAGAAGATGGGTGCTAGACCAATTGGGGGGGGGGGTGAAGGGAGAGGCACAGTAACAGCAAATGGAAGACGCAGAGAGAAGACACACAGTGGATGGAAGGAATTGAATGAGAAGATGTGGAAAGCAGAAACCAGACAACAAAGGTAGAAAAAAAAAATAATATTTATTTATTTATTTTTTGCTTTAGGATAAAGTAGTATATTAGTTGTGTTGATAAAAATTTATAAACAAAGCCCTGCCAGCTGAACATCTCTTTCTCTAGTTCAGCAGCAGGAACTTTGATTTATAAGAAAGGAATAAGCTAAATATTACAGTACTAAGGCTTATATGGATGCTGCGGGGACGGTGACGGGGCAGTGAATGGGATGGCAGTGGTGGTGACGGGGCGGTGAAAGGGATGGCGGTGACAGTGACGGGGTGGTGAAGGGAACGGCGGTGACGGGGGGGGGGGGGGGTGCAGAGGATGGTGGGCCGGGGACAGATTTTTCCCCCGTGTCATTCTCTAATCGCTAACACCGGCGATCTTCTCTGTAGGCTGCTGATATTAGGTAAATGGATGCGTGAGAGGCCAGGGGAACATGCAGGCCTTCTGGGGATGGGGGTGGTACAGGCCTTCAGGGATGGTGTCACAGGCCTTCAGGTGGGATAGACAGGCCTTCAGGGGGGACAGGCCTTCAGGCGTGGTGGCCTGTGGCCTTCAGAGGTGGGGTTGCACGGAGGGAGGGAGGGAAGGGGGGGTTTCAAAGAGACATGCATATGCCGGACTTTGGGGGGGGGGAAGAAATAATGGGTCTAAAAATAGAGAAGAGGGTGAGAGATGGTGGACAATGGGATTTAGGGAGGGAAGGAACAAAAAGGGAGAGAAGTTGGACACAAGGGATGGTGTGGAGTGGGGTTTAGAGATACTGGATAGGAGGGTAGTTGGGAAAATAAAGGGAGAGATGGTGGACCCTAGGGTGCTGTCAATGGCCATGGGGGTATACGCACAACAGGTCCTTTGTTGGCCACGGCTGCACCATGGTGTCTATGTCAGCACTTCTTGACTCTACTTTGAGGCTGAAGTAATGAGAAGCCTTCTTGTTGACCACTGACGCCATTAGATCGAATGTTGACCTCCCCCAGCATTTTACAATTTTGTTGAACGCACTCTGGGGCAGACACTAGCCCCTAAATCCAGAGCTTGGTGACTGAGATAGTCTGCCTATACATTGTCCACTCTCACTACATATGCCACTGAAATGGGATTCAGCCAAGCAAAAAACCTGAGCCTCTAGCTTCAACGGAGCACACTTCGTATCTCCCTGTCTGTTGATGTATGTCACTGCTGTGGCATTGTCCAAGAAGACCCAAACTGCTTTGCCTGCCAGGACTTTTTCAAATGACTGCAGCACTAAACGAATGGCTCTCAGGTCCAATCTGTTGATGCACCATTTTGATTTTAATTAACTGTTGCTTAACCTATTGTGTATAAAAACATAATACAGTCAAATCTTGGTTTGCGAGTAATGGGGTTTGCGAGTGTTTTGCAAGACAAGCAAAACATTTTATTAATTTTTAACTCACTAAATGAATGTTGTCTTGCTAAACATGCGCGTCATGCACAAGCACGCAGGTTGATGAGCGTGACACACATGCACATATGCACAGTGTATGCGCAAATCGCACGTACAGTATAAAACATGCAAAGTATACAGTCTTAGCCCGCATAGTATACAGTATAAAGCATGCACATCTTAAGCGCACAACTTGCGTGCGGGAACATATAGCAATGTGCGTGCGGTACAGTGGAGCCTATTCTGGCCAGTACTGTGATTGAGCTGTGAAAATGGCCCCTATGAAGAAGAAGGCGGTAATAAGAAAGAGATGATTACGGTGGAAGTTAAGAAGGAAATCATCCAGAAACAAAGGTATGCGAGTGACCGACATTGCAAGATGTTATAACAAATCTACATCGACGATTTGCATGATATTAAAAAAGAAAGAAGGAGGCTAGATGCACAAGATTATCAAAGCAATGGCAACGAGTTCTGGAAGATGTAGAAAAGTTGCTTCTCCTATGGATAAACAAGAAGCAACTCGCAGGTGATACAGTGACCAAGAACATTATCTGTGAGAAGGCAAAGGCCTTGCACACTGACCTAGTAAGTAAACCGTCAGGTATGTCGACAGAAAATGAAGAAGGCTTCAAGGTGAACAGGGGATAGTTTGATAACTTTAAGAGAAGTGGCATCCATAGTATTGTGAGGCACAGAGAGGCTGAGACTTTCACTGCTGAGTTCCAGGAGCTCATAGTTTCTGAGTGTTACCTGCCACAGCAAATTTTTAACTGCGATGAGACAGGGCTTTTTTGGAAAAAGATACCTAAGAGGACCTACATTACAGCAGAAGAGAACGCAATGCCCAGTCACAAGCCCTTGAAAGACCATCTCACCCTCTTGTTCTGTGCTAATGCAAATGGGGATTTCAAAGTCAAGCCAGTCCACGAGCCTTCAAGAAATGCAAGGTGCAGAAAAGCCAGTTACGTTATGTGGAGGTCCAACAGCAGGGCTTGGGTCACTTGTATCTTGTTCATTAAGTGGGTCAACGAGAGGATTGCCAGTTGTTAATGAAATTTGTGTCCTTGGGGACGACCATGGGACTGGAGATGAAGGAGGATGACATCCAGGAGCTGGTGGAGGAACATGGCCAGGAGCTGACCACCGATGAACTGATGGATCTGTATCACACGCAACAACAAGAGGTAATGGAGGAGATCTCATCTGAGGAGGAGGAGGAGGAGAAAAAGACAGAGGAATCTCACACTTCAAATGAGATTAGGGAGATGTTTAAAATGTGGGAAAGAGTGCAAACTTTTGTAGAAAATCACCACCCAAATAAGGCTGTAGCAGTGCAAGCGATGAATCTGTTTTACAACAATGCAATGTCACATTTCCGCGAAATCCTCAAAAGGAGGCAGAAGCAACTGTCATTGGATAGGTTCCTTATTAATGTCACACAGAAAGAAACAGATTCCACTGAGCCAACAGATAGCAATGATTCTGTTAGTTATAGTGAAAGTCATCCTACACAATAACCCTCATCCTCTCCTCCCTCACACCAGCCACGATTCTATCAAAAGTACCTAAGTGCAGGTTATTTGTTTTACTTTATATAGTACAGTACACGTATTTTGTATTAAAGTTTTTGGGTTGTGGAACAAATCGTCTGAGTTTCCATTATTTCTTATGGGGAAATTTGCTTTGATATACGAGTGCTTTGGATTACAAGCATGCTTCTGGAACAAATGATGCTCGCAAACCAAGGTTTGACTGTACCACTATAGTTTCAACATATTCTTACTCGTCAACCTACACAATGGTCAAGGAGCCAAAGTGTAGAACAGTATCATAAAAAGCCTAGAGCTAGGCCCTTAAGCCTAGCGATAGAATTGCATAGTGTCATAAGCAATCATAGTTTACCATTGCTTTGTCTGACTCATGTTTTTAGCAGAGCTTGCTGTGCCTGTTAGTGCTAGCTGGGAACTGAACCCTTTTCAGTGAAATTAATGCACTTGTTCAGAAAGAATATCTGCTCTGACTGCTCGATATCTGAACTTTTACATACTGATATGACTTGTTTTTCTCTGGTGTTTATTCATTCTATATAACCTAGATGCAACCTCATATTTTGAAGACATGTATCATTTTCACATTTTGGGAACATATACCATTATGTACTATTCTGAGTGTTTTTGGAAGGTGAACATTGTGTGTGAATATTGCTATAAAGGAAGGCCTCTTAATGAGGCTCACTGTAACTCAATCTGTGGAGTAATCATATGCACTGCCCATAAGCAATTCCCTTGGGAGAGCTCCTTGCCAAGCTGTAACGGGTTACCCGGCTTGTGAGAAGCAGAGGATGCAGGAGGCACAGGCACTCATGGTGATGATTTGCACAGGCACCCACGGTGCTGTCTTTTTTTTTTTAACCTAATAAAAGGTTATAGTTTTAAAAGAAACTAGTGTATGATTTCTATTCTACAATAGAGACAGTAGGTAAAAACTGTTTTGTACTGTACAGCTAGGCAAAACACCAACAAAGCCCAGACCAGATATATTCCACGTATTAGCAAAGGTGGAAAGAAGAGGAAACGAGAGCCGGCATGGTTAAAAGGTGAAGTGAAAGAGGCTATTAGAGCAAAAAAAAATCCTTTAAAAGAATGGAAATAGGATCCGAATGAAGAAAATAAGAAGAGACACAAGCACTGGCAAGTTAGATGCAAAGCACTGATAAAGAAAGCTAAGAAAGAATATGAAGAGAAACTTGAAAAAGAGGCAAAAAAACTCATAACAATTTTTTTAGGTACATCAGAAGCAGAAAACCAGTAAGGGAATCCATGGGACCATTGGATTATCAAGGAGCAAAAGGGGTGCTCAGGGAGGATAAGTCCATAGCGGAGAGACTGAATGAATTCTTTGCTTCGGTCTTTATGGAAGAAGATGTAAGATCTACCTGAACCGGAAATGGTTTTCAAGGGTGATAATGCGGAGGAACTGACAGACATCTTGATGAATATGGAAGATGTTAGAAGCCAAATCGACAAGTTAAAAAGTGATAAACCATCTGGACCGAATGGTATACATTCCAGGGTGCTAAAAGAACTCAAACATGAAATTGCTGAACTGCTGTTAGTGATCTGTAACCTGTCACTAAAATTGTCTGTAGTATCTGAAGATTGAAGGGTCGCCAATGTTACGCCAATTTTTAAAAAGGGTTCTAGGGGAGATCCAGGATATTACAGACTGGTAAGCCTGACTTCAGTGCCAGGCAAAGTGGTGGAAACAATTATAAAAAAATAAAATTGTGGAATATGTAGACAAATGTGATTTAATGAGCTAGAGTCAGCATGGGTTCAGTTAAAAGAGATCTTGCCTCACCAATTTCCTTGACTTTTTTGAAGGTGTGAATAAACATGTGGATAAAGGTGAACCAGTTGATGTAGTGTATCTAGATTTTCAGAAAGCTTTTGACAAAGTTCCTCATGAGAGGCTCCTGAGAAAATTAAAGTCATGGGATGGGTGGCAAAGTTCAGCTGTGTATTAGGAATTGGTTGTCAAATAGAAAACAGAGGGTAGGGTTAAATGGTCATTTTTCTAAATGGAGGAGTGCCGCAGGGATCTGAACTGGGACTGGTGCTATTTAACTTATTTATAAATGATATGGAAATTGGGACAACGAATGAGGTAATTAAATTTGCAGATGACACTAAACTAGTCAAAGATGTCAAAACGCATGTGGATTGTGAAAAATTGCAGGCAGACTTTAGGAAATTAGAAGACTGGGCGTCCAAGTGACAGATGAAATTTATTATAGACAAATGCAAAGTCATGCACATTGGGAAAAATAACCCAAAACAGTTACCATATGCTAGGGTCAACCTTGGGGGTTAGTGCCTAAGAAAAGGATCTGGATGTCATTGTAGACAATATGATGAAACCTTACGCCCAATGTGCAGCGGCAGCCAAAAAAGCAAACAGGATGCTAGGAATTATTAAAAAAGGGATGGTTAACAAGACTAAGAATGTTATAATGCCCCTGCATTGTTCCATGGTGCGACCTCACCTGGAGTATTGCCTTCAATTTTGGTCTCATTATCTCAAGAAGATATAGCGGCACTAGAAAAGGTACAAGATGATAAAGGGGATGGAACTCTTGTATGAGAAAAGACTAAAAAGGTTAGGGCTCTTCAGCTTGGAAAAGAGACAGCTGAGGGGTGTTATGATTGAAGTCTACAAAATCCTGAGTGGAATAGAATGGGTACAAGTGGATTGATTTTTTACTGTCAAAAATTATAGACTAGGGGACACTCAATGAAGTTACAGGGAAATACTTTTAAAACCAAAAGGAGGAAATATTTTTTCACTCAGAGAATAGTTAAGCTTTGGAATGCATTGCCAGTTGTTGTGGTAAGAGTGGATAGCGTAGCTGGTTTTAAGAAAGGTTTGGACAATTTCCTGGAGGAAAACCATAGTCTGTTATTGAGAAAGACAGGGGGCAAGCCAATGTTTGCCTTGGATCAGTAGCATGGAATGTTGCTACTCTTTGAGTTTTGGCCAGGTACTAGTGACCAGAATTGGCCACCGTGAGAATGGGCTACTGGGCTTGATGGACTGCTGGTCTGACCAGTAAGGTTTTTCTTATGTTCTTATGCATACACATCCAAGACAGTTAAGAAGGTTAAAATGAAATCTGACAGGGCGGGCTTTCAAGACTCATATGCTTTTCTACTAGAAATAAGATTATTGAGGTAAGAACCTAATCTTCTCTTCTAGTGCAAAAAGCATACAAGTCTTGAACCAGTGGGCCATACCAAAGCAGTTCCCTGAGTCTAGGATAGGGCAGATGAATCCAAAAGCTGTATCCAGTCATGCCACCACATTCCCCCTGTAAACTTTTTTGAAAGTATGGAGGGTGAACCACATAGCTGCCCTACAAATTTCGGGTGGAAGTGCATGGGACGCCGCCCATGAAGCAATAGCAATCCTTGTAGAGTATGCTCTTAAAGAAATCAGTGGCTGCTAACCCCACCTGATATACACTAAAAAAATAGCCATAAGAATTAATCTTGAAATGGAAGCCTTAGAAGCCAGCGGCGAGGACTCATTAGTACAAAAAATTGATCTGACAAACGAAAATCATTTGTCTCCTTAAAATCCAGCAATGCCAACTTTGTCCTTTTTCTTTGAACCTGTGGTATGAAATTCATGTAGCTGGACTTCCTAATTTACATGGAAGGCCAAGACCATTTTTGGCAGAAAGGAAGGTACTGTGCACAACGAGACTCCTGCCTCCATAAACCTGAGGAAAGGCATTCTGCACAACAGAGCCTGCAGATCCGAGACTCTTCTTGCTGAGGCAATAGCTACTAGAAAAACTGTCTTTACCGGTGAGATCCATCATTGATGCCTCTTGTGAGAGCTCATATGGGTCCTTGCTGAGAGAATGCAAAACGATATTGAGGTTCCAAGTCAGTAACAGCCTTTGACAGGAGGATGCAGCTGCATAGCTTCTTTCAAATATCATGCTACATTAGGATGCAAGGCCAAATAAACTTTTTCCACTCAAGCCCTAAAGCAAGAGAGGCTAATCACCTGTACCTTGAGGGGAGCAACCACCAGGCGCTTCTAGTCATCCTGAAGAAATGCTAGGACCACTGACAGTGGAGCCTGAAAAGGCCCCACATTCTGCTTAGCACACCAACGTTGAAAAGTCTTAGCATAGGCTGCAACAGTTGCCGGTTTCTTAGATCTTAGGAGGGAGCCATGACCACCGGTAAGGTTATGCATTCAAGAGCCATGCTGTAAGCCCAAAGTGTTCTAGATCCCCCAGAGCCCTGGACCCTATGAGAGAAGAGTTGAATGAAGTAACAGTTTAAGACATTGGTCCCTCTGTAGATGGGCCAGATCCGCATACCATGGCAGATGTAGCCATTCTGGGGCAACCAGGATTATCAACCCTGGGTGAGTTGCTATTCTTCCAGCCCCTTCTCTGGCCAAGGTTGCACTAGAATGACCATGCTGGTGCTTCTGTGCTTGAATCTTCGGCTGAATAAACGAGAGACTTCTGTTGGCTGCCAACGCCACCAGATCGAACATCGGACGTCCCTAGTGATGCACAAAGCTGTCAAAGGTCTTCTGGAAATCAAACCACTCTCCCGGATATAGAGTCTGCCGACTGAAGTAGTTGGCCTGCATATTGTCTACTCCTACTACATGTTCAGCTGATAGTGAGGCAAGTGGACTTCTGCCCATCATTAACAACTGGGCCCCCCTGTATGTTGACATATGCCAATGCTGTGGTATTGTCCAAGACTCCTGTAACTGCCTTGACTTCCAAGGTGGTCTCCAATGATTGCAGCACTAAACAAATGACTCACAATTCTAATTCCTTAGTTGGGATGGGTTCTATGGCTTGAATAACCAGAAGCCGTTTCACCATTGCTTGAAACCGGATCACTTTTTTTGGCCATCTGGCTAGAGAGTGTATATATAAATCTAGCAGAGGACGATGGAATTCCAACTTGTAGCCCTCTAGAATAATGTTCAGTATCAAGTGGTTCAAGCAAATTCTTGCCCAAGCCTCCCAGTAAGCCAACAACATCCCTTCTATTCAGAGGAGTTCGGCTACTGGCCTGGTGCCATTGTGACTTCTTGGAGGCTGTTGTGGTGAGTGAACCTGATGGTTGAGCTCGCCTGGAGCCTTGAAACCTCTGTCGAGAACCTTGAAACAATCTGAGCAGAGGTTAGGGAATCACTCAGCGATGATAGTGAATCGCTCAGTGCTCATTTTAATATTAATGACCTCATTGTACATTTGCATGACAGTATCGGAGACTGCTAAAAAACTCGGAAAAGACCACAGTAAGCTGTTTTGATAATCCACCGCTAAAATACATGTATGTTAAACCAGCTGAGACCGGTTTAGTGACTGCGTTAAAGGTAACCTTAAGTTTTGAGAACTTGGCCCTGAGAAAAGAATTGGTTGCATGGAAGGCAACAGAGGCTAGTGGTCAATTGAGATTTCTCTGAGGAAAGGGATGTCACCAGTGGTGTGCCTCAAGGTTCTGTACTTGGGCCTGTTCTTTTTAACATTGTTTTAAGTGCTAAGATTTGCCTCTTTGTGGATGATACCCAAACCTGCAATAGAGTAGACACCTGGTGGTGTGAAAAAAAGAGAACCTAGTGAAGCTTGAAAAATGTTCTGAAATTTGGCAGCTAAGATTTAATGCTAAGAAATGCAAGATTATGCATTGGGCTGCAAAAACCCGAGGGAATGGTATAGTTTAGGGGTGAAGAGCTTTTGTGCACAAAAGAGGAGTGGGACTTGGCTGTGATAGTATGTTATGATCCTAAGGTGGCCAAACAGGTTGAAAAGAGTATGACGAAAACTAGAAGGACGTAATGGTGCCTAGGGAGAGTTATGGCCAATAGGAAAAAGGAGGTATTGATGCTGCTGTATAAGATAGGTGAAATCTCATTTAGAATACTGTGTGCAATTTGAGACCGCACCTTCAAAAGGGTATAAATAGAATGGAGTTGGTTCAGATGAAGGCTACTAAAGCGGTCGATGGTCTTTATCATAAGACTTAAAGATCTCAATATGCATACTTTGGAGGAAAGGCAGGAGAGGGAGATATGATAGAAACGTTTAAGTACCTACAAAGCATAAAGCAGTAACATAGTAACATAGTAGATGACGACAGATAAAGACCCGAATGGTCCATCCAGTCTGGCCAACCTGATTCAATTTAAAAAAAAATTTTTTTTTTTTCTTCTTAGCTATTTCTGGGCAAGAATCCAAAGCTTTACCCGGTACTGTGCTTGGGTTCCAACTGCCGAAATCTCTGAAGACTTACTCGAGCTTATCTACACCCTCCCAGCCATTGAAGCCCTCCCCTGCCCATCCTCCACCAAACGGCCATACACAGACACAGACTGTGCAAGTCTGCCCAGTAACTGGCCTAGTTCAATATTTAATATTATTTTCTGATTCTAAATCTTCTGTGTTCATCCCACGCTTCTTTGAACTCAGTCACAGTTTTACTCTCTACCACCTCTCTCGGGAGCGCATTCCAGGCATCCACTACCCTCTCCATAAAGTAGAATTTCCTAACATTGCCCCTGAATCTACCACCCCTCAACCTCAAATTATGTCCTCTGGTTTTACCATTTTCCTTTCTCTGGAAAAGATTTTGTTCTACGTTAATACCCTTCAAGTATTTGAACGTCTGAATCATATCTCCCCTGTCTCTCCTTTCCTCTAGGGTATACATATTCAGGGCTTCCAGTCTCTCCTCATACTTCTTCTGGCGCAAGCCTCCTATCATTTTCGTCGCCCTCCTCTGGACCGCCTCAAGTCTTCTTACGTCTTTCGCCAGATACGGTCTCCAAAACTAAACACAATGCTCCAAGTGGGGCCTCACCAATGACCTGTACAGGGGCATCAACACCTTCTTCCTTCTACTGACTACGCCTCTCTTTATACAGCCCAGCATCCTTCTGTCAGCAGCCACTGCCTTGTCACACTGTTTTTTCGCCTTTAGATCTTCGGACACTATAACCCCAAGGTCCCTCTCCCCGTCCGTGCATATCAGCTTCTCTCCTCCCAGCATATACGGTTCCTTCCTATTATTAATCCCCAAATGCATTACTCTGCATTTCTTTGCATTAAATTTTAGTTGCCAGGCATTAGACCATTCCTCTAACTTTTGCAGATCCTTTTTCATATTTTCCACTCCCTCTTCAGTGTCTACTCTGTTACAAATCTTGGTATCATCTGCAAAAAGGCACACTTTTCCTTCTAACCCTTCAGCAATGTCACTCACAAACATATTGAACAGGATTGGCCCCAGCACCGAACCTTGAGGGACTCCACTAGTCACCTTTCCTTCCTTCGAGCGACTTCCATTAACCACCACCCTCTGGCGTCTGTCCGACAGCCAGTTTTTGACCCAGTTCACCACTTTGGGTCCTAACTTCAGCCCTTCAAGTTTGTTCAACAGCCTCCTATGAGGAACTGTATCAAAGGCTTTGCTGAAATCCAAGTAAATTATATCTAGCATATGTCCTCGATCCAGCTCTCTGGTCACCCAATCAAAAAATTCAATCAGGTTCGTTTGGCACAATTTACCTTTTGTAAAACCATGTTGCCTCGGATCCTGTAACCCATTAGATTCAAGGAAGTACACTATCTTTTCTTTCAGCAACACTTCCATTATTTTTCCAACAACTGAAGTGAGGCTCACCGGCCTGTAGTTTCCTGCTTCATCCCTGTGACCACTTTTATGAATAGGGACCACATCCGCTCTCCTCCAATCCCCAGGAATCACTCCCATCTCCAGAGATTTGTTGAACAAGTCTTTAATAGGACTCGCCAGAACCTCTCTGAGCTCCCTTAGTATCCTGGGATGGATCCCGTCTGGTCCCATCAGTTTTTCAAGTTGCTCATAAATACCCTCCTCCGTGAACGGCGCAGAATCTACTCCATTTTCTCGTGTAACTTTGCCAGACAATCTCGGTCCTTCTCCAGGATTTTCTTCTGTGAACACAGAACAGAAGTATTTGTTTAGCACATTTGCTTTCTCCTTATCACTCTCCACATATTTGTTCCTAGCATCTTTTAGCCTAGCAATTCCATTTTTTATCTTCCTCCTTTCACTAATATATCTGAAAAAATTTTTATCTCCCTTTTTTACATTTTTAGCCATTTGTTCTTCCGCCTGTGCCTTCGCCAAACGTATCTCTCTCTTGGCTTCTTTCAGTTTCACCCTGTAGTCCTTTCTGCTCTCCTCTTCTTCGGTTTTTTTTATATTTCATGAACGCCAACTCTTTTGCCTTTATTTTCTCAGCCACTAGGTTGGAGAACCATACCGGCTTCCTTTTTCTCTTGTTTTTATTGATTTTCTTCACATAAAGGTCCGCAGCCATTTTTATCGCTCCTTTCAGCTTAGACCACTGTCTTTCCACTTCTCTTATGTCCTCCCAACCTAACAGCTCTTTCTTCAGGTACTTTCCCATTGCATTAAAGTCCATACGTTTGAAATCTAGGACTTTAAGTATCGTGCGGCCGCTCTCCACTTTAGCCGTTATATCAAACCAAACCATTTGATGATCGCTACTTCCCAGGTGAGCACCCACTCGAACATTAGAGATACTCTCTCCATTTGTGAGGACCAGATCCAATATCGCTTTTTCCCTTGTGGGTTCCGTCACCATTTGTCTGAGCAGAGCCTCTTGAAAGGCATCCACAATCTCCCTACTTCTTTCCGATTCCGCAGACGGAACATTCCAGTCCGCAGGTTGAAATCTCCCAACAGCAGAACCTCCTCTTTCCTTCCAAACTTTTGGATATCCACAATCAGATCCTTATGAATTTGCTGCGATTGAGTTGGAGGTCTGTAGACTACACCCAAGTAGATAGAAGTTCCATCTTCTCTTTTCAGAGCAATCCATATCGCTTCTTCCTCTCCCCAGGTCCCTTGCATTTCGGTCGCTTGGATATTGATCTTTACATAGAGAGCTACTTCTCCACCTTTATGACCATCTCTGTCCTTCCTAAAAAGATTATATCCCGGTATGTTTGCATCCCATCCATGTGATTCACTGAACCATGTCTCTGTGATAGCAACAATATCTAGATCTGCCTCTGACATCAGTGTTCTTCAACCTTTTTACACCTATGGACCGGCGGAAATAAAATAATTATTTTGTGGCCCGGCAAACTACTAGGACTGAAATTAAAAATCCCCATTTCTGCTCGGTCTCAGCGAGCTCGGTCCCTGCAAACCATCTGATCCCATCCACACAAGCCTCAGTTATGATTTTATATTGAATGTATTTTATTAAAGTATAAAAAGAAACAATATTCTGTACAATTATCATTTTATAAATACAAATAATACAGTGCAAGGATCAACAAAATCCCTGTCTCCCCTCCCCTCTACTATCAAGAAAACCGAATAAGCCAAATTATTACAGAATGCTACACAGAAATATCATGCTAACAGAATACCGCAGACACACATGACAGGAATAGTGTTAGAGGAGTGCAACTAGGGTAACTGCCCCCTTGTCAGAGAGAACCCTAAGCCACTGCCTGGGCTTTGCAGTCCCCAGTTATATCTAACACCAGTTCTAACCTGATTATATATTTAAAATCTGATATATTTTAATTACAAAATAGAAATAAAAATTTTTTTCTTCCTTTTATTGTCTCTAGTTTCTGCTTTCATCTTCTTTTCACTTTCTTCCTTCAAGCGTCTGCCCTCTCTGTCTCTTCAATCCAGCATCTGCCCCTTCCATTCACTGTCTGCCCTCTCCCCTTTCCATATGGTATCTGTCTTCTTTCTATGCCTCTCTCTCCTTTTTAAATGATTCATTCTAGCTTCACTGCTCTCTTCATTTTTATCTCTCCTACACCAGATCTAGCATCTTTGTCCCTCTCTGCTTATTTCTCTGCTGACCCCCTTCCCAGCATCAATCTCTCTACTATCTCATTCATCTCTCCCCTTTCCCTCATCTTATCTCTCCTTTCTACCCTGACCCCTTCCCTTTCTCTAATCTCCCTGCCAGCTGTTTCTTTCCTTTTTTCCTTCTCCCTTCCCACCTCCCCCTGTCCAGCAGTAACTCTTTTCCCTTCCCCTCCTCCCCTCCCAGCAGCATCTCTCCTTTTCCTTCCCTCCAGGTCCAGTAGCAGCTGTCCCTTTATTTTCCCTTGTCCAGCAGCTTCCTAGACTCCTTTCCCTCCTCCCCTCCCAGCAGAATTTCTCTTTCTCGCTCCCTCCAGGTCCAGTAGCAGCTGTCCCTTTTTTTTCCCTTGTCCAGCAGCTTCCCAGCCTCCAACAGTGGCTTTCTCCCCTCCCAGCAGCTCTCCATACTTGCCAGCACAGCGATTCACTTGGGTCCTTTGATGAGTTACACCGCCTCTGAGGAAAGAGGAAGTTGCATCATCAGAGGCGGGCTATGACTCAGCAAAAGCCCCAAGGCTGCCGAAGTGAACCACTGTGCTGGCAAGTACCGAGAGCTGCTGGGAAGGAAGAAAGCCATTGTTGGAGACAGAACGGCAGACATCGTGGACCAGCAGGAAATTGCACCTCGCTGATCTCGCTGGCCCTGTGTGGACCGGCAGGAATTTTCTGCGGACCGGCACTGGTCCACAGACCGGCGGTTGAAGAACACTGACATAAAGCAAGTCTCTTTCATTTGAATGGGAGCTCTGGAATGAGAGGGCATAGGATGAAATTTAAGAGGAGTAATTAAGGAAATACTTTCTTTTTTTAATAGAAAGGGTGGTAGATGCTGATACTGAGGAGCTGCGAAGTAAATATACTTGTAAGTCAGTAAGAGGAGTTTGAACTGTATGTGGAAACTAATAGGGAGCCAATGAAGTGACCTGAGGAGAGAGGTAATGTGGGCATAGCGACAGTGGCAGAATATGAGACGTACAGCAGAGTTCTGAACTGACTGAAGGGGAGAGAGATGGTTTAGTGGTAGGCTATCACTCCTATTCCTCCTCTCCTCTAAAGTATACATAGTCAGATCTTCTAGTTTCTTTTTGTACATCTTTTGGTGCAAACTCCCTAACATTTTTGTTGCCTTCCTCTGGAAGTCTTCTTATCTCCATAACTTAATACAACTTCCATAACTTAACACAATACTTCCATAACTTAACTTCCACAACTTAACACAATACTCCATAACTTAACACAATACTCCAACTTCCATAACTTAACACAATACTACAAATGGGGCTTCACCAATAACTTGTATAGGAGCATCAACAGCTTTCTTCTAAAAAAACAAATTTGTCTATGCGCCAGAAGACGTACGAGGAGAGACTGGAAGCCCTGAATATGTATACCCTAGAGGAAAGGAGAGTCAGGGGAGATATGATTCAGACGTTTAAATACTTGAAGGGTATTAACGTAGAACATAATCTTTTCCAGAGAAAGGAAAATGGTAAAACCAGAGGACATAATTTGAGGTTGAGGGGTGGTAGATTCAAAGGCAATGTTAGGAAATTCTACTTTATGGAGAGGGTGTTGGATGCCTGGAATGCGCTCACGAAAGAGGTGGTGGAGAGTAAAACTGTGACTGAGTTAAAAGAAGTGTAGGATGAACACAGAATATCTAGAATCGGAAAATAATATTAAAAATTGAACTAAGGCCAGTACTGGGCAGACTTGCATGGTCTGTGTCTGTATATGGCCATTTGGTGGAGGAGGGGCTGGGGAGGGCTTCAATGGCTGGGAGGGTATAGATGGGCTGGAGTAGGTTTTAACGGAGATTTCGGCAGTAGGAACCCAAGCACAGTACCGGGTAGAGCTTTGGATTCTTGCCCAGAAATAGCTAAGAAGAAAAAATTTAAAAATTTAAATTGAATCAGGTTGGGCAGACTGGATGGACCATTCGTGTCTTTATCTGCCGTCATCTACTATGTTACTATGATGACAAATAACAGCATCAAAATGTAGGGGGCAATATGAATTAGTCTTTATTATACTAGTTCAGGATATAGATACAATTTTAATATGACAAGACGACAGATTATATAAGTCATGTCTTCCTGTATCAAAATCAAATTTCTAACCAACATAAAAATTTCAGAGGTAAACAATACTTTTGTTCAAAGTTTATAGAACAATTATTGTGGTACTTACAAGATGCATTAGTACTTGGCAGGTAATAGACAGATGTACTAAGGCTTTTTTTCCCCCTTTTAGAAGTGTTTGAGACATAGGAGACCTGAAAGACAAAAAGATTTGCCTATCAGTTTAGATATGCTGATAGGAGCAATGCATTCAATTATCAATGTAATCCTGAATTAGCACTGGAGATGTTTACCCTTCCTATGACATAATGTAATTGAATTGCAGAAATCTACCATTCACTTCAGAAGACTGCAGAAACAAAAAGTTACAAAGCAGGCAACTAGGATTCCATACTCAAAGCCAAAATTTACATGCCACTGGTATTCAACCTTTGACTCAGAGTAACTTTGATAATTACCGTAAATGGGGTGATATGTTTTTATCGGACTAACTTTATAGTTTCCAAAAGTTAATAATATTAAGTTGTAAATTGTGGCCTAACACAGCAACTACATTATTGTTATCACCATGCCAAGCTATATATTAATGATTCATCTACTTAGACATTGAAATTTTGAAGGATTTTGTATGACTGGGCAAACTGTGTGCCTTAGAAAAAGTAAAAGATTATAATGTGTGTACAGTTTCTCAATTATGTATAAAAGCACCCCTTCAAGAGATACCATGTGTACTTGAATATAAACTGATCTGAATATGAACCAAGCTATCTCCTTCCCCCCCTAAAAAAAGGTGGGGAGGGGAAGGTTGACTCAAATATAAACCAAGGTCAGAAATTTGGTTTATCATGGTGAGCCAATCTATAAAGAATGCTCACCCTCCCTCCCCATCAGATATCTTTTAAGTCACTAAACATAATAAAATTATCTGTGTTGCAAATATCCCAAAGCTAACAGTCACAACCAGGGCTGTGGAGTCGGAGACAATTTTGGGTACCTGGAGTCGGAGTCATGGGTACCAGAAACTGAGGAGTCCGAGTCGAGGGATTTATCTACCGACTCCACAGCCGGACATGGGTGAAGAGGACCTCCTGGCTGTACCTAATCTGTTTGCTAGGTGGACTTTGTGAGTCTGGAAAGGGGATGCATGACAGTTATTGGGTAAGGTTAAGGGGCTACATCATCTACCTTTGACGTTTGCCCTGATTTTGTACCGGGTAGGGAAGGGGGGATATTTCTGAGATGGGAATAAAAAGAGTTGCAGTACTTTGGGCAATTCCTGGACGGAGAGTCCATTTGAACATTTCCTGTGTTCAAGCTCAGTTCCAGCTGGACTCATAGGGTTGTAGAGTCAAGAGTCGGAGCTGGAGTCGAAGACAATTTTGGATACCTGGAATTGGAATCGTGGGAAACAGAAACTGAGGTGTCAGAGTCGAAGGATTTATCTACCGACTCTACAGCCCTGGTCACAACAAGGCCCGTACATAGGAAAACACAACTACAAGGAACAACAAACTTAAATAAGTATAGACAAAAATTAAACTTAAACCTCAAGAAACCATATGCTGCATGCAGTGCAACACCAGAGAAAGAGAGACAGAAATAGAACTCTAAACTTTGGAAGATAAAAAGAAAGACTTGTAAATTTACTGTAAAACAGCATTTTCTGTTCATGAAATTTAAAATTAATTCTTTTTTCTATCTTTGTTTGACCATTTTATTCATGTTTTATCACAGTTTCCACATCCTATGAGTGATTTGCAGGGAGAGAGATGACATCAATGCTAACTATGGAGTAAGAGACAAGATGAACTCTAAGTCAATGCCGTATCCCTAGCCACCTTCCTCAATTCAGCAGTGCAAACTTGGTCTGTTTGCTAGCACTTTTTTTCCATGGTTCATACTGCCATATGCTTTATAGCAGGAAAGTGAGCCACGAGGAAGAGGACTGGGGTTGTGGAAATAGAGTGGAAGAAAAAGAGCAAGAGCAGGGAGTGTATGGCAACTGTCTTGGTAGGGACATGTTGTGTGTGGCACAAAAGTATGGAGGTAGAGGAATTCAGAAAATTAGCCTTAAAAACTAATATTCCCACTTCAAAACTGGCATCATTTAAATTTTAACGTAAAAGCTTAGCTATGTGACACAACATGTAATTAAACCAAAGCTAGCATGACAATTTGAAAAAATTAAATTGATAACTGCCTCTAGGCTGGAGAAGGAGAACACGATCTACAAGATAGTTGATGAAGAGAAAGGCAATGGCAACTTTTCTGGCATATGGGCTGAGAAGCCCACAATTCCAATTAAATGAAAGGGTATGTTTCTGTCAAATTTAAACATTTTGCAAAGGATCAATATACTATATACTATACTGTGCGTACTATGACAATGCCAAAGGCATGATCCCAGGACTCCAACTGTGCTATGGGAGAGTTCCACAAAATCCACCCCTTCACACAGAATTTGAAGTAGGAGATAAGGAATCAAATCAGAGAGACTATAATATTTACCTCTCTATTTCTTGCTGCTACTGTTAATAAGGCAGGAGGAGAATGGAGACACCTGGGACTGACCATCCCTTTCTGCTAATTGGGCCCACACATTCAAAGCAGCAATCGGGTCCACAAAACAAAGGAGGAGAATAATATTCAGAATATTACAGCAAAACTAACAGGTTAAGTGACGTGACCACATCACACCAGTCTTGCAAAAATTTCAACTCTTTGTCTGATCTTCAAGGTCCTCAAAAGTAAAGGTCCAGAGTACTTGAAGAATAGGATCTTCCTTCTACACACCTCCAAGTTCACTAAGGTCCTTCCAGGGAGTATCCCTAACCACACTCTCTCCAAAGTCACACAATATGATACCCGGCAGCGAACCTTCTCTGGAGTAGACCCAATACTCTGGAATACACTCCCTGAAAAGCTTCGCTTAACACAGGACTATCTCTACTTCAGGAAGCAGGTGAAAGCTTGGCTTCTCAACCAGGCCTTTAAATGCTCAAATACAGAGACCCAAGAGAAACCCAAGGTCAGGAAGGCAACTGGGGTAAAAAAGGAAAATGAAGAACTCGCATCAGCAGGCCAAGAGAACTGAACTACATGTTACTCATTCAAGCACACAACCAAGGCTGTCTGCTAACCGAGAAGTTTTCTTTATGCTGTGCCATGCCTCCCATCTATTTTACTCCCTCTGGATTTAGCCAATTCATTCTCCCCATCCACCCCCAATGTGAGGGGGGGGGGGGAGAGAAAGGAGTTCAGGGCAATACAAAAGGGGCTACCAGGGTTGGGTATTGAACTGGTAACACAAGATTTACCCAAAGATAGGCACCCAGGAAGCCTAATCCCCTCGCTCAACTGAGTTAGCCAAGCTAAAACAGGAGTCTTTTTAGGCACTCTAAGCAGACACAAAACCAGGAGCAGGAGAGAGAATACCGTCTTACCAGTGAGCAAACCATCCTATGTACAACAGATCTCAGCTTGGTGCTCTCTATCTGCACCTGCTTGTGGAGGGACACAACCCACTTGTCTCTGGATTCAACTGCTGCTGATGTCAGAGAAAGGAGAGATTGAGTGTGCCTATGGGGAAAGACAGCACCTGGGGAGACATACATATGCTGCAGGGAATTATACATAATTTTGAAAATTTTGGCACATAATTCTCTAGGGTGCAACTGGTCTTAAAGTCTACTTCTTCTTCTTTTTTTTTTTTTTTAAATCCTCTGCATTAACCTGCTCTGGTTTTATGTTGGAGGTGTTGATGGTCAAGCCTATGCTGCTCTATTTTTTCTTTTTTCTTACCAGACTCTATGAATTTTTTAAAAATGTGTAAACTGCTTGCTCCAGGAAGGGCAATATAGCAAGAACTGTGATAAATATATAGATATATGGAAAGCACCTTAATAGTAATGTCACCATACTAAAGTTGTTGCCTGTGCAGCTTTGAAAATGTTTGAAATAACATTTTAAGACCAAAAAACAAACAAAAATTTACAGAGATTATAAGAGCATTCAGCAGATGAGAACAGTCAATTTATATTTTAAAGAATATTGCTAAAACTGCAGTCTCACTGCTGCTTTTTGGCAGCATATCATAAAGGAACATTTCAAAGCTCCAATGAAACTGCTGATAAAGTGCAGTTCGCTTATATATTGAATATCCAATTAGAGAAAAAGCCTTTTTAGAGCTATCTGCAGGCTTAAATAAATAAGCGCTCAGTTGATAAAGCACAGTTACTTACCGTAACAGGTGTTATCCAGGGACAGCAGGCAGATATTCTTTACGCATGGGTGACGTCACCGACGGAGCCCCCGGTACGGACCTTTTTAACTAGAAAGTTCTAGTTGGCCGCACCGCGCGTGCGCGGAGTGCCTTCCCGCCCGACGGAGGAGTGCGTGGTCCCCAGTTAAGATAAGCCAGCTAAGAAGCCAACCCGGGGAGGAGGGTGGGACGTAAGAATATCTGCCTGCTGTCCCTGGATAACACCTGTTACGGTAAGTAACTGTGCTTTATCCCAGGACAAGCAGGCAGCATATTCTTTACGCATGGGTGACCTCCAAGCAAGCAGAGAGGGAGGTGGGATGGTTGGCCATCAGGAAAATAAATTCTGTAGAACAGATTGGCCGAAGTGCCCATCCCGTCTGGAGAAAGCATCCAGGCAGTAGTGAGTAGTGAACGTGTGAACTGAGGACCAGGTGGCAGCCTTGCAGATTTCCTCAATGGGTGTTGAACGGAGGAAAGCAACAGAAGCAGCCATAGCTCTGACCCGGTGGGCCATGACAGCACCTTCCAGTGACAGACCGGCCCGAGCATAACAGAACGCGATGCAGGCAGCAAGCCAGTTGGACAGCGTCCGTTTAGAGACAGGACGACCTAGACGGTTAGGATCGAAGGTCAGGAAGAGCTGAGGGGACAAGCGGTGAGCCCTTGTACGGTCAAGATAGTAGGCCAGGGCACGCTTGCAATCTAAAGTGTGTAACGCCTGTTCCCCAGGATGTGAATGAGGTTTCGGGAAAAAGACAGGCAACACAATGGACTGGTTGAGGTGAAAAGCCGAGTCCACCTTGGGAAGGAATTTAGGATGGGTACGCAGAACCACCTTGTCATGGTGAAAAACAGTGAACGGTGGATCGACGACCAGTACATGCAACTCACTAACCCTCCTGGCAGAGGTGATGGCGATGAGGAAAAGCACCTTCCATGTGAGAAGTTTGAGTGAGGTTGTGGCAAGAGGCTCAAAAGGTGATTTCATGAGGGCTGACAAAACCACATTCAGGTCCCAGACAACAGGAGGAGGCTTCAGAGGCGGTTTGACATTGAAGAGGCCTCTCATGAATCGGGAATGAGCCGTGAGATGAGCCGTGAGAGGTTTCCCGAGGATAGGCTCATGAAACGCAGTGATGGCACTGAGGTGGACTCTGATTGAGGTAGACTTGAGGCCAGCGTTGGACAGAGAGAGCAAATAGTCCAGTACAGTTTCCACCGCCAATGAGGTGGGATCGTGATGATGTAGGAGACACCAAGAGGAGAACCGGGTCCACTTCTGATGGTAACATTGGAGGGTGGTCGGTTTCCTAGAGGCGTCCAAAATGAGACGGACAGGCTGAGATAGATTCTCTGGAGAGGTCAGCCCGAGAGAAACCAAGCTGTCAGGTGGAGCGAGGACAGATTGGGATGTAGTAGAGACTGATGCTGCTGTGTAAGTAGAGTAGGAAACACAGGGAGAGGAATGGGTTCTCTGGAGCTGAGCTGGAGCAGGAGGGAGAACCAGTGTTGGCGAGGCCACCGAGGGGCGATGAGAATCATGGTGGCCCTGTCCCTGCGGAGTTTGGATAACGTCCGCAACATCAGAGGTAGCGGAGGAAAAGCATAGAGGAACCGCTCCGTCCAATCGAGCAGGAATGCATCTGGGGTCAGGCGATGAGGAGAGAAGAGTCTGGAACAGAACTGGGGCAGCTGATGGTTGTGAGGAGCTGCAAAGAGGTCCACCTGCGGAGTGCCCCAGCGAGCAAAGATTGAGTGGAGTGTTGAGGGGTCCAGAGTCCACTCGTGAGGTTGAAGAATGCGGCTGAGATTGTCGGCCAGGGAGTTCTGTTCGCCCTGGATATAGACAGCCTTGAGGAAGAGATTGCGGGCTGAGGCCCAGGTCCAGATGCGGAGAGCCTCCTGACAAAGGAGGCGAGAACTGGTGCCGCCTTGCTTGTTTATGTAGTACATAGCGACTTGATTGTCTGTGCACAGGAGAAGAACCTGAGGACAGAGAAGGTGCTGGAAGGCCTTGAGAACATAGAACATAGAACATGGCTCTGAGTTCCAGGAAATTGATGTGATGTTGATGCTCCTGGGGGGTCCAGAGTCCCTGGGCGCGTAGATCTCCGAGGTGAGCTCCCCACGCATAGGGGGAGGCATCCGTGGTGATAATCATGGAGTGAGGGGGCAGATGAAAGAGTAGACCCCTGGAAAGATTTGAGGAGTTCAACCACCATTGCAGAGATTGCTGAAGAGACGATGTCACAGAGATGGGATGAGAAAGAAGATCCGTGGTCTGTGACCATTGGTTGGCTAGCGTCCATTGAGGTGTCCTGAGGTGGAGTCGCGCCAGAGGAAGTACATGGACCGTCGAGGCCATGTGGCCGAGGAGGACCATCATCTGTCGGGCCGGAATGGATTGATGAAGGAGTACCTGATGACAGAGGTGGAGCAGTGTCCGTTGCCGGTCGGAGGGGAGAAACGCCCTCATTAGTGTGGTGTCGAGAACTGCTCCAATGAATTGAAGTCGCTGTGTGGGAAGCAGATGCGACTTGGGGTAGTTGATCTCGAACCCCAGGAGATGGAGGAGAGAGATGGTGTGATGAGTGGCTTGTAGCACAAGTGGAGACGTAGGTGCTTTCACCAACCAATCGTCCAAGTAGGGGAACACCTGGAGGTTGTGAGACCTGAGGAAGGCCGCCACCACAATAAGGCACTTGGTGAACACCCTGGGCGATGAAGCGAGGCCAAAAGGTAGTACTTTGTACTAATAGTGGCGGTGTTGTACCTGGAACCGCAGGTAGCGACGTGAAGTCGGATTGATTGGGATGTGAGTGTAGGCCTCTTTGAGGTCCAGGGAACATAGCCAGTCGTGTTGAGAAAGAAGAGGGTAAAGCGTGGCAAGGGAGAGCATTCTGAATTTCTCCTTGACTAGATACTTGTTGAGGTCCCTGAGATCGAGAATGGGACGGAGGTCTCCTGTCTTCTTGGGAACCAGGAAGTAGCGGGAGTAGAATCCCCGACCTCTTTGTTCCGGAGGCACCTCTTCGATGGCATTGAGAAGAAGGAGGGTTTGGACCTCCCTCAGGAGGAGGGGGGTTTGGGAGGAATGAGAAGCAGACTCTACGGGAGGATTGTCTGGTGGAAGAGTCTGGAAGTTGAGAGAGTAGCCGTGGCGTATGATGTTGAGGACCCACTGGTCCGATGTGATGATCTCCCAACGGCTGAAGAAGATGTGGAGACGGCCTCCGATTGGTTGTGGAAGAGGCAATGAAGGTGGAAGACTGGCTATGCCCTGGAGAGAAGAGTCAAAAGGGCTGAGATGGTTTCGAAGGTGGAAGAGGTTTGGCAGGTTGGTTGGACTGAGAACGAGCCTGGGTATGGTGTTGTTGCTGACGGGGCCGCCGAGGTTGTTGTGGAGGCGGATTGAGTGGTCTGGCTGAGAACCTGCGCTGATAGGAGGATTGTGTCCTATAAGGTCGAGCAGGTGGGGCCTTTTTCTTTGGCTTAATCAGGGTGTCCCATCTGGTTTCATGGGCCGAGAGTTTCTGGGTGGTGAAATCCAGGGACTCCCCAAAAAGTTCATCTCCGAGACAGGGAGCGTTGGCCAGACGGTCTTGGTGGTTGATGTCCAAATCCGATACTCTCAGCCAGGCCAGGCGGCGCATGGCGACAGCCATGGCAGAGGCACGGGAGGTCAGTTCGAAGGAATCGTAGATAGAGCGGACCATAAATTTTCTCAGCTGAAGGAGACCAGAAATATGCTGTTGGAAAAGTGGAATCTTTCTCTCTGGAAGATATTTTTGGAGGGCGGACAGCTGTTGGACCAAGTGTTTCATGTAAAATGAAAAATGGAATGAGTAATTGTTCGCCCTGTTGGCCAGCATGGCATTCTGATAGAGCCTCTTGCCAAACTTGTCCATAGTTTTGCCTTCTCTGCCAGGAGGGGTGGAGGCATAGACGCTGGAGCCCTGAGTTTTCTTCAAGGTGGATTCAACTAGAAGAGACTCATGGGGCAATTGGGACTTATCGAACCCCGGAATCGGGATAACTCGGTAGAGGTTATCCAACTTGCGGGGAGCCCCGGGTACTGTAGAGGGTTCTCCCAATTTTTGTAAAAAGTCTCCCGTAGGATGTCGTGCACGGGTAATTTGAGGAACTCCTTAGGTGGTTGCTCAAAATCCAGGGCCTCCAGAAAGGCTTGGGATTTTTTGGAGTCTGACTCCAGAGGGAGAGACAAAGCGGCTGACATCTCCCTGAGGAACTTTGAGAAGGAGGATTGCTCAGGTTTGGAGGTGGTATCAGGTGCTGAGGGGTCCTCGTCGGATGAGGAGACATCCTCCTCGGTACCGGGGGGGGATTCTTCCCATAAGTCCGGGTCCCGGACCTCCGGGTGCGCATGCCGAGAAACCGGGGTGGAAGGCTCGGTATGGTGGGTCTTAGATAGAGATTTACCAGAGCGCACCGAAACGGTACCGGGAGAGGAAGATCGGTGTCGATCCCGGTCCCGGGAAGAACGGTGCCCCGCCCGGTCCCGAGGCGGATCCGTAGTGGTATGGGAGTGAACCACAGGATGGGCGTGGAGTTGCTCAGCCGAGAGAATCGGCATGGATGTATTGATTGGTACCGATGGGGTGGATACCGGCTGTTCGGCACGGGGCTCGGGCCGGTCTGGTACCGAAAGGAGCGGTGCCAGGATAGTAGGCAACAGGTGCTGGAGTTGATGCTGCAGCTGTTCCTGGAGTTGTGTTTGGAGGATGGCCGCGATGCGGTCATCCAGGGGTGGCACCGGAACCGCTTTCTTTTGTTTCGGTTCCTTAGGTGCCGCTCCACGCCCCGGCGATGAGGAGGCCGATGACGAGGCACTCACCGAAATCGGGGCGGAGCGTTTCCGGGGCCGGCGTGAAGCCGGTAAAGTCGGTGCCGCCACTGTGGCTGGCGGGCGCTCGAGGGAAGAGGAAGGCTTCTTAGCCGGCTTACCTGGCGCCAGCGGTGCCGATGTCGGGTCGGGCGGTGTCGAAGTAGTTGGTGTCGATTTTGATGGCACCGCCGTCGATGCCGAGGAGTCCATCGCAGACCCAGTGCCGAATAAGATGTTCTGTTGAATTTGGCGATTCTTGAGTGTTCGCTTTTTAAGAGTGGCACAGCGGGTGCAGGAGTCCGCCCGATGCTCCGGACCCAAACACTGCAAGCACCAATTGTGTGGGTCAGTGAGGGAGATCGGGCGTGCACACCGCTGGCACTTCTTAAAACCGGGCTGCGGGGGCATGAATGGGAATACGGCCTCCGCAAAATCAAACCCGGAGGCCTGTATAATGGCAACAGGCCCCGCCGGGGCAAAGTCGAAAAAAGGGAAAGAAATTAAAGATTTTTTTTTTTTACAAATCAAAAGAAAAGGCAACCCGAAGGTAGAAAGTAAAATAAGATGTAAAAAATTCGCGAGCGGGAAGGCAAAAAAGTTAGTTCAACGGCCGTTGAAAAAACACGCGTCTTCTTCGCTCTGCGGAAACGAAGAAACTGGGGACCACACACTCCTCCGTCGGGCGGGAAGGCACTCGCGCATGCGCGGTGCGGCCAACTAGAACTTTCTAGTTAAAAAGGTCCGTACCGGGGGCTCCGTCGGTGACGTCACCCATGCGTAAAGAATATGCTGCCTGCTTGTCCTGGGATAAAATTACTGAGCATTTATTTTTAGCATAATTGTTAGGAAATCCTGATTTTCATCAGCGGGCATGTTTTCAAGATGTGCACACTGAAATACTTCTTTGAGTAACAGGGTGCAATCCAATTTTTAATTGAACTCCTCCCCCTCAAAGTTAGAGAATTATACATGAATTGCTCCTCTTACACAGTTATTACATATGACTTAGTCTGAGGCAGCTCCACCTTTAACACACAGCATGAATGAACAAAAACAAGCAATTTTTGATGCCTTCCTCTGCAACACTGCTTAGATTTATAACTCAGACTACGAACCTGTCACAAATCAATCTGTGTAAGCTATACCAGAATGATTTTACTGCTTTGCAATCAGTGCTACAATAACGCTTATTCCAGTTTAATTGGAGAGGTAAAAAAGAGAAGCTGATTACTTCATTCCTAAAGCCTACACATATTTTAAATAAGTACTCATGGATTTTTTTTTTTTTAAAATCATAAGCTGCCATGAGTAAATCATGCCAACTTGGATGTGTAATAGAACGTTTAAGCCCACGTGCAATAAATTTCATGCACACTTTCTGGCTGAGACAATCCTCTTTGCAGGTTTGATTTTTTAGCAACTTTTACATGAGATGCATGATGTTAGGACAAGCAAGATTAGTTTCGTCATGGAGGTGTGTCACATGAACCATACTGAAGAGAGTAGCTTATGTGGCTTTAGATGTCTATTTCTCAACGTCTTTAAGACCAAGGCACACCTACATAAACAAAAATGTAAGAATTACTCCTCATATGGCCAAAAAGAAATAATAATAATAACTTTATTTTTGTATACCGCAATACCACAAGCAGTTCAAAGTGGTTTACAGAGGAAGAGACTGTATACAGACAGCGATGTTACAGAAAAAGACTTTCAAATTACATTAGCATGCAAGAGTAGTCATGATTTATCCGGAAGCATTTCAAAGATACAACAAGTTTAGCAGTCATAAATATGTGGAGAAAAAAAGCCTCAAACTTAAAGGATCCTTCTCGGGATTATGTACTCTTCTGCTGGAGCAGTGAAACTTTTGGAACTATTGGAGTGTGTGAAGAATTGGGAACTATGAATTGAGTGTTTGATTCTCCAGCTAAAAACAAGTGTTTTTCAAACTCTACTGTGCACAGACAGTAGTTTGGACCTTTTTGAGATATGGAGCAAGTTCCCTGTCGAGATTTTTTATGTCAGCTAGAAGTTTCTCAATTTATGCTGTTACTTAAATCTAGGAAAACACCAAAAGTTCCACCAATCTTTCATCCAAACTTTAAAATAAAGTGATAAAAATAGGTAGACACACACATCTCTCTGGGCCACTGGTGAGGGTGTGAGGTACCCGGGGCAGTGGCGCGCACTCCTCCTGCCCTCTTCTCCTCCCATGTTCCTTCCTTGACCCCCCCCCCCCCGCCACATGTGCACCCCTTCCCCATACCTGTATAGCCTCCCCGGCGCGAGCAGCATCTCCAACTTGCTGCCCACACCGGCCATCAGCTCTCCCTCCGATGTCACTTCCTAGTCGCAGGACCCGGAAGTAACATCAGAGTGGAGCGCCGAGGTCAGTGCAAGCAGCAGGTTGGAGCTGCTGCTTGCGAGGGTGAAGAGCTAGAGTTATGTTTGGGGGGAAGGGGAAATGAAGGCGCGTGCGTGGCGAGGGAGGAGCGGGAAGGAGTGGGGGGTGGAGAGGAGAAGAGGTGCTGGCACCCCCACCAAAATGGCGCCAGGGGTGGACCGCCCCCACCACTTACAACACCATTGCTCAGGGAACACTGCTCACCTGTCTCAAGCTCTTCACCCTAAATATGCTTCTCTCTGCATTTTACCGCCTGTTCTTTCCTTAAGAATGACATAAGCATGACATCATATATTCAGTGGCTTCTTTGTTTCTTGCAATGAAGGGATGTCCCCATTTGCAGACTTCAGCTCATTCTATATGTAGAAGAAATCAGAAAGCTATATGATTAGTGATCCAGGCTGCCACATGTGGCTTCCAGAGCTCCTTCATTGCTGCCGCTCCAAAATGCTGCATGAGTTATATGCAGTGCATGCTCTTCCCGCAGCCTGGGAATAAGGCAGAGGCTGTAGAGACTCAAAGGTGACATGAAGAAAAGGAAATGATATTCTATAGTGGGTCAGGGCTGCCCAAAGTGGGCCTCAACTCTCAATGCATGTCATGCTGACCACTAAAACCATATTCATGCTGTAGCTAGGAAGTAGAGGTAAGAATGACTAGATATGTGCTCAGAAAGAAGTTTCTCCGTGGTTCTAAATGCCCTTCAGCGCTATAGAAGTGTTAAATAGTAGTAGTAAATAACAACTGGGGTTGTCTCCTATTGCTGCAAGATACTGACAGCAAAGCCCGAGCACTAGTGTGGACCAGGGGTACGTGATTTCTCCTGATGAGGTCTGATGACAAACCATTGTGCCACAGATGAGAAACACTGATCTATCTAACCTGATCACATCCTGAAACTACCTTCCGCTTGCAATTATCAATGTATGTGCCTTGTATAAAAAATAGGTTTCCTACTGGTAGGGAAAAAATTATAAATATATATGAAAAAATTATAATGGTTACTGTGGATGGGCAGACTAGATGGGCCATTTGGCCTTTATCTGCTGTCATGTTTCTATGAATGAAACTGCATGTAAAACAAAACCTGTAAAACTCTGCTCCAGGTATAGATGTTATAATTTAGTCAACTAATTTTGTAAAATCTCCTCTTATTTACAGTGGTTAACATTTTATTGTAATTACCTAAGCAGAGGAGGTACTACAGAAAAATTCAGTGCAATAAAAATGCAGAGCACATGTGTATTTATCTGTGCCCAAAACCTAAATGTTACCACACTGGGGGAAGCTTTCTTTGGCACAAGGCCAACAGCAGCACTACATTTGACAGCCTGAAATCATATTCAGCTACCCTGGATGAGGAGTGACATTCTCTGTCATAATATGCACAAAATAAGCCATTTGGAGACACTGCCCCAAGCAAGTGATGAATATTAAGCTATAAAGGGGGCATTAAGTGTGTTTGTAACCTCGATCATGCTGGCTGATTACAGTCAAACAGTCAATGTTCTCTCCCATTCTATGTTCATTGCAAAAATCTTCAGTTTGAGTGACCCAAATCCACAGTAAAAAAAATTTCTGAGCAAAAGCACAAATTCACACTATAAGCATGCAATTATAATAAGCATCAAATAATTTTCAAGGCAGAAGTCTTATGAAACCAAACCCTATTTGCTGTGTACTATTTACCACCTCATAAGGAATAACAGTATGAATCTGTACAAATATTCAAGCAAAACACATAATTTAAATACGATTGGCATCCACTCAGTACCAGCAGTTCTTGCATCCACAAGCTGAATATAGCATCCCTCCTGCCATCCTTCAATTTAAAGATGAATGGGAAAATTTTGCCCGCAAATGTGGCACAACAAGGTTACGAATCACCCAGCGATGCCCAGAGTGCTTCTTTAAATATTAATGAGTCCATTTTATCATCATCTTAATATTAATGACCTCAATGTATTACATTTGCATAGCAAAGTCAGAGACAGCTAGGAAGCTCGGAAAAGACTGCAGTGAACCATTCTGATAATTGGCCAATAAAATACTGGCATGCTAAACCGACTGGAACCGGTTTAGTGACCATCACTAAGGGCATGAGAAGTTTGGATTTCTGTCTGAGTCATGGCCTGCGCTGCTGTCAATGAAGAAGTACAGTCGTAAGCAAAACAGCCATCTAATGTGCACCTCCTGCTCCCACATCGTGAACATAATTTTGCAGATTCCGCGAGAGCAGCCATTACCACGGGAGTGACTCAAGGGCAGTACTTACAGTTCCTGACAGCAGAGAAGTCTCAGGTCCCCCAGGCAAGCACTGCAAAGCAGCCTCCACCGGATTCTAGTGCTAGTAAGCCCCTCTGCCTCAACTGCCCCTTAAAGCTTCCTCTGTTCTTTCTTTAATTCATAAATTCCAGAGGCAGAAGTAAGGCAGAACTCTCCAACAGGACTGAGAAGGGAAAGGGAGGAAACTGGCATCATCAGGTAGGCCTGCAGCTAGTCCCCAAGCCTTTCTGCTAGGCCAGGAGCCCATAAATTAACCAGAGCTCTACAGATTTGTTTGTTTTATTTATTTATCCCTGCCCTTATCCAGGGAGAGTTATACACTTACATATAAAAATGTAAAATTACATATAACAAACAAGTCAAATCAACAACAAACACACCTACAAGCAGGAAAAACCAATCTGAACAGTAAAATACATCAGTGACCAGCACCCTATTATCATCACACAGGGGAGTGTTTGGCGCAGTGGTTAGAGCTACACCTTGAGGTTGTGGGTTCAAATCCACGCTGCTCCTTGTGACCCTGGGAAAGTCACTTAATCCCCCCCATTGCCCCAGGTACATTAGATAGATTGTGAGCCCACCAGGACAGACAGGGAAAAATGCTTGAGTACCTGAATAAATTAACATAAACCGTTCTGAGCTCCCTTGGAAGAAGGGTATAGAAAATGGAATAAATAAAAATAAATTAATCTCTACTCTTCCTCATTTATTCAATCTCAGACCCTGTATTTCATCTGACAAAACAAATGCCTCTTGAAATTCTGTATATTCTGCTGTTGGCGAATATACTCAGGGAGGTTATTCCATTCCCTGGGCCCAATACAATGGAAAATACTCTCTCTGGACGATGTTAATCTCAAGACTCTTATAGATGGAATTTGCAGATCAAAATGTTGTATCCATCCACCTACTAGATCAGAGGTCTCAAAGTCCCTCCTCGAGGGCTGCAATCCAGTCGGGTTTTCAGGATTTCCCCAATGAATATGCATGGTATCTATTAGCATACAATGAAAGCATATTCATGCATATTCATTGGAGAAATCCTGAAAATCCGACTGGATTGTGACCCTCGAGGAGGGACTTTGAGACCCCTGTACTAGAGAGAATACTGGAAGTGAGGCTGCTGTACAGGATATATGGCAGGGCTCTGGCATTCTCTCTATCTCCACCTGCTGGTAGATGGACAAAACCCATCAGTCTCTGAACTGATCTGTGGGACTCTATAGAAGCCCCTATACATGATGCACAATAGTTTATTAAGATCTAGTTTTCAAAGGCAACCCACAGAGACTATGTAAGAGGGGGCAATTTGATTTTATTTCCTTCCTCCAGTAACAAATTAAAAGGCCATATTTTGTATTTACTGTAGCCATTTAGGATTGCTTAGATGCTTTTCATAGCCCTTGAACCCCTCATCATCAAGTTAGCCAACCGCTTTTAAGAAGCGATCCCACCCCTAATGTTTCCCCCTCTTTTTCTTTCCCTTTCAACCCTTTTTTTTTCTCCATCACTAATAATGTACTCTAACTCCCCTTCCCCTCACCATCATATTTGTTATTGTCAAAAGTCCTCTATGTACACATCCCCTCTTTCTCATAAATATTACTTTTTATAAGCATTTCTCTTATTCTTATTTTATCATTTTATTGTAAACCGGCTAGATACCAGTTGATGGTTGGTATATTAAAAATTAATAAACTTGAAACTTGTCAAATATGGAAGCAACCATGTGTGAAAAATGATAATCAATTCTGCCTATTCTAAACATAGGCCCTCTTCTATTAAACTGCGCTAGCAGTTTTTAGCGTGGTGAGCCGCGCTGAATGGTCCGTGCTGCTCCCGATGCTCATAGAGTTCCATTTAGCGTGACTCTCTGCACTACAAACTGCTAGCGCAGTTTAATAGAAGAGGGGGATAGTTTCAACTGAAGAGTCTGACAAACTGTACAACATTACTCCTGGGGGAATTCAGCACCATATTTTTTAAAAAATTCTGCAAAATTTGGCATGGTTTACCACAGGCTGAGAAATGAGAGCTGGTAGCAAATGAAATAACTTTAAATTAGAGATTTTCAATCTTGTAATCTCACAGCACACTGAAAAGATGCTAAAATTGTCAAGGAAAACCAACAGTTTAAGGATATATGTCCTCTTTATCCCCCTCCCCCCTTTGCTCCCTTAAGGTGCTCTCCCACGCACATACTTTAACTTTAAAACATCCCCAAAAAAACACTAATCTATAATATTGCTGGATAAAAGCAAGATAAAAATTAAGTGTTCCTAAGAAATTAAGGGAAAAAAACAGGAAGAAAAATCTGGCAGTCAACTACAGAAGAAAGAAGCTTCAGCAATAGCTTGACTTGGCACTTCACTTACCCTGGCCCAGAAAGAAAATTTTTGGACAACGCGCAAAAGAATGAAAAGTAAGTTATTTATTTGCTGTATTACTATATCAACAGCAGATTCAATGTGTAAATTATATAACCAAAAAGAAGAAAAAGAGGCGCCCTTGGTGCTCAATCTTTTTATTCATTCAAGACCTGACATGTACATGTTTCGGTCGTATGGCCTGCCTCAGGGGTCTTATCCTCAATGAGAAGCACTTTGTTTTCAAATCTCTTATAGTGAAACAATTTAAATGTAAATATATGAATAGTGGTTTGAAGGGATGACCTTTAAAAGTTAATCAGCTAATAGCTTTTAAAGGTCATCCTTTCAAACCACCATTCATTTATTTACCTTTAGATTGTTTCACTATAAGAGGAGATTTGAAAACAAGTGCTTCTCATAAGAACATAAGAACATAAGCAATGCCTCTGCCGGGTCAGTCCCGAGGTCCATCGCGCCCAGCAGTCCGCTCACGCAGCGGCCCAACAGGTCCAGGACCTGTGCAGCAATCCTCTATCTATACCCCTCTATCCCCTTTTTCAACAGAAAATTGTCCAATCCTTTCTTAAACCCCATTACCGTACTCTGCCCTATTACGTCCTCTGGAAGCGCATTCCAGGTATCCACCACCCGCTGAGTAAAGAAAAACTTCCTAGCATTTGTTTTGAATCTATCCCCTTCCAATTTTTCCGAATGCCCTCTTGTTCTTTTATGTTTTGAAAATTTGAAGAATCTATCTCTCTCTACTTTCTCTATGCCCTTCATGATCTTGTAGGTTTCTATCATGTCTCCTCTGAGTCTCCGCTTTTCCAAGGAGAAGAGCTCTAGCCTCTCCAGTCTTTCAGTGTATGAAAGGTTTTCCATGCCCTTAATCATTCGTGTCGCTCTTCTCTGGACCCTCTCAAGTATTGCCATATCCTTCTTGAGGTACGGTGACCAATACTGAACACAGTACTCCACGTGCGGGCGCACCATTGCCCGATACAACGGCAGGATGACTTCTTTTGTTCTGGTCATAATACCATTTTTAATAATACCCAACATTCTGTTTGCCTTCTTCGCGGCTGCTGCGCATTGCGCCGTTGACTTCATTGTTGTATCCACCAATACACCCAAATCTCTTTCAAGGTTACTTCCCTCTAATACTAATCCCCCCATTTGGTAGCTGAACATCAGGTTTTTTCTCCCTATATGCATGACCTTGCATTTCCCTACATTGAATTTCATCTGCCATTTATTCGCCCACTCCTCCAGTTTGTTTAGGTCCCTTTGTAGGTCCTCACACTCTTCCGTAGTTCTAACCCTTCTACAGAGTTTAGTGTCGTCCGCAAATTTTATAACTTCACATTTCGTCCCCGTTTCCAGGTCATTTATAAATATATTGAACAGCAGCGGTCCAAGTACAGACCCCTGCGGAACTCCGCTCGTGACTTTCCTCCAGCCCGAGTAGTGACCCTTTACTCCAACCCTCTGTCTCCTGCCTGCCAACCAGTGTTTAATCCATCTGTATACGTCCCCTTCCACCCCGTGGTTCCATAGCTTCCTAAGCATTGAGGATAAGACCCCGGAGGCAGGCCATACGGCCTTAATGCGTATGTACAGCCCATTTTAAATTTAGCAGCTGATGGGACAGCCAGCTGAACATAACTGGCGGCGTGGAGAACGCCGGCAGGGCTGTTGGAAAGTTTGCTCCAGCAAAAGTAAGTGTTTTGAGAATAACTTTAAATCCGAGGGAAACTGGTTTGGAATCCCTGTACCCTTTCAGGCTGCCAAATTTATATATATTTGAAAAATTAATTATATCAGAGTTGGGAACAGTGGTTAAAATCTGTGGAAGGTAATGATAGTATCTTTCCTTATTTATTAAATTGGTGTGACTCTACTATTATTTTTATTCGTAGTTATTACTCTGTACTCCTGCTGAGGAACCGTTTTGGTGAAACTCAGGTCTGAGTTGGGGAGCAACATGATTTTAAATTCATGGACCACTTTATCACTGCAATGAAAATAGAAAAATAGAACCTACCGGGCCAGGCCGTTTGGGCTAAGATATGCTAAAGATTAACATCATGGCAAAAGATAAGTGATTCTAAATACTGCTTTATAAGTGTAGTATCTATAACTTACTGAATAGTAAACAATTAAGGGCAGTTTGGATATACTATTACTACTAATAATAATAATTAATTTTTTTATATACCGCCAAAGCCATGATTGTTCGAGGCGGTTTACAATAAGAAGTGCTGGACAAACAGCGAAGTGGTACAATATAGAGAGTTGCGCGGGGACAGAAATCCCACCCGTCCCCGCCAAAGTCTCACCCGTCCCCACCCGTCCCCGTGAGGAATCCCACCCGTCCCCACGAGGAATCCCCTCCGTCCCCGCCCGGAATCCCCTCCGTTCCCGCCCGTCCCTATAAACTTCAGAAATAGTTATTTCATTTAATTATGCTACTGAATTTAAAGGCTCTGGTAGAAACCCATTTACAAATAAGCAAAAAAACTTTATTAATTTGGAAATATTAATTGGGAAGAATACATACTTTGTAAACGGGTTTCTACCAGAGCCTCTTTTGTTTATAAATTTTAATCAACACAACTAATATACTACTTTATCCTGCAGCAAAAAAAAAAAAAAAAAAATAGAATTCTTTTCCTACCTTTGTTGCCTGGTTTCTGCTTTCCTCATGTTCTTATTCAGTTCCTTCCATCCACTGTCTCTCTTCCTTCTGCGTCTTCCATTTGCTCTATTACTGTGCCTCTCCCTTTCTCCCCCCTTCCAAATTGGTCTGGCACCCATCTTCTTCCCTCCGCTCTCCCCATAGTCTGGCATCTCTGTCTTCTTCCCTGCCAGCGTCTTCTTCCCACTCTCTCTTCCCCATTTCCTTTCAGCGTCCTTCTCCCCCCCATCTTCCCCATGTCCTGTCAGTGTCCTTCTCCCCCCTCTGTCTTCCCCATGTCCTTTCAGTGTCCTTCTCCCCCTCTGTCTTCCCCATGTCCTTTCAGTGTCCTTCTCCCTCTCTGTCTTCCCCATGGCCTTTCAGCGTCCTTCTCCACCCCCCATGTCCTTTCAGCGTCCTTCTCCACCCCTTTGTCTTCCCCATGTGCTTTCAGCGTCCTTCTCCCCCCCCCCCGTCTTCCCCATGTCCTGTCAGCAACCTTCTCCCCCTTCTGTCTTCTACAAATGCTTTCAGTGTCTTTCCCCCCCTCGTCTTCCCCATGGCCTTTCAGCGTCCTTCTCCACCCCTTTGTCTTCCCCAGTGCTTTCAGCGTCCTTCTCCCCCCTCCTCTCCCGCCCCAGGTGCAGCACAGCCGGCCAGGTCCCCTTACTTTTGTGGCGCTTCCCCGATCGACCGACAACAGCCCCGGTCTGACAAACCTCCCTGCCCTTACCCGCAAATCTAAATTTCCTTCTTACAGCTGCTGTAAGAAGGTAATTTAGATTCACGGTTAAGGGCAGGGAGGTTTGTCGGACCAGGGCTGTTGTCGGTCGGTCGAGAAAGCGCCACAAAAGTAAGGGGACCTGGCTGGCTGTGCTGCACCCGGGGCGGGGCGGACCGCCCCCTCCCTTGGTAGCCACTCGAGCCGCGAGGCTACTCCTCCTTACCTACCCTGCCTGCAGCACAGAGCCGAACGGAAGTCTTCCCGACGTCAGCGCTGACGTCGGGAAGACTTCCGTTCGGCTCTGTGCTGCAAGCAGAGCAGGTAGGGAGAAAAGCCGCACAACTTAGTACATCCAGCCCCGCAGGAACCCCGCGAACCTAGGGGCCGTCCCCACGGGATCCCCGCGACCCTAGGGGGCGTCCCCACAGGATCCCTGTGACCCGAAGGGGAAACCCGCGGGATGCCCGTCGTCCCCGTTCCCGTGCAGCTCTCTAGTACAATACAGTGAAGTGGTGCAATACAAAGTCATCGTATTTGGATACAGTGATACATTATAAGATAATTAGGTTACAATCGATTGAACAAATTTGTTTTTATTGCTTTTCTAAAATTGAAGTAGGATGAGGAATGCATGATAATGTTACCCAGCCAGTCATTCCATTTACCTGCCTGGGAGGCAAGAGTTCTGTCCAGGAATCTTTTGTAGCGGCAGTCCTTTAAAGATGGGAAGGAGAACATGTGAATTCTGCGTGTGGGCCTAATAGGACTGTCCAGATTAAATTGAGAAACCAGGTACGTAGGGGCCCTGGGGCCAAAAATTGATTTATAACAAAGACAGAAAAACGAACAAAACTCGTGCTTCCAGGGGCAGCAGTGAAGTTTCTGATAGTAGGGGCTAACGTGTTCCCATTTTCTCAGCTCAAAAATCAGACGAACTGCCGAATTTTGAATGATTCGGAGTCTTTGGAGGTTTTTTTTTTTAAGGTTCCCAAATAAATGATGTTACAGTAGTCAAGTGTGCTAAGAATGGAAGATTGAACCAGTAAGCGAAATGAGACTGCGTCAAAATATTTTCTGATGGTTCCGAGTTTCCATAATATCGAGAACCATTTCCTAACCAGTAAATCTGTGTGTATATTTAGGGTAAGGTGGCGGTCCAGAGTCACTCCCAGGATTTTTAAGGAATCTTCAACAGGGAAGGCCTGACCATTCACCAAAATTGTTGAGTCTTTAATTTTGTCATTTGGGCTTGCTAAGAAAAATTTGGTTTTGTCTGAGTTGAGTTTTAGTTTGAATTCAGTCATCCATAATCCGATCTGTTTCAGGATGAATGACAGATGATTGTTTGTTTCTGATGACAGGGATGTAAGAGGGATGACAATAGTGATATCATCTGCATAGATGTAGAATTTGACTTTTATGCTTTGCAATAAGTTCCCAGTGAGGCGAGATAAATGTTAAACAATGTTGGGGATAGGGGAAAGCCCTGTGGCACTCCGCAAAAGCTTACCCAGCTATATCACTATAGACTTGATAAGATTGTTTAGTCAAAAAACCCAGAAACTATTTTAACACATTACCTGAAAGGCCAATTGACTCCAAACACTCAATCAGAATAGAGCACTTTTACCTTGACTAAATAGGCTATGAAGGAAATCTAGCAATGATGCAATTACTGTTTCGGTACTATACCCCGATCGAAAGCCTGATTGGTTGTCATATAGTATGTTGAATTTGTCTAAGTACCTTACTAGGTCCTGGCTGACCAAACCTTCCATCAGCTTTACAAATAAGGGAGTGCTTGTAATAGGTCTATAATTTGATGTCAGCTTTGTGGATTCTTTAGGGTTTTTTACAATTGGGGTAATCAAAATCTGATCTAGATCCTCGGGAAATGTACCGGTCAGTAGTAGAGAGGAAAGCCAATTGTATAGCTTGGCTTTGAAGGTGACTGGAGCTACTTTCATAATATTTGGTGGGCAGCAGTCTAGTCTGTGGTAGGAATCAGCGTATTTCATGTAGGCTTTGCAGAATTGTTGCCAGGACGGAGTAGTAAAGTTATTCCAGGACATGTCTGCCCTAAATCCGTCTTTGTATTGAGCAACTGGGTAGGTCCTGAGGTTGGTAGTGGGGACCGTTAGTTCGGATCTTAAGTTTTTTATTTTGTTGTTAAAAAAACTTGGCCAAAGCGTCTGCAGATGGTGGGGAGTCTAAGGTGGAGCAGGAGGAGGCCTGAGTATCATAAAGCTTGTTGACTAATTTGAAGAGGTTTCTGCTATTCATGTTAGGTGAGCCTATTTTTTTGGCGTAGAAATTAGTATGTTTCTTTATTATTAGTTTTTTGTATTCTTTTAGTTTTAGTTTCCAATTCAGTCTCCCTACACTATCTCCTGATTTCAACCATTGCCTTTCGAGTTTCCGTAACTCCCTTTTCACGTTTCCTAACTCGGCGTCATACCAGCCTTCCAAATTCTTATTTCTCACTTTTCTTAGTTTGATGGGGGCCATTTCGTTTAGTATCTGTGTACTCGTATTAGTCCAAGAATCCACCGAGAAGGAGTCAGAATCTGGGTTAGAGTTTAAGTTGTAGTGTGACCAGAATTCCACTAGATTCACCGGACCTCTGCTAGTTGTCATTTTCTTATTCCTTTTATTCTTCTTGGGTTTGGTTGGCGGGCGTCTTACTTGCCAGCTAATTTGGAAATTGCATAATTGGTGATCGGATCACAGAGAATCAGTCCAGGTAGCTTGTTTCCAGTAAATCCTGGGATTGACTAGTTCTTTGGAGGAAAAGGATACTAAATCTAATTGGTGGCCTTTTTGATGGGTCTTTTCAGGGGCCAGCACAAAGAAGTTTAATGAGGAGATGAAGGATAGTAAATCTTTGGAGTCACCCTGCTCTGTCTGCTCTAGGTGAATATTCAGATCACCGGTCAGTAGGTTATAAGGGCCTGTTATTGAGTTTGTAAGGAGGAACTCGTAGAAATTGTCCTTGGCTGTGGGCCATTTCATGGGAGGAACGTAAAATAGGGTAATTATTAAGCCATCTTCTAACTGGTCAGACTGGAGTTACAAGAGAGGATTTCAAGGTCCGCTGAGGAATTAGAAACTAGGGTAGTAGCCTCGAAGGAATCTTTTCCCCTGTTTCTAGGTTGAGATATAATTTTAAACCCAGGAGGCAGACAGTCGCGAATAATAATGTCACTATCTGAGACCAGCCAAGTTTCAGTTAGGAGGACAAAATGAGGGTTGGTCTCTACCAGCCAGTCTTTGACCAATTGTGCTTTGTTCCTAATAGATCGTATATTTAAGTAGAAACCTTGAAGGATTTGATGGTCAGGAGGGTCAGTGGCAATTGCGTAGGTAATCTTCCTCAGCGTCCGCTGTTTTTTGCAATAAGGTCTGCTAGGTTTTCGTGAAGGGGGTACAGTCGGGATTTGGAAGGGACCCCATTCAGAATAGTCGTATAGAGCCCGATTTGTGGCCTTAAAAGGTACTAAATTAGTAAAGCGAGTCCTTGTAAGGACTGGGATAGGGATAGTATATAATGCATCAGCTGACCAGCTTTTGTAACAGATCCAATCAAACATAAGAGACCAGATCATATGCTTACTTAAAGGTGCCATCATGCAATAAGTGATCAACAGAGAATGAAAATGTTATCACCTGAGTCAGGTTGAACTTAAGATCCTAAGAAAACCTGGGAAAACAGATCTTGAGACTTAATCAGATCCTAAGACTTAAACCGTTCCTAAGACTTAAGGGTAAGAAGCAGATCCCAAGAAAACCTGGGTAAAACCTAAGTTGGCTAGTCCATGCAGATACTTATCAGTGGTCCAGACTGTGAGCAGTCTCTGCAGGCCCAGCAGGCTCCGACGGATGGTCAGCTCGAGGCCGGAACAAGGCTGCTAGCTGGACTGGTCTGGAGTGCTGAGGGGCAGAGTTTCGTTTGCTGGGCTTTCTTTCAGCGCTCCCAGAGAACAGTGCAGTGATTGCTATCCGACCAGTAGAAGGGCGAAGTTTCTGGGTTTAAGGGACCGCACGGCTTCCCGCTAAGGCGGGCACTCACCTTTGACACGCGCCTTAGATGGCGCACCGAATGGGGGGGTGCCATTAGGCAGGCCCTTTTCAAAGGGCTGAAGAGAAGCTGATTGGGTCTTGGGGCGGAGCCAAAGGCCCCGATGCAGGTTCCGATAGTCGGGTCGGCAGGGCAGGGAGGGAAGATGGCGGTTGCCCTCCTCCTGGCTCTGCCGGTTGAAGAAAGAAGAAATGATCGCAGTGCACCATTAGGCAGGCCCTTTTCAAAGGGCTGAAGAGGAGCTGGTTGGGTCTTGGGGACGGAGCAGTAAGACCAAAGCGTTCTGGATTCTGTATGGCAATCTGACCTTGTGAAAAAGACCAAGTTTAAAATGAAAAGAAACATGAGCAGAAAAAAGTTCTGTCTCGCTTGAAGGAAGACAACTGAGTACTTGAAGTCCAGGGGGATGGGAGGAGCAGCAAAAGAATGCAAATGAAGCTTCCTACAAGAGTTCTCGAAAGAAGAGGTTGACTACCAGAGTGTTTAGGAATAGAGTATCTGTCATACTAAAAGAGATTTTATGCTGCTTATTCTAGGAATAAGCAGTGGATTTCACAAAGTCCATCTTAATAATGGCTTATGGACTTTTGCTTTAGGAAATAATCCAAACCTTTTTTTAAACACTGCTAAGCTAACTGCTTTCAACACATAGCCAGACTTACTGAAGGCAAAATGACATGAAAGGTGTTATTTGTCCTCAGCCCAGTGTTGGTGCTAGACCAAAGGTTCTTAATCAGTGGCAAATGACAAGGGGATGGGTACCCACGGTTAACACATGAATGGGGACAGAGCCCACAGGGTGGGAACAGAGACAGAGAAACATGATGGCAGATAAACATCAAATGGCCCATCTGCAGTAACCATTATCTCTTCTTCTCTCTAAGAGATCCCATGTACCTATCTCAGGCTTGCTTGAATTCAGACACAGTCTCCACATCTTTTCTGGGAGACTGTTCCACGCATCTACCATCCTTTCTGTAAAAAAGAATTTCCTTAGATTACTCCTGAGCCTATCACCTCTCTTAACTTCATCCTATGCCCTCTCATTCCACAGCTTCCTTTCAAATGAAAGAGACTTGACTCATGTGTATTTACATCACGTAGGTATTTAAATGTCTCTATCATATCTCCCCTCTTTCCTCCAAAGTATACAGATTGAGAGTTTTAAGTCTCTCCCATATGCCTTATGACGAAGACCATGCACCATTTTTGTAGCCTTCCTGTGGACCAACTCCATCCTTTTTATATCTTTTTGAAAGTGCGGCCTCCAGAATTGTACACAATATTCTAAATGAGCACTCACCAGTCTTATACAGAGGCATCAATACCTCCTTTTTCCTACTGGCCATCCCTCTTCCTATGCACCCTAGCATCCTTCTAGCTTTCACCGTTACCTTTTAAACCTGTTTGGCCACTTTAAGATCATCACATACAATCACACCCAAGTCCCGCTCTTCTGTTGTGCACAAAAGTTCTTCACCCCCTAAACTGTATCGTTCCTTCGGGTTTTTGCAGCCCAAATGCATGACCTTGCATTTCTTAGGACTAAATTTTAGCTGCTAAATTTCAGACCATTCTTCAAGCTTCGCCAGGTCCTTCTTCATGTTATTCACACCATTCTGAGTGTCTACTCTATTGCAAATTTTGGTATCATCCACAAAGAGGCAAATCTTATCCGACAGCCGTTCAGCAATATCGTTTATAAAAATGATAAAAAGAACAGGCCTAAGAATAGAACCATGAGGCACACCACAGATAACATCCCTTTCCTCAGAGCGATATCCTCGGGACAGGGCAGGGACAGAGTGGGGACAAATTTTGTCCTAGTGTCATTCTCTAAAACTTGAGACTAGTATCATTATGTAAAAACTTTACACATCTTAGACAATTCAATCATTTTTTTAAAAACTGCAGAAGTTGTTTTTAGATTTAAATGAACTACTGTTAAATGATATTGTGGCAAAAACAGTCTTGTCTGCTGATCAGACTTCTTCCATCTGCAACGTCCTTCCATCATGTGCCCAGCTGCTCAAGCATCTTTACTTTTACTGGAACAGATTCATCCATGATTGCAGGCATCAACGAACTTGTCAAATATTTATTTATTTATTCAATTTTCTATACCATTCTTCCAAGGGAGTTCAGAACGGTTTACATTAATTTATTCAGGTACTCAAGCATTAATAGACATTTATTTTCCTGTTCATCCACTACATACGTGTTTAGGTTCTCTTTATTTATTTTTATATCCTGTCCTCCTAGAAAGCTCAGAACAGGTTACAAGTTGGCATACATACCGTGCTTCCCCAAAAATAAGACAGTGTCTTATATTCATTTAGGGCCCAAAAAAGGCATTAGGTCTTATTTTCGGGGTATGCACATGTCATCTCTCCCTCCCTCTCCTTCAGCCCAATTCTTCCTCTTTCCTTTCTCTCCTCCACATGTGCATCTTTCCTCCCCTCCCCCCTCCCATCCCCCTGTGGAGAAGAAGTTTGCCCAGCTTCTATCCTTCCCACCCTCCCATTCCTCATGCAGCATAATCCTTGCCCAGCTTCTATCCTTCCCTCCCATCACTTATGCAGCAGAACCCTTGCCCAGCTTCTATCTATCCTTCCCTCCCTCCCTCGAATCCCTTGTGCAGAACACTTGAGCACCCCCCGTCCCCCACCACACAGCCGAACCCCTGCTAACCCTCCATCCTTCCCTCCCCGCCGACCGCAAGCGAGCTCTACCTTCAACCGAAGTGTCGGGCCGGCAGCACTCTAAACAGGCTGCTTGGATTTGTTCCTATTTAGAGTGCTGCCGGCCTGATACTGCTTCGGTTGAAGGTAGGGCTCGCTCATGGTCAGCGGGGAGGGAAGGATGGAGGGTCAGAAGGGGTTCGTCTGCGTGGTGGGGGGGACGGATTGAAGACTTGCTGGCGAATCCAGGGACTAGGGCTTATTTTTAGGGTAGGGCTTTATATTAAGACCTACCCCAAAAATGATGCTAGAGCTTATTTTCAGGGTAGGTTTTATTTTCGGGGAAACACAGTAGTAACGAACATACCAGAGGAGCTACATAGCATCAACATACTGGAGGAGATATAGTTAACATACTGGAGGGGTAACAGTTAACATATTGGAGGAGAGATCAACTAGAGCAGTGGTTCTTATTCGGTGAGTCAGTCTCGCGGGTTCGGCAGAGGTCAAAACACACCTCCGACTCATATAGCGCTTCGGTCACGTTTAATCATCTATCAGTTATTCAGTGATTTTGATCAAGACTGATCGTGTACTCGGTTTCTTGATCTATCAATCTGTAACTAACGCCTTATATACATCAATCAATTCTTGATCAAAATTTGTGATTTAACTGATAGATGATTGAATGTGACCGAAGTGCTTATGATTCGTGATGATACGCCCCGCTTGTCTATAATTGGCTGCAGGCGATCACGCAACATCGCTTGGCCTATCTGTGCTGCAGGGGATTTGATGCGCACAGTAGTCGAATTGTAACTGTTGTGATGGTACGTCGTGTGATACCTATCTTAATATTTTAATCCCTTACTAACTATGTCAAGCAAAATACGAAAGTGGTCGGACGAATATGTACAATATGGATTCACATGTATAACGGAACGTGATGGGAGTCAGCGTCCTAATTGCATGATTTGCAATGCCAAGTTGAGTAATTCTAGTCTAGCTCCAGCAAAACTAAGGGAACACTTCCTTAAGCTGCATGGAGATGGAAAATACAAGAACACAACGCTCGCTGAATTCAAGGTGAAGAGAGCAAGATTCGATGAAAAGACTACTCTGCCTGTTCTCGGCTTTGTACCCATCAACTAACCGATCCTCACAGCATCGTACGAAGTTGCTTACCTGATTGCAAAGCAGGGCAAACCACACACCATTGGTGAAACACTCATAAAACCAGCTGTGTTGAAGATGGCGAATATCATGCTGGGAAAAGCGGCTGAAGTTCAGTTATATGAAATTCCTCTTTCAAATGACATCATCAGCAACAGAATAGAGGACATGAGCAAAGACATCTTGGCTCAAGTAGTTGCAGATCTGATTTCAAGCCTGGCAAAATTCAGCCTTCAACTCGACGAGACCACAGACGTTTCCAATCTAAGCCAGCTTGCAGTATTCGTGCGCTATGTGAAAGACGACGTGATAAAGGAAGATTTTTTATTTTGTAAGCCTCTTACAACAACAATTAAGGCAACTGATGTGAAGAAACTTGTGGATGACTTCTTCAAAGACAACAATCTTTCGTGGGATATGGTTTCTGCAGTTTGTTCAGACGGAGCTCCAGCCATGCTCGGAAGAAAGTCCGGTTTTGGTGCGCTAGTGAATGCCGATGCACCACACATCATTGTTACGCATTGCATTCTGCACAGGCATGCATTGGCAACAAAAACCTTGCCTCCAAAACTGGCAGAAGTTTTAAAAATTGTTTTGGAATGCTTGAACTATGTGCGAAATAATGCTCTGAAGCACCGCATCTTCAAGGAGCTGTGTAAAGAAATGGGATCTGAATTTGAGGTACTTCTGTACCATTCTAACGTTCAGTGGTTATCCCGGGGACAGGTGCTGAATCGTGTTTTTGCCATGCGTGTGGAATTAGCTCAGTTTTTGCAAGAGCAGCAACATTGTCATGCAGATTGCTTCAAAAGTTCTGAGTTCATTCTCATTTTAGCGTACATGGCTGATATCTTTGCAGCTCTCAATCATCTCAATAAGCAGATGCAGGATGGTGGAGTCAACATCATCGAAGCGGAAGAAAACCTGAAAGCTTTTCAAAAAAAGCTACCATTATGGAAACGACGAACAGAAAACGATAACTTCGCAAACTTTCCCCTGCTAGACAACTGTGTAAGTAAGATCGAAGATGTATCTGGAATCGGAGACATTTCTGTACCCGCGGAATTGAAGCAAACTATTGCCACGCACTTAGATGAGCTTGCAAAGTCAAACGACGAACAGAAAATGATAACTTTGCAAACTTTCCCCTGCAAGACAACTGTATAAGTAAGATCGAAGATGTATCTGGAATCGGAGACATTTCTGTACCCGCGGAATTGAAGCAAACTATTGCCACGCACTTAGATGAGCTTGCAAAGTCAAACGACGAACAGAAAATGATAACTTTGCAAACTTTCCCCTGCTAGACAACTGTGTAAGTAAGATCGAAGATGTATCTGGAATCGGAGACATTTCTGTACCCACGGAACTGAAGCAAACTATTGCCACGCACTTAGATGAGCTTGCAAAGTCTCTCGACGGATACTTCTCTACAAGAGAGTCATATCCAGCATGGGTGAGACAGCCGTTCACATTTAGTGTTGAGACAACAGATGTCAATGATGAATACCTCGATGAAATCATTGAAATTCAGCAGAGCCAGGTTCAACAGCAACTCTTCAGAACAACAACGCTCTCAACGTTTTGGTGTCAACAATTGGTAACGTACCCTGTTATTGCTAAGAAAGCTATGGAAATTTTCATACCGTTTGTTACAACATATCTTTGCGAGCAATCCTTTTCAAGGATGCTGGACATAAAAACGAAGAAAAGGAACAGACTTTGTTGCGAAAATGACATGAGAGTGGCACTTGCCAAGGTAAAGCCGCGTATTTCTGAACTGGTCTCTGAGAGGCAACAGCAGAAGTCACACTGATTTGCAGTAAATTTCATTATTATGTTGTTATTATTCGAAATATAGGAGAACTTTTTTGTTTTCAAAATTGATATTATTTTTTCCCTCACTGTATACCTATGTTTTGAATTTGTAAAAATCATATTTTATTTTTCCAATAAAGAAGGGTTCGGTGAACACGCATATGAAACTGGTGGGGTTCAGTACCTCCAACAAGGTTAAGAACCACTGAACTAGAGGGAAGACATGATACATACTAGAGGACATGGGTGTTTATACAGATATCCGGGTTACAGTTATCAACAGTGAGGCCTTTGAGAGTAGTGACCTGAATACAGTTTTGCATAACTATTAGTATGATTTGTAAACTTGACAGCTGGCTTTGGTTTCAAGCCTGCAGATTCATTTGTAGATTGAACGATCATACATACATATACACACACACACACACCATCTAAAGAAGTAGGTTTTCACTGTTTTCCTGAAGTCCATCAAGTCTTTCTGTGATCTGATGTGTGGGGGGCAACAGGTTACATAGTTTTGGAAGGAAGTGGGTGAAGGAACTCTTTATGAGCCATTTCCAGGTGGAGGGATTGTCCTGGAGATATGTTGAATCGTTTCTCATCCTTAAAACAAAGTGTTCTGGGTGTATAGAATTGTAGTTTAGAACAGTGTTTTTCAACCTTTTTTGGGCAAAGGCACACTTGTTTCATGAAAAAAATCACGAGGCACACCACCATTAGAAAATGTTACAAAATTTAACTCTGTGCCTATATTGACTCTATATAAAGTAATTCTCTTGAATAGGAATCAAATAAACACAAAGAAAGTATTTTATAATGCTGCCACCGCCAACAACACCGTTGGCGGCGTTGGCACTCAAGTGGCTAAAGAGCCGCAGTTTGCCGGCCTAGGGACAACACTGGAGGGTGGCCAGCTGTGCACCCCCTTGGGACGTAAACCCGGGGTGGGGCAGACCGCCCCCCCCCACCCTGGTATGTCACTATCTGTACCTCACTCCCTCCCTATGACCAAAAATTCTCCTTTCTTCTATTCCCCGTGTACACAACCATCTCTTTCCCTCCCTTCCTCTCTCCAAAGTCCATGCCTTCTGTGTCCAAACACTCATTCCCTCCCTTCCTCTCTCCCAAGTCCATTTCTTCTGTGTCCAAAAACGCATTCCCTCCCCCACCTCAGCATCTCTTTCCCTCCCTTCCTCTCTCCCAAGTCCATTTCTTCTGTGTCCAAAAACGCATTCCCTCCCCCACCTCAGCATCTCTTTCCCTCCCTTCCTCTCTCCCAAGTCCATTTCTTCTGTGTCCAAAAACCCATTCCCTCCCCCACCTCAGCATCTCTTTCCCTCCCTTCCTCTCTCCCAAGTCCATGCCTTCTGTGTCCAAAAACCCATTCCCTCCCCCACCTCAGCATCTCTTTCCCTCCCTTCCTCTCTCCCAAGTTCATGCCTTGTGTCCAAAACGCACTCCCTCCCCCCTTTTGTGTTCCGTGTTTGCCTCCCAGCCCATCTTTGCAACTTTCTCAGCAAAACGAAGCTCAAGCCGCAAGGCTTGTCTTCTGCTTCCTGCCTGCCCTGCCGCGCACAAATAGCCGAACGGAAGTATTCTCCGACGTCAGTGCTGACGTCGGAGGGCAGGCTTTGCTTAAGCCCTCCCTCCGACGTCAGCGCTGACATCGGGGAACGCTTGCGATCGGCTATATGTTAGCTGCAGGGCAGGCAGGAACAGAAGACGAGCCTCGTGGCTCGAGATGTATTGAACTCGGCGGGTCCCCCGTCCAGCTCTCTCCTGTCCACGTGGGGCGGACCGCCCCTCTCCCTAGACTGGTGGTACTGCCCTGATGGCGGCCCTGACCGTACGGCACACCAGGCAACATCTCGCGGCACACTAGTGTGCCGCGGAACAGCGGTTGAAAAACACTGGTTTAGAAGATATGTAGCTTGGCACCTTGTAATAGAAGGTTTTGTAGGTCAGCATTAGGGCCTTAAAGATACAGTGTTTGTTGTTGGGCAACCAGTGAGCTGAGAGTAGTGCTGGAGAGATTGGGTCATGAACGTTGAGGTTCTTTAGGAGAAGGATTGCTGCATTTTGCACTTGTTGCAGACGGTGTAGCTTTTTTGCTGACATACCATTAAACAATATGTTGCAGTAATCCATGCGGGAAAGGACCATGGCATAGAGGAGCTGTACAAAGTCTGATTCTGAAATGTAAGATTGAATTTTACAAATCCGACAGAGATAGTGAAATGAGGTAGAGAACTTGTAATATGTGGATGGAGAGTGAGAATGCAGTAGAACATTACTCCCAAGTTTCGTATTTAATCTTTTGCAGTTAGTGTAATCCAGGGGTGCCCACACCTTTTGGGCTTGCGAGCTACTTTTAAAATGACCAAGTCAAAATGATCTACCAACAATAAAATTTTAAAACACACAAAGCACACTGAACGCAGAGAAAATGTTAATTATCATTTATATTCGGGGGGTTTTCAAAGAGGTCAAGGGAGATGACTTTATACAATGTCACCTCAATAACAACTATACAAAAATAGACAAATATACCCCCTCCCTTTTTACTAAACCACAATAGCGTTTTTTAGTGCAGGGAGCTGCACTGAATGCCCCGTGCTGCTCTCGACGCTCATAGGCTCCCTGCGCTAAAAACCACTATTGCGGTTTAGTAAAAGGGGGCCATAATGCAAAATATAGATAGCAGATATAAATTCAAACACATTTTGATCACTAAATTGAAAATAAAATCATTTTTCCTACCTTTGTTGTCTGGTGATTTCATAAGTCTCCGGTTGCACTTTCTTCTTCTGACTTTGCAGCCAATATTTCTTCCCTTCTTTCAGCCTACTGTATGCTTCCTCTCTAACAGACCTCATTCCCTGCCCCAACTTTTTCTTCCTCTCTCTCTGCCCCCCTTTCTTTCTTTCTCCATGCCCCCTTTCTTTATGTCACACTGCCCCCTTTCTTTCTTTCTGTCTCCCTGCCCCTTCTCTCTCCCTTCTTTCTTTCTGTCTGTCTCCCTGCCCCCCACAAGCTACCGCCGCCGAGTTCTGAGCTCTCCCTGCTTCCTGACACCGTAAACAGGACAGCAGAAATGCTGGGCCCACCATCCTTCCCTCCGACGCCAATTCTGATATCGGAAAGGAAGTTCCAGGCCAGCCAGGCAGCGATTGGCTGTCCGGAACTTCCTCTCTGACATCAGAATTGGCATCGGGGGAAAGGCACTTTTGCTGTCCTGTTGACAGTGTCGTGAAGCAGGGAGCGCGTGAAGGCAACGCAAGTCTATCACGGAGCATGGGATGGGCTCTGCGATTGACTTGCGTTGCCTTCGCAATCGACCTTTAGGGCACCCCTAGTATAATCAATTTCCAGGATAGAGATGGGTGGATGTAGCTTGAATTTTCTTTCTGATCCAGAGTTCAGTTTTGGATCCTCTTCTACACCCATGTCTGAAAGACAATCCAATTACCTCCCCAGATAATGTAAAAACATAAGCAACTGAATCTTTGGGAAGGTTGTACTAAAAGTAGATTGAAATGGAAGGCTCTATTTGTGATTTACAAGTATAAATTGTTGTACAGAACATTGTCCCTTTTTATACTTTAATAAAAAGATTTAACTACAAAATCATAAGTGTTTGATGCTTGTACAACTGAAGACAGAATTCACGGGGGTGGGGATTGGGACAGTGCGAGCAGGGATAGGACAGGGATGTGGACAAACTTTGTTTCTGTGTCATTCTCTAATCAGTGGTGCCTCCACCCCTATGGAGAGTAGGAAGAGGTCAAATGGGGTGCCGAGATTAGTGCTCTCTCTGCCTGCTGGTAGATTGATACAACTTGTTTATCTGGATTTGACTGCTGCTAATGACAGGGAATCGGAAATATTTTTGTATTTTTCTGCCACATTTCTTTGGACTAGGACTGCATTTCTTGGTACTTGAAGATCTTCTCTCTCTCAAAGTGATTCACATAATAATTGCTTGAGGCCGACACCTCTATAATTAATGCCATTTTGATGTTTCTCTCTTTTACCACTGTCTGGATTGCTTGTATCCAGCATTTTATTGGTCGAGATGGAAATGTTCCAGGTTATCATAACCTTTTCATTTTCCACAATTCTCTTAGGGTCATGATCCCACTGTTTTTCCAGTACAGTGATGATGTGATGTTTGCATAGTTTTCAATGAATGATAGTTCTACTGTACCAGTTTTTTTTCTATGCTTGCTGTGAACCTTCTTGTTCATAATATGTTGTTCTGGGCTTCAACTATCAAATCTCTCATCCTTAAGGTTACAATTCCCTCTTTCACCCTCTGTGAGCAGTAACATGTATCCTGGTTTACAGTAGACTGGGGTGACCACAAATGAGGTCCAGGATATCTTAGCTAGAAGAAGCTATATCAGTTGATACTGTATGTACAAGTATGATGCCTGTGGTGCACAAAGTGGTAAGGTGTTTTCAGGAGACAGATGAATGAGGGTGAAACTTACTCTGTTATGGCATGGCTGCTGGGGTTGCAAAGTAAGTTATGCAGTGATGAAGCCCTTGTGTAGCTCAAAGTTTCAATGGCCAGTGTTTCAATCTTTATTGATTTGCACTGAAATGGATAAAAAATTGTGGGGCCATTACAGCAATTTAAAAATGAAAATAGAATAGTATGCATCGAATAAAGTGACTAATGTCCTATCTATGCATATACCCTATATGGAGACCAGGGCCGGATTAACACTATATTGGGCACTAGGCAAACATATATTTGTAGGTCCCCTACCAAGGACCCCTCCCCTCCCACATCATTATATCACTTGTCAAGAAGTAGCTGGGAAAGATGAAGAGCCTACCTGTGGGTATGATAATAATAATAGTTTGTGAGCAAGCATTGGGACAATGCAAGCCCATTTTTTTGAATGGAGAAGCTTAATGGGTGGAGCTTGAGATCAGTCAAGTTACCCCGTTTAAAAGGGAAACGGTCCTGGATTTCTGCAACCCTATCTTGGTCCATTATGGGACATGATATAATGGGTCAATTTGACAAATTCAACAGTAGCAAACCACCAGGACTGGATGGTATACATCCAAGAGTACTGATAGAATTGAAAAACGAACTTGCAAAGCTATTGTTAGTAATTTTTCTTTAAAATCCAACATAGTACTGAAAGACTGGAGGGTAGCCAATGACATACCAATTTTTAAAAAGGGTTCCAGAGGTGATTCAGGAAATTATAAACCGGTGAGTCTGATATTGGTGCTGGGCAAAATGGTAGAGACTAAAGAACAAAATGACAAAACATATAAATAAGCATGGATTAATGAGAGAAAGCCAACATGGATTTAATCAAGGGAATTCTTGCTTCACCAATTTACTGTATTTCTTTGAAAGGGGTGAATGAACATGTGGATAAAGGTGAGCTGGCTGATATTGTGAATTTCAATTTTCAAAAGGTATTATGTTGAGGACCTAGTGATCTGATGTTATTAGGGCCCATCGTTGATGAAAATGAATGAGACAACACCCTATAGTCCTTGTACTTAAACTACTGTATAGTCTTTGTATTGTCCAAATGTACTTCACTATGAATGTTTGCTTGTAGGCCGTTCTGAGCTACTGGAGGACGGGCTAAAAATCTAAATAAATAAACATAGGCAGAGAATAAGGACCTGGCTGTTGAATACTGGCTCTTTTATCAAAAAGTCTGTTGGGATTTTTTTGGAGTCTGTGACTGGATCTTTTGTGGTCTTTGTTGTGCATATCTTTTGTGAGGGTAATAGGACATACACTTAAGAATTATAGTAGCGTTTGGTGGTTTGAGGCTTAGATAATTTTGTAGCTGAAAGAGTAGTCATCAACTGCTCATGCCTAGTAATTTTTTGGGTGGCTTCTTCTATTCTATCCCCGAAGAGTTCCTCATCCAAGCTGGGAATGTTAGCCAAGCATTCTTGGATGTTTGCATCCAGGTCAGAAACTCTTGAGCCAGGCCTGTCTTTCAATGCAATAAGACAAGGCTGATGCTCTTGACGTAAGAAGCAAAGTCATCGAAGACTAATCTTGCCATGTACTTGCTAGTTTCCAGGAGATCATTAGAAACATGCTGGAAATCTTCTAATTTGTCTGTTGGAATATACTGTTAGTATTGAGCTGGTTGTTGAATTAGTGACATCATATAAAAAGTCATGTCGAAGTTGTAGTTTAGAATTCTACTGGCAAGCATGGAAGTCTGAAAAAGTCTGTGTCCAAATCTGTCTAATGTATGTCCTTCTCTGACTGGAAGTGTACTGGCGTAAGTTCTGGAACTACTAACCTTTTGAGCGCAAGGCACATACCTAGTTTGCCTATGCCTTAATCTGGCTCTGATGGAGACACATGTAGAGGTTAAAAAAAAAAAAAAGTACAGAATGAAATCTTGCAGAAGTGAACAAATTTTTATCTGGACACATATTGCCCTTATACACCTTTGAAACTTGCTAAGGTGCTGGTGGTCTGCTTTCTGATCAAATGCATACGAATTCTGGCGTTTTCTCCAATGATTTTTATTGAATTGAAGTGAATAATTATTTCAGAGAATGTAAAAGTTAAGTAGTGTGGAGCCAGTTGTGAAATCAGTCATTTTTTTCCCCCCTGAAGTAGGTTGCATTGATATCACATCCCCAACACAGTTTTCTTAAATTCACCCAAGCAATTTTGCATATCTGGAACAAGCACATAATACATCCTATAACACAATGAAAAATAATCAAACATTAAGGGCTCCTTTTACGAAGCCACGTTAGCGGCTTTACACGTGTAATAGCGCGCATTAATGTTTCAGCTGCTACCGCCTCCTCTTGAGCAGGCGGTAGTTTTTTGGCTAGCGCGAGGGTTAGCGTGTGATAAAAAGTCACCGTGCGATAAAGCCGCTAACGTGGCTTCATAAAAGGAGCCCTAAATCTGGTGTTCGGATATGGCCCTAGCACTGAATATCTGGATTCACCACTGGGAAGTAGCTGGGCTGTCTCCCACAGTCTTGAATATCAGCTCCAATATATAAAAAAAATTCAATAAAAGTTAACTTCTCCAGCCTAATTTCTAGCTGCAAAATGAGTGAATTGACTCCCTTATACTTTATTTTAGCAGTATATCATTATTTTGTGGACCGACAAACTACTAGGACTAAAATTTAAAAACCCCATTTCCGCCCCATCTCCGCAAGCTCGGTCCCCGCAAACCATCTGATCCCATCTGCACAAGCCGCAGTTATGATTTTATATTGAATGTATTTTATTAAAGTATAAAAAGAAACAATATTCTGAACAATTGTGATTTTATAAATACAAATATACAGAGCACGGACCAACAAAACCCATCTCCCCTCCCCTTCACATATATCCCCTCTACTATCAAGAAAACTGAACAAGCCAAGTTATTATAGAATGCTACACAGAAATATCATGCTAACAGAATACTGCAGTCCCCAGTTATGTCTCTAGCAGGATATATATTTCAAATCTGATATATTCTAATGACAAAATAGAAATAAAATTATTTTTTTTCTACCTTTTGTTGTCTCTGGTTTCTGCTTTCATCTTCTTTTCAATCTTTTCCTTCCAGAGTCTGCCCTGTCTTTTCAATCCAGCATCTGCCCGTTCTATCCACTGTCTGCCCTCTCCCCCTTCCATATGTATTTGACTTCTTTCTATGCCCCTCTCCCCTGTCCATCCAGCCTGTGCCTCCTCTCTCCTTTTTACATCATTCATTCCAGCTTCACTGCTTTCTTCATTTTTATCTCTCCTACACCAGATCTAGCATCTTTATCCCTCTCTCATTTCTCTGCTGACCCCTTTCCAGCATCAGTCTCTCTCTACTTTCTCATTCCTCTCTCTCCATTCCACCCTGACCCCCTTCCCCTCCTGTAATCTCCCTGCCAGCTGTATTCTCCCTTCCCTCCTTCCTTTTTTCCTTCTCCCTTCCCTCCTCCCCCATCCAACATTAACTCTCTTCCCATCTCTTTCCCTCCTCCCCTCCCAGCAGCATCTCTCCTTCTACCTCCCTCCAAGTCCAGTAGCAGCTCTCCCTTTATCCAGCAGCTTCCCAGCCTCCTACAGTGGCTTCCTCCCCTTCCAGCAGCTCTCAGTACTTGCCTGCAGGAACTTGCCGGTGAATCATTGCCCTGGCAAGTAGGAGAGCTGCTGGAAGGGGAGACAGCCACTGTGAAGGCTCCCCAGGATCTAGCTCGCACAAGCTGACCATCTCCCTCCACCTGCAGCTATCTCCGTTCCACTTGCACCTTTCCCGTGGCCCTCTTCAGCAACTTGGCAGGGGCGGCGATCAAGACAGGCTGCCGAAATCGGGATCTTCACTCTCTGAGTCCCGCCTATTTTGTTTCAACTTCCTGTTTCTGAACAGGTGAGACTCACAGAGGGAAGGCCCCGACTTCGGCAGCCTGTCTTGATCGCCCGAGGCTGGGAGGAACGGCAGTCGGCAGGAACTTGAACTGCTGACTCGATCTCGCCGGCCCTGTGCGGACCGGCAGAAATTTTCTGCGGACCGGCGGTTGAAGAACAGTGATCTAAACCGTTATCATATTTTGCATTGAAAATCCTCAAGACTTTATCTTGGTATAAAGGAAACATCATATGGATTTAAGGGCTCCTTTTACAAAGCCTTTTACAAACCACCAGCCGCGCTAGTCACTACCGTCTCCTCTTGAGCAGGCGGTAGTTTTTCGGCCAGCGCGGGGGTTAGCGCGTGATGAAAAGTTGCACGCGTTAAACCCGCTAGCCCTAAAAGAAGCCCTAAATGTCATTAGTCACCTTCTCAAAACCGAAGCCCACAGTCAGTTACATTTAGATATACAAGTTGCAGTCTAATTGTACCAAACAACTTACCCAAGGTTACAGAATATCAGGGGGGGGGGGGGGGGAAGTGAGATTTGAATCCTGGCTTTCCTTGTTTGCAACCCACTTCTCTACATCCATTTTTCCATTTAATGGATATTTTTTGAAATTTAAATTCCTACTACCCAAGGCAGAATATGAGCCAACACATTCAGGTATTGATTATGCAGCTTTATTTTAAGAATAAATTAGCAATGTTCTGTGGTGCAAAAATTCAAATATTCCCGGATGTGGTAAGATTCACTCAGCAAATATTTGATTACTTTTCAAAATGAGGATTATATGTTTTCTTGATCCAATTCAATTAGAGCAATTTCTTTGACAAAATGGTAAATAATCCTTAGGTAAATATTTTGTTTTCTTCTTTGATATGTAATGACAATTTCTAAATGAAGAGATAATTATTATATAACACCTTGGTAATTAGAAGAATGTATTTATCCTTTTTTTAAAATTTCTTTGAGATTTTCTTAAAAATTGGTGCAAATTTTCCCCATTGATGTGGGCTAGTTGGAATTTTTATGCTAATGGTGTTAAGCGGTATGTTATTTTGCTTTGTATTCCCATATCCTGTATGCTTGATGGATACATTTCTAAAATTTTAATTTTAAAAAAGCTCATAATGAGTGGCTCTATGAGACATACTTCCTTGCGTTATCCATTAGAGAATGACACGGGGAAAATTTATTTATTTATTATTTAAGCATTTAAGCATTTATATACCACTTATAGTCTAAGTGGTTTACATTCAGGTACTCAACCATTTTTCCCTATCTGCCCTGGCAGGCTCACACTCTATCTAATGTACCTGGGGCAATGGGAGATTAAGTGACTTGCCCAGGGTCACAAGGAGCAGTCCCCATCACTGCCCTGTCCCCGCGACCACCGTCCCTGTCACTGCCCTGTCCCCATTCCCGCAACCACTGTCCCCGCAACATCTATAAAATCCTCAGTACTGCAATATTTAGCTTATTCTTTCCTTAAAAAATCAAAGTTCTGGCTGCTGAACTAGAGAAAGAGATGTTCAGCTGGCAGGGCTTTTATAAATTTTTATCAACACAACTAATATACTACTTTATCCTAAAGCAAAAAAAAAAGGAAATAAATAAATGGAATTTTTTTTTCTACCTTTGTCGTCTGGTTTCTGCATTCCTCATCTTCTCATTCAATTCTTTCCATCCACTGTCTGTCTTCTTTATTACTGTGCCTCTCCCTTCAAACCCCCCCAATTGGTCTGGCACCCATCTTCTTCCCTCCACTGCCCCCGTAGTCTAGCATCTCTGTCTTCTTCCCTTCCAGCGTTTTCTCCCCACTCTGTCATCCCCATTTCCCTTCAGTGGCTTCCTCCAACCACCACCACCCTTCCCTCTTGCCACCTCACCGCCCTTCAGCACCCCTCACGCGTCCCGAGAATCTCCCTCCCTCCCCCTTACCTTTACGGCACGTTAGTAAAGTAACTCGCTGACGCTGGCCAAGCTTGCCTGCAGTCACGTGTGTGTGGGTGGAAGTTGTGTCAGAGAAGCTTCCGCCTACACACATGCGATTGCAGGCAGGCTCGGTCAGCGAGTTACTTTACTAACGTGCCGCGAAAGTAAGAGGGAAGGAGGGGAGAGAGATAGATTCGGTAGGTAGGAAGGAGGGAGGTGACCACGCGCGTTTCCTCCCTTAACTGCGGGGACAAGGCCATTCACCACTCTAAGAGGCGGTGGATGGCCTTGTCCCTGTGCCCGCAGTGAGCACTTTTTCCCCTCCACCGTTTTGGTGGGTTACCCGCAGCTACCCGCGGGTAACAGCCACCATGTCATTCTCTATTATCCATCTCATAGTACTATAAATCTCTAGGATATTACCTGCTATGGGAGAGAGAAAACAGTTTAAATGATGCTTCTTCGAATAATCCTAAAGAATACACATTTAACCTAGGTCTATCACTCTTGAGTTTAGGAGGAAATGGCCCAGATGAGAAGAGGAACAGCAATTAGATTAAACTCAATACAATAGGGCAGGGCTGCCCAAGTCCGGTCCTTGAGTCTACTGGCAGGCCAGGTTTTCAGGATATCCACAATGAATATGTATGAGAGAGATTTGAATACCAGGCAAATCTCTCATGCATATTCATTGTGGACATCCTGAAAACCTGGCCTGCTAGTAGATCTCGAGGACTGGACTTGGCCAGCCCTGCAATAAGGACTAACAAGATAAATCTGCCCTGTGAGAGAATGACAACATAAGCACCTCAGCACCAAACTGTGAGCTAATGACAAAACGGAAAAATGTCTCACCTGATAATTTTCTTTCTGCACGTGGAGATACTGAGTTAACTCAGCCTTATTGAATGTACAGCCTCCTAGTCAACCAAAATTGTAGACAGGGATGGACCCTGGATTCATCTAATGCAGTGGTCTCAAACTCGCGGCCCAGGGACCACATTTTGAGGCCCTTGGTATGTTTATAATAATCACAAAAGTAAAATAAAACAGTTTCTTGATCATATGTCTCTTTAGCTATAAATTATATTAAGGCTTAGCTAAAAGGAAAGATTTATAAACTATAAAGAGTTTTACCTCATGCAAAATTATCATTTCTTTAATAAGACATTAACTTTTTTCTGAGGCCCTCCAAGTACTTACAAATCCAAAATGTGGCCCTGCAAAGGGTTTGAGACCACTGATCTAATGCATCTAAAGGAAAGAAAATTATCCTTCTCCAAAAGCAGATGACTCTAGAGACAAGTGGGATGTAGCAAAGCAGTCCTGAAGTAGGGAGAGAAGATCCATTGCCCTCGTGATACCTGAAGCCCCCCAAATTCACTACAAAATTAAACAATGGTTTCTTTAAAATCGAGGACAAAATTTGAGGCATTTGCTCCTGTTTCTTATTTAATTTCTTCACTCAAGCACTATAAATGTTCTCATACTGACTTCCTTCACTAGGGTAGAACGCTCTCTCTCTCGCTCCCTTGTTGGCGAGGCATCACCAATGATCTTAAATGCAAGATCCCAGATCACTGGTAGTTCCCGAGGACTCCCGGTGTGGCCCCCATTTTCCACAGCAGAAGGAAAACGCCTTAAGTCATTCCAGAGCAGTAAGGAAGAGAATTGTTTTTAAACAATTCGCCTTCCGAGATTACATTTGCCAGTTTCTTATTGGTGGGTTGTGGATTTTTCTCTATTTTGCTCCTCTTGGTGGTATTGCCTTTGTTTGCACAAAGGCCATTAAAGACCTCCTGAAAGCCCCTGGGAGTACAGAGCATATCACTGTTACAATTTTAAGAAGTGATAGTAGAGGGGATAGGTACCAAAATGTAGATTATTGGTGACAGTGGGGGAGGGTGAGAGAGAGTGGTGGCATAAGGTGCAGAGTTTGAGAGAGACTGGAGTTACAAGGTGACAGAGACAGACTGGCAAACGGGAGGAGGGAGTTGCGGATGAGAGACTGTTGGGCATAGGATGTCAATGGCAGGCACCGATAAGAAGCACTGAAACCTTGCATGAGAAGACAGTTGTTGGTTATCATTCAGCCACTCTGAAGACAGAGTGGCTCTTGCTTACAATTAATGAAGACCACCAACCTAGAGGATTGCACTAATTCTAGAGGACCTATTTGAGAAAGGATACAGAATAAGGGTAGAAGCTAAGTTACTTATAGATATAAACCCTAGAGAAAAATACTGAATGATATAATAATTCAAGTTGCTCAAAAACAATCCACAATAAACCATCCTTTTCAGAGGAAAGAACACTTTAGAATGAGAGGTCAGAGTAAGGCTCCATGGGGTAAACTCTGGAGTAACATCAAAGAACATTTTTTCAGGGACAAGATGATGGACAAATGGAACAGCCTTCCCGGCAGAGGCTGTGGAAGCAGAAACAGTAATAACCTTCAAGAACATGGGATAAATACAGAATTACTTTTTTAGTTCAAATATTGTATTAAGCACAGAACATTTCTAACACTGAAAAATTGCAAAGGGAAGTCAGAAATCATCTATGGTATATGGTACTGCAACAGGAAGTAAATTTGGCAGACTAGATAGCCCTTATCTGCTGTCATATTTCACGTTTCTTTATCTCCCTGGTAATCCATTTCATGTCAATAAAAAAAAAAAATGTACAAAAGCTACAGGGAAGATATCTGAAAATGTGGATAAGCTTTATAAAAAGTAAACATCTGTACTTATCTTGTAGTTCCAGTTTTTCACTGGCCTTAACTGCCGCCTGGATACAGTATGCTAGTAACCTGTAAGGTGTATGTTTATATATGTCTGCTGTCTGGGTTACATGCTGCTGCTCATAAGTTTTGTCAGTTTTTGCTCATCAGGGCTTGTGTTTACAATGGTATGTTTCTCTGGCTGTGGCCTTTGTACATCCTGCTGTTAACATCTGTGGGGTAGGGGGCGAGTGGAAGGGTTGTTTGCACAAGTTCCTTCTGCTGCACTGAGAGGTGTGTATAGTTGTGAGTATGCACTACTAAAAAGTCTCTTTCAAGAACATGCTAAGCTCTGTGGACAGCAGATATTTGCATTCTACAGGGGTGTGAGAGAGTATGTCCAGGTTCTTAGAAGCGCTTTATAGTATGAACTGGTATCTGAATGCTGCCGACTGGCAGCCTGCATTTATATTAATAACTTAACTCTACTGCTGGAGAAAACATGCATTTTGGTGGAAAAATGTCTGTTGTAGGCTGGAATATGTGTCTCATTGTTTTTAGGAAGATTCTCAAGAAATGTTCCACTAACCAGAAAAGATGCAGGGAGAGCATTGCTCATCTCATTGCTGTTGAATAATAAACACCATAAAGCAATGGGAGTTGTCTGAACTTAATTTTCTTTAGTAGAGAATACCCATTTGTACTTAAAATAAAAACACTTAAAACTAAACAAGACATTTGAATGCCTTCCGCAGTGGAAACATTAAGATTACATAAATTTATCAGTCCGTCCGCTTAATATTATTTTTATTAGTTAATACAAGTTGTCTAACCTCAGACGCATAGTGGCAGGATGCCAGCAAAACTGGTAACTGCGTGCACAACTTATATGTGTTTTATGGTCATAATATGAGACACACCCACACACACAGGAGGAGGAGAAAGAGGAGGAAGAAATATTTACTCTGCTGCTCAATACTTGAATGTCGTCCTTTAAAAACAATTACTAATTTATTCTCTAAACTTTTCTATTAGATTTAGCTGTTTTTGTTTTATAATAAGCCCCTATGAATCTCTCTATCAAAATCTCAAATAACTCTGCTGAAGATAAATATCATCACCACTCTGATTCCATTCCAAAGCTAAAAGCTAAAACTAGGCAGGCCTTGGGCCAAAATCTGACCTTTGGGAATAATATATATCTTGCTGCAAAGAAGGATGTGCTGCAGCATCAAGTTATCCAATAAAAATACAACCTTTTTAATGGGAAATCTAGGGGAAAAACATTACTGCAAAGTATCTAAATGTTTAAACTAGAAATACCTTTGATGAAGCAAGCATTATAGCACATTTCTCCACAGCTTTTTCATAAAATCATTATCAGGGTGGTGTTCATTCTATTCTAGCTAAAGTATACATCACATTACTTCTCAAAAAACTCATTGTTTAGGGTAGTTTCATACCCCATTGGTATTAGACCTACAGTTGCTGTCATGTGGTCTACATTTAGCTATATAAATGCAACATTATCATAACAAAAGGGAAGCAAAAGAAATGTCTACATGCATACGCTCAAGAATCCACAAAGCCAGCAAGCAAATAAATGCACAGTTTCTCAAGTCCATCCTGCAAGAAACTGTTATTTTGCAACCCCAATGGTGATCCTGCTGGAGTGCAAATAATATTAATGAAGATAAGATCAAATTAAACAGCTGACATGATCAACATTATGCATTTCATGCATGACTGTGCTTTATGGCAGAGCTAAAGACCTGAAAGTAATTACCAGAACAGAAACTCCTTCTGTGACCTCCACTTGCAGCTAGTAATCCGTAGGCACCGTTGTTTTCTAACAAAAGACCCAGTGTCTCTTCCCCTTGGTGGGCTTGCTTTCTTGTATGTTGCAAAGATGAGCACCTCCACCTCCGCTGCATGAACACAGTACCTCTGTCTCTAATGCAGCATAAAGATTACTGTGGAAACCTATCAAACTGGGAAGCAGCAACATCAGCGACCAATGAGAGCACGCATAGGCAGAATCCAGCACATGCTCTCTGAGGCTAGGCTACTGTCACTGCTGTTTAGCAACCTTCTAATCTAATTATAGCCCTTTGCTAGCACACTAGTATTGAAGCCCATGAGACAATTATGTTTTCATAAATAAAAACTCTTTAGATAACATGACAAGATTTCAGCCTACATTTGCATATCACTCATCCATCACCTAGGCATGAGATTTGATAGTACGAGTTAGAACATTAATTTTTTTCCCCCCCCAATCTCTTAAAAGATATAAGCACTGACTAGTGCTATTGTAGGCCTGATTACATATTTCTATAGCATCCAAAACAATTTCAAGTGGTACGATTTCAGGAATCATTTGAAGTAATGACAGATTACAGATTTATATGTTTAATGCTAATATTAATACTACTAAATGCAATAAAAGTAATTTCTCTGAAACATGCCTTTATTTCCAAAGCAATCAACAATGGGAAAGAAATTATACATAAAGAGATTGAGAAAATTTGCCTTGAGGCAAAACAGCTCTCCAACCCCATCTTTTACAAAACCGTAGTGGTAACAGCTCCGACGCTCATAGGAATTCTATGAGTGTAGGAGTTGTTGCCACCGCAGCTACAGTTTTATAAAAGGGGGAGCAAATGTTTAACAGACTGGGATCAGATTTGGTTTGGGGGGGAAAGACACTAAGTTTGAAAATAAGCCACATAGAACTAGGAGTTTCAAAGAGAAAAAAAAAAAGATCAATTCATTTCTGTGGGAGAAACAGTTCCAGCTGCTATTGCTGCATAGAAAAAAAATGAAACACAAATAAAGCAGTATGGAAATGGAGAAATTATATCTTATTTTTTTTTTTTCCTTTAGTCAGCTATACTATTCTGCACAAGTGGGAGTATGCACTAGTGGGTGTTATCCCATCCTAACAGCAGATGGAGGTAGAGAAAAAAATATTTGTGTTTTACAAGTGACCTCACTAGTATTAGCTGGTAACTCCCTGGAAAGATGCAATATGCACCTGGCCATGTAGCAGTAGGCTATTTTTTGTAACACACCCATGCCCCATCAACCACTGCAGCTGCTATGCAAACAAACCACCACAGAGTGGCACTCGCTAACCTGCAAATACCAGGATATAGTATTCTCACAGGAAACCCCTATTGCTATAAATTGTCATCCTCTTTTCTTTTTTAACTATAAGTGAAAAAGTCTTTCGAGGGCAGGTTACAGAACAGTGTTACTCAATAAAGAAAATTATAAAGTAAGACATACTTTCCTCAACCTTAGCTGATATAGTAAAACCCAGGGACAAGACTTTATATATATATATATAAAAGACAAGACACGAGAAAGTGCAAAAGTGGCATTGTGGGACTCAAAGGTGAAGGGGAGAAATACAAGCTGATAAAAGACCAGTGATAGACATCAGCTTAAAATACCTAATAATGATCCACTCATTTGACGACACACAACTATACCTACACCACAAGGTCCCACATGAATGTCTACTTCGAAAAATTGTGAGCCATGGAATCGAGGGTGATCTACTCATGTGGATTAAAAATTGGTTGGTGAATTGGAAATAGAGAGTGGGGTTAAATGGACAATACTCGGCCTGGAAAATCAACACGAGTGGTGTGCTGCAGGGTTCGGTGCTCGGGTCTATGCTCTTCAACATATTTATAAATGATCTAGAAATTGGCACGAGTGAGGTGATTAAATTTGCAGATGATACAAAGTTATTCAGAGTAGTGAAGACACAGAAGGACTGCGAAGATCTACGAGACAAACACACTTGAGGAATGGGCAGCAAAATGGCAAAAGAGGTTCAACATGGATAAGTGCAAGGTGATGCATGTCGGTAACAAAAATCAAATGCACGAATACAGGATGGCTGGTGCTATACTTGAAGAAAGCCCCCAGGAAAGAGACTTGGGAGTACTTGTAGACAAATCAATGAAACTGTCTGCACAATGTGTGGCGGCGGCGGCAAAAAGGGCAAACAGAATGCTAGGAATGATTAAAAAGGGGATCACGAACAGATCTGAAAAGGTTATCATGCCTTATACTGGGCCATGGTATGCCCCCACCTGGAATACTGCGTCCAACACTGGTTGCTGTACATGAAAAAGGATATAGTACTACTCGAAAGGGTCCAGAGAAGAGCGACAAAAATGGTTAAGGGACTGGGGGAGTTGCCGTACAATGAGAGCTAGCGAAACTGGGTCTCTTCTCCCTTGAAAAGAGGAGACTGAGAGGGGACATGATCGAAACATTCAAGATACTGAAAGGAATTGACTTAGTAGAAAAAGAGAGATTGTTCACCCTCTCAAAGGTGAAGAGAACAAGAGGGCACTCGCTAAAGTTAGAAGGGAAAAGATTCCGTACAAACGTAAGGAAGTTCTTTTTTACCCAGAGAGGGGTAGACATCTGGACCGCTCTTCCAGAGGCTGTTATAGGGGAAAGCACCCTTCAGGGATTCAAGAAAAAGTTGGATAAGTTCCTACTGGAACAGAACTTACGCAAGTAAGGCTAGACCCAAATAGAGCACTGATCTTTGACCTAAGGGCTGCTGGGTGAGCGGACTGCTGGGTACGATGGACCACTGGTCTGAACCTGCAGCAAATCTTATGTTCTTAGGCTCAAACCAAGATGCTCAAATGTCTAAACTACACAACTGCCTCTCAGAAATAAAAAGCTGGATGACCCAAAACAAGTTGCAACTAAACATGGTGAAAGCCAAGCTCCTCTGGATATGGAGAGGTGACCCTGAACTCACCTGCCCATCAATCTTTTGGGAATCCGCTACCCTGACAGCCACGGACAAAGTACGTAGCCTAAGGGTGATCCTCGATAGCAACCTTTCACTCTCTGACAATATCTTCCAAATAGTATTCCCCTCTTTCTTTTACCTCTGGTAACTATGGAAAATCAAAGGATACTTCTTGGAACTAGACTTCTCTCAGCCACTCTATGCCTTCGTCCTCTCCCATATGGACTATTTCAACACGCTCCTAAATGGGCTTGCTACACAAAAATTTGCATTGACTACAATGAGCACAAAATACCGCCATCTGACTCAAAGAATCTTCACATACAAGACCCAATCACCCCAGTTTTGCACACAGCCCACTGGCTGCTGATCAACAAACTATGTAAATTCAAAGGCCTAGTAATGGTCTACAAACTCTTCCATGACAAGGTGCTGGCCTATATGGCCTCCAAACTTCCCCCCTAAACCCCAAATCGACTGCTTTGCTTGGAAGAAGAAAACCAATTAAACACACCCTCAGGACACGCCCTTCACCTTGAGACCTTCACCGGAAAAGACACTAACTACTGCACCTCTGCAACAAGCTACCTACTCACATGAAGTCATTAGATGGTCTGATCTGCTTTGTCATGCCATTGTATTGTCCATCATATAATGTTCTACCGTACCAAGTCCCCTCCAGTGGTATAATATGTGGCCTCTACTACTATACATGGTCACATCGTACTATTTACCAGGGGTCAGCAACCTGCAGCTCTTCTTGTATGTGGCTGCAGCTCTCCAGGCCCTGACTCTCATCTCCTGCCCAACCCCATGATTCCCGGAACTTCGTGGCAGGAGCACAGCCCTCTCACTCTAGCCTCCTCAAATAGCTGCCATGACCTCTTGCGGTACTACAGGAAATGCCGCAAGCAGCCACATACAGGCAGGAGCTAGAAAGCCATGTCCAACACATCTCTCTTTCCCTTCCTTGTGCCCTGTGTCAAATCTCTCTATCCCCCTCCATGCACCATCTTTCCATTCCTTATGTACAATTTCATCCTCTCTCCTCACCATGCATGTCCCACTCTCCTCTCCCTGTGCCACCAACTTTCCTTCCTCACCCCTTCCCTCCCCGTGTCAGCAATTTTCCTTCTTTTCACCCCTTCTCCTGTCTACCAACTTTCCTTCCTTTCACCTCTTTCCACCCCCTTTGCCACCAACATTCTTTCCTCTCCTCCCCTGTACTCAAAGGCTTGCATCTTCAAGTCACAGTATCAGCAACGACTCTCAGATGCTGCCTGCCACTAATCTAATCTAATCCTTAGGTTTGTATACCGCATCATCTCCACGTTCATAGAGCTCGACGCGGTTTACAGTAGGAGAAATAGGAAGGAACTACAACAGAGGGTTAGAGGTAGAAGTGTGAAGAAAATTTAGAGGACTTGGGAAGCCAAGATATAAGAGTTTCCTTGATTCCTAAGTTGGAGGGAGACTTACATTTTTTGAGAAAAGCCAGGTTTTCAGATGTTTGCGGAAAACTTGGAGAGAGCTCAAGTTCCGAAGAGGGGAGGTAAGGTTGTTCCAGAGCTCAGTGATTTTGAAGTGGAGGGAGGTCCCTAGCTTTCCTGTGTGGGAAATGCCTTTTAGCGAGGGGAAGGATAGTTTTAATTTGTGGGAGGATCTGGTGGTATTAGGGTTTGAGGAATTCCAAGAAAGAGGGATAAAGGGAGGGAGGATACCATATAGGATTTTGAAAGTTAAACAGGCGCATTTATAGTGGACCCTGGCGATTATCGGAAGCCAGTGGAGCTTGGCCAGGAACGGGGAGACATGGTCAAATTTACTTTTAGCGAAGAGGAGCTTGGCCTCGGCATTCTGAATCCGTTGGAGTCTGTGGAGGTTTTTCTTAGTTAGGCTTAAGTAGATAGAGTTGCAATAGTCCAATCTGGAGAGGATGATGGATTGGACAAGGAGGGTAAAATGTTTTTGATGGAAGCAGGATCTAACTTTCCTCAGCATGTGAAGGCTGAAAAAGCATTTTTTTACCAAGGATTGGAGGTGGTCATTGAAGGACAATGTGGAATCAATGATGATACCCAAGACCTTGCTCGAGAACTCAAGCTGCAGAGAGGAGCCAGAGGGTAGTGGGATGGAGGTGGGTAGGTGATCTAGTTTTGGACCGAGCCAAATAAGTCTTGTAGAGGCTTCTAGGTTACTGGCAGGCAGCATGTAGGAATTGCTACCGATACCGCAACCAGAAGATGCTGAAACAGTTGAGATTCTGCGCAGGAACAGGGAATACTGCACGATTGTGCAATTCTGCAGAAATTCTGCATTGTGCAGTCCTATAGAATTCCTCCAGGAGTAAAAAAACAAAAACCAACCAACCACTGCTCCAGACTTTGTAACGTTCTTGATAAACCTGGTTCAAAAGTAGATTGTTGCCCATACTTGAGGAAAAAAATAACCTTGCATTTAGAGCTTGGTTATCAGTTACTAAACTGTTTGTAAACAATTTAAGGGTACAGTCAAGACTAAATTGATCACGCTGTTGGCCACTGATGCAAAATGTCCTGTACTTCTCAACTCTATCCATGAGGCACACCTAGCCAATCATATTTTCAGGAGCACCACAATAAATACTCATAAAATAAGTTTACATAAAATGGTTCTCCAGAATATCCAAAATTATCTTGTGCATATTTATTGTGGCAATCCTGAAAACTCAACAAGCCAGGTAAGCCCCCAGGAGAGGGTTGAAAAGAACTGCACAAGCCTACTGGAATGTGAAAGAAGGCACCTGTCAACACTGGTCTGACAACCTTAATTATAGAACAGTAGGATTAAATTCTTTAAAAACAAAAAAAACAAAAAAAAACAAAAAACCTGGACTTGCACAGACATGTTTTGTCCCCTTAAGGCAAGAAACTGATCCTCTTTGAATATCTTTGTGACCAGAAAGTAGCTGTGTGTAAACTCCTGTGGGTACACTTCATATCAAATACACTGAAATCAATGGCAATGTGGCCAGAACATATCTTAGAACCATGATGGTAGATAAAGGCCAAACGGCTCATCCAGTCTACCCATCTTCAGCATCTACTATTCACTCTTCTCCCTAAGAGATATCATGTGCCTGACCCACACTTTCTTGAATTCAGATAGTTTTTATCTCCACCACTTCTACTGGGAGACTATTCCACAAATCTATGAGGGGTGTTCAATAATTTATCTACCTCAGTAGGAAAGAAAACTTTTCAAAAAACTCTTGTTTGATTTTCCAATATAGTCCCCTGATAGCTCCATACACTTCATTCACTTTTCCTGTATTGACTAATCCCTTTGAAAAGAATTCTTGTTTGTCCTTCAAACCGGGATACACAGCTTCCTTTGATGTCTTCATCACATGAAAACTAAAGTCCATAGAAAGATTTCTTCAAAACTCTGAACAGGAAATAATCAAAGGTAGACAGGTCAGGACTGTAGGGTGGATGGCTCAGCTGTTGAAACCCATATTCTCGGATGGCAGCCTGCGATTGTCATGACATGTTCTCTCCATTGATGGAAAGCTTTTGGCTAAGACATTGGCTTTACGTTTGACCAAGGCTCTCCCTTTTATTATTGATATGCACCAAACTGGATTCGTTGCTAATAACTCAAGACTGGCTTTTCATATGTTAAATTTAACAAAAGCCATGAAAGATCCGACTTTTTCTGTGTCCTTGGATGCAGAGAAAACCTTTGATCGGGTAGAATGGACCTTCATGCATCAAGCTATGGAATGGTTTGGAATAGGTTCAAGATTTATACAAATGATTCAAACATTGTATAGCTCCCCTGTTGCAAAATTGTATGTTAATAATAACTTTTCAGAATGCTTTAAATTGCAGAGGGGGGTTAGACAAGGTTGGCTCCTATCTCCTTTGCTTTTTGATATTGTTTTGGAACCCTTGCTATTAGCTATTCAGCGATACAGGGTATTCCTTATTCAGACCGGGAATACAAAGTCTCTGCATATGCAGACGATATTTTGCTTCATTTGAGAAATCCAGAAATAACCATTCCATGCTTGCTTGAATTGATTGAGAAATTTGGAAAATTTTCAGGGTATAAGATAAATTGGAGTAAATCTGAAATTCTTCCACTAAACATGTATCGTACATGCTCATTTTCTTTTGTTTGGAAGGAAGGTGGATTAAAATACTTAGGAATTTGGATAAAAAATACGCTGAAAGACACAATGAAAGAGAATGAAAAATCTTTACTGCAGAAGGTAACAGAAATGTGCAAGCAATGGAATCCACTATATCTGTCTTGGTGGGGGAGAGTTCAAATTATTAAAATGATGATATTGTCTGTGGTTTGTTATCAGATGGGAATGTTACCATTTTTTTTAAGGGGTCCTTTTATAAAAAATTAAATAGTATTCTTACAAAATTTGTTTGGCTAGGCAAAACTCCTAGATTTGCTTTAGTATCTTTACAAAAACCAATTGCGGAGGGTGGGGTAAATTTTCCCAATTTCTATAAGTATCGTCAAGCCTATATTTTGCGCCAGGGTATGAATTGGGTCCTCCCAGAGCTCACTAATAATACCCCAGACTAGTTGTGGTTGGAATGGCGACTCATGTTCCCTTTACGTTTATGTCATGTTCTCAGCATTAAAATGCCTAGATTGTATAAAGAAAACAGAATATTTATGGATACATGGAAAACTCTGCGATATGTCAGCAATTTAACACCTATTCCAATTTATAATTCGACAAATCAAACTATATGGTTAAACTCCAAGATTCAAATTGGTGGATTTAAGGTCATCTGGAAATATTGGATGATAGCAGGTATAAGGATTTTAGGTGATATTATTTCAAATGGTAAACTGCTTGAATTTTCACAGTTGCAACATAAATTTGGTCTTAATAAATCACAAAGCTTTAGATGGTTGCAACTGAAGCAAGCCATTCAGGCAGGGTTCCCTGAATGGAAGAATCTTAATACGCAATATAGTTTAGAATTTTTATGCTTTCAGGTGGACTTCTTGGGACACCAGGCCGCACCGTGGTATAAATTGATAAGTGGATTTGTAAATAAAAAACCTAAAACTGGACTTAGGAACATTTGGAGCATTGAGATCAAACATCAAATTAATGTGTCTCAATGGCCACGAATTTGATCTTGGAGGATGAGATGTACAGTGTCCGCATCTATGAGACAAACTTGGTTCTTTTTATTACATAGAGCATTTTGGACCCCAGTTAGATTATAGAAGTTAGATAGCTCTAAGTCTAATAGATGCTGGCATTGTAATCTTGAAGCAGGGACTTTAGATCATTTATTATTCGATTGTCCTTTTATCATGGTCTTTTGGAAATCAATTTGGTCCCAAATTAATTGTTTATTAGAGAATCATGTAGCATTATCATATGATATGATTTTATTTGGTATATCAATGAGAACAAAGAGCCAAATATTATCAAATAATAATAAGCTTTTATTGATAATGACAGGAGTCGCCATACAACAGATCACAAGTAATTGGAAAAATTGGAACAGACTAAATTATAATTTCTGGTGGAATTCGTTATGTCATATTTATAAAATGGAGAGAACAAAAGCTATACAAAAGGGAAGTTATAATACATTTAAAGAGATATGGGGGCCATTAACTAAATATTGTAATTAATAGATACCATTTTACTTTATAAGTACAATTGTGAATGAGGGGATGGGAGGGAGGTATTTGATTTTTATTAAATGTTTAGTTTAAAAGGAAATAATTTTTATGTGATATATTTGATTGAAAATGAGATTGAAGGGATGGGAGAGGAGGGATTAAATTTTATTAACATTATAAATGATAGTATTTCAAGTGATGCATTCAATGTCAATTGTTTAATAATTTTACACTTGTTGAAAGATGAAAAATGAATAAAGATTTAAAAAAAAAAAAAATCCAAAACAAACGAAACAGCATGCCTACTGTGAGTTTTCCTCATCTTTTCTCCTTGATTCCCGCAAAGCAATCATTGTGTTGGTGTAACTCTCCCTGATTATAGTTGTTTTGTGTGGCATGAACTCCAGAATCAAAAGTCCTTCATCATCCCAGAAGACAGTTGCCATGACTTTTCCTTCAGATTTTTCTGCCTTGAACTTTTTTGGGGTAGGGATGCCTTGTGCTTCCACTGCATTGACTCCATTTTGGACTAGGGATCTCTGTGACAGACACAAGTCTCAACTTCAGTCACCAAATGATGAAAAAAAAATTCACTTGGTCTTCACAGAGCATCTCTAAGTTCTTCTGACAGCACTGGAGCCTCGGCGCCTTCTGAGATGATGTCAACATTATTGGAACCCATTTTGCACTAACCTTGGACATAGCCAACTTTTCATGAATTATTTTCCAAACTGTACCTGCTGAGATGCCAATTTCTTCAGAAAACTTTAATTCATCTGTCTGACAAAACTAAATCCTTGCCTTTTTTGCACATTTCTGTGAGGGTCATTTTCAATAGACTCTCTACCCCACAAACTGCTTGCTCCAAAATTTTATTTTGTAGGATGATGGGGCAGACTCTCCATTAACTACAGTCATGTGCTCATGGATCTCCTCTGACTTTTCCCCTTCTTTTGTGAGAAATTTTATCAATGAACAGTGCTTCAAATCTATCAGTTTCTTACTTGATTCACACAAGGACTCTCCTGACATCCTGTTTCTTGGAATCTTAGACTTGCACTGAGCTGACATGAGTTACATGAGTAACCTTGAGACATGTCACAACATGCACAGACTTATTTCAACACATTTGCTACTTTCTTTCATACTCAGGTAGATACATTTTTGAACCCCTTGTACCACCATTTCTGTTAAAAAGTATTTCCTTAGATTACTCCTCAGCATATCACCTCTTAACTTCATCCTATGCCCTCTCATTCCAGAGCTTCCTTCCAAATGAAATAGACTCGCCTCATGAACATTTATGCTGTCTCTATCATATTTCCCCTCTCCCGCCTTTCCAATCTAAAGTATATATATTAAGATCTTTAAGTCTGTCCCCATATGCCTTATGATGAAGACCACTGACATTTTAGTAGCCATCTTCTAGACCAACTCCATCCCGTTTATATCTTTTGGAAGGTGCTGTCTCTAGAATTGTACACAATATTCTTTTTTCTAAATATCTTTATTCATTTTGAAGCCATAGTAAGTGCAACATATACATTATATTACATTACATTAGTGATTTCTATTCCGCCATTACCTTGCGGTTCAAGGCGGATTACATTATTACAGTTTAAAGTATTACATATGAGGCATTAGGTCAATTGGAAATACATAAGAAGTATTCTGGAAATTTACTAAGATGGTAAGGATTAGGGAGTGTTGCAGGTGGTACGCATTTGGTTGTGTTAGTTTAGTTGGTTTTTATTTCTTTTTTTGAAGGTTTTGAAGTCTGTGGTTGTGATTAATAGGTTGGAGAGTTGGTAGTCCAGTTTTGCAGCTCTAGTAGCTAGGAGGTTGTCATATAGTTTCCTTTGTTTGACTTTTTTTGTTGGCGGGTAGGTGAATGGTGTGTGGGTTCTCTTGTGTCTGGTTGAGGATGATTGATTTAGTTGATTATTCCAGTATTCTGGGCTGTCTCCATTTATGGCTTTAAATAGTAGGCAGTAGAATTTGAAGAATACTCTCACTTGAACTGGGAGCCAGAGTGTTTCGAGGTAAGCCTCTGTGATATGGTCGTATTTCTTCAGCGAGTAGATAAGTCTTAGGGCTGTGTTTTGTATTGTTTGAAGCTGTTTTATTATGTTTTCTGGGCATGGGAGATATAGTATGTTACATTAGTCTTTTAGTTCTAGGACTAGGGATTGTACTACGAGTTGAAATTGTTTTCTGTCGAAGAACTTTCAAACTTGCCTTAGGTTTCTCATAACTGCAAATGATTTTTTTATTATTTTGTTGATTTGTGGCTGCATGATACAGCATCTGTCTATCAGCACTCCCAGGAGTTTTAAAGTGGGTTGAATGGGATATGAGACAGAGTGTATGACTAGGTTTGTTATGGTTGTGGTTTTGCTGTTTTCTAGTAGAATGAAGTTTGTTTTGTCATGATTTAGTTTTAGTTTGTGTTCTTTCATCCATATAATACAATCATATTACACTATAAAAGCACTTAAAATAATTAAAATTGTAATCTATGACAAATAGATATATCAGCCCCCCATAATTATATTCAAAAAGTACACTCAAATTAAGAAATTAAAAATATGTTCCAACAAAAGAGCAAAATCAACAATCACTCTTTGCAAAACTTTGTCAATGGCTCCCAAATCTTCAGAAACTTTTTGTAATGTCCCTGTTGTATAGCCATAATACGTTATTCTGAGTTCTCACCAGTCTTATACAGGGGCATCAATACCTCCTTTTTCCTATTAGATATACCTCTCCCTGTGCAGTTCCCTCAGATATTTGCAGTCCAAATGCATGATCTTGCATTTCTTAGCATCAAATCTTCTAGCTGCCAAATTTCAGACCATTCTTCAAGCTTCGCTAAGTCCTTCCTCATGTTATTCACACCATCAGGGTTGTCTATTCTATTGCAGATTTTGGTATCATCCACAAAGAGGCAAATCTTACCAAAGTACCTTCAGCAATATTTCTTACAAAAGTGTTAAAAAGAACAGGTCCAAGAACTAAACCTTGAGGCCCATCACTGGTAACATCCCTTTCCTCAGAATGATCTCCATTGACCACTACCCTCTGTCACCTTCCACTGAACTAATTCCTGACCCAATTTGTCACTTTGGGGCCCATACCAAGGGCAATCTGTTTATTTATTAGATGCTTGTGTGGAACACTGTCAAAGGCTTTGCTAAAATCTAAATATACCACATCTACTGCATTCCCTCTATTCAATTCTCTGGTCATCCAATCAAAACATTTGTCTGACAAGATCTGCCTCTAGTGAATCTATGTTGCCTTGGGTCCTGTAATCCACTGGATTCCAGAAACGTCACCATTCTGTTTTAAAAGCATTTTCATTAGTTTACTTACCACAGAAGTCAGACTTGCAGGCCTGTAGTAGAGAATGACACGGGGACAAATTTTTCCCCGTCCCTGCGGGAACTAATTTTCCCGTCCTGGCGAGTTATTTTCCTGTCCCTGCCCCATTCCTGTAGGCTCTGTCCTCATCTGCACAAGCCTCAGAGCTTAAAGGAATGGAGCAGGGACAGCGACAAAACTCGTGGGGACAGGACAGGAAAATTCAGTTCCTGCGGAGACGGGGAAAAATTTGTCCCCGTGTCATTCTCTAGCCTGTAGTTCGCTACTTCTTCAAACTTCCACTTTTGTGGAGAGGGACCATATCCACCCCTTCTCTAGTCCTCTGGTATCAGTCCTGACTCTAGAGAAGCATTGAAAAAAATCAGCCAGCAGAGCCTCCAGAACTTCCATAATTTCCTTCAGTATCCTCAGATGTACACCTTTAGTTTAGCTAGTTCCTCACAAACACAATCCTCAAAAATCTATCAGGGTCTACCACACATCCATCCCTATTTGTTTTTGTCTTCTGCAGTCCTACTTCAGGCGCTTCAGCTATGAATACAGAATAGAAATATTTGTTAAGCAATTCAGCCTTTTCTTTATCAGCTTCTACATATTTCTCCCCTTCGCCTTTGAGTCTCACAACGCAACTTTTTGCACGTCTTCCTATCACTAATATATCTGAAAAATGTCTTATCTCTTCTATTTTACTGTGTCAGTTACTTCTTCTTCCTTGCATTTTTGCTTTCCTGACCAGACTCTTAACTTTTCCAGATATTTTGGTTCGTCTTTCTCTTTCTGTGATCTTTTGTAGCTAACCTTTTTTCCCTTATCTTCTTAGCTACTTTTGAGAACTAAAGCGGCCTTCTTTTCCTCTTACTTTTATTTACTGTACTTTCCTTACAAAATGGTTTGTTGTCCTTCCAATAGCGCCTTTCAGTTTTGCCCACTACTTTTCTTACTTATTCCAGACATTCCCATCCAGATAATTCAAGGAACTGTCTAGATGGGAAAGTCTGGAAGAAGTAAGAAAAAGTAGTGAGCAAGTTAGATTTTTTTAAAGCCTAGAACAGGAGTGTCAAACTCTGGCCCGCGGGGTAATTAAATTTGGCCTGAGATTTGGCCCGCTGTTCCTTCCCGGTCTCATCTTTTAAACAGCCTGCCAAGGATCGCCGGTCGGCTATAGAGATCATAGCATGCTGCCGTAGCCTCAGCAGCACGTTCCCTCTGCTGTGATCCCATACGTCAGAGGAGGGGGGTGACCGTGGCAGAGGGAAAATGCTGCGGAGGCCAAGGCAGCCTGCTAAGTTTGCTACAGTCGACCGGTGATCCTCGATACCCCTGCTGTAGAAGGATGCGTAAAAAGCCGGGGTCGGCACTCTTTTTTTCATTGGCCTTCGTGCTTGTCCGTCACTGCAGCAACAGATGCCCGATTAGTGGGAGTGAGCGTGCCCATTTTTGTTGTGATGGTTGATAGTTTTAACAGAGTATGTGTGAGATGTTTTGTTTTCCTCTGTTACATGCGATAAAAGAAGCAATTTAGTAAAACCGGTTTATTATTAGGCAGCAACAGTATGCGTTTGGATGTATCCCAACCCCTATCCCCACTCCATTTTCTTCCCTCTAGCGTCCTGGACTGATTGGACGTGATATGTCGGGTGGGACGAGGTGGCGACTGTAGCTACCACACTTTCTGGTAGATATAGGAACTTAGCTGGGGTGGGGGCAGGGGCAGAAATAATGGGTCTAAAACAGAGGAGAGGGAGAGAGATGGTGGACAATGGGATGGAGGGAGGGAAGGAACAGAAAGGAAGAGAAGTTGGACACAAGGGATGGTGTTGAGGAGGGAGATAGAGGAATTGGATAGGAGGGTAGTTGGGAAGAGAAAGGGAGAGATGGTGGACCCTGGGGTGGTGGGGAAGGAGGGAGAGCTGGTGGATGAAAGGGTAGTTGAGAAAAGGAGAGATGGTGGACCCTGGGGTTGTGGGGAAGGAGGGAGAGATGTTGGATGAAAGGGTAGTTGAGAACAGATGGTGGATCTGGGGATGGTGGGATCTATCGCTGCAGCTACGGGGATGGAGACGAAAAAAGGAAAGATGCTAGACCTCCGGGGGAATAATTTTATTTTCTGTTTTGTGATTACAATATGTCAGATTTGAAATGTGTCTGCCAGAGCTGGTGTTAGACAGCAAGCGTGAACTAGGACCTGAAAGAGAGAGGAAAAGTCTTTATTAAGGTGTGCATTTAGTGCGCGTTAAATCGGATTGCATACCTTAATAAAAGGACCCTCAAGTATCGTAGTAAAAAATTTGGCTCGCGACTTAGCCTATGTTTTAGATTTTGGCCCCTTGTGTGATTGAGTTTGATACCCCTGGTCTAGACCCTTCACTTTTGAATGAGCCCTCTCTATACTTGTCTCAATGGGTTCCATTACCAACTGCTGGAACAGTTCTCCTTGTAGAGAATCCAGTATTTCTCTACCTCTAGAAGACCTTGCAATAGGGATATCAATTAAGTCACTGATCCTAGTTGTATTGATGGTAACAGATCTTGCAGCTAACCATTTACTAATACTTACTATCAATCCTTGAGAAGTTCCAAGATCTGTCTTTCTACAGATTACAAAAGATAAGAGAAGGTTTCTATTCACTTTAACAGGCCTGTTCGCATTAGCAGAGAAATCTTTACTGTTTGAGTTTTTCCTATATCTTCAAATTATCTTAGGTGCATGCAATGAAATTAATAACGCTCCATCATATGAACAGTTCTCCTTTTTCACTATTGGTTATTTATCATTTAAGTTTTTTTTCCTATTTATATCTCTTGCTAGTTTTATACCAAACAATCAGACTGAAAACAGCCAGAAGGTGGTATTCTATTCATCTGTTTCCACCGCCAACATATGGCAGGAAGATTTCTGTTAAGTATTTACAGATTGATAAATATGTATACTGTATGTAATAATATTGTGCTCTCTTGCCAGTATACCTGGCATCTTCTAAATGTATATACCAACTAACCAAATAGGGGGTTTTAAGGATAACTTATAAATACTTATATTCAGCAATTTTTCTTTTTGCACAGAAAGTGCTTTAAACTATTAATAATTCAGTTTTTAATCATTATTTTTATATATTTACCATCATTTGATTTAAAGATAGAACTCGTCCCTATAATTAATAATGAGGTTGAAGTATAAATATGCATAAATCTCAGTAAAGAGACCTCTTATAACTTGGATATAACTTATTTCAAGTCTTCATTCTGAATGCATGTGATATAATCATATACTTCACAACCTCCTACCTACCCTGAAGTTTTTATTATTAACTTATTAATTAGTTTATTGGAATATTTATTAACAAATTTATTAGAAAGTATAACTAACTGAAAGAGAATACAAATATTTCCTTATCAATTATAAGTTGTCTAAACTATGTGCTTGATACAAAAGCAACAACACTTATCTTATTGGCTTCCTAGCCAGAGCCAACGTTGGGGGACCATGAACTGCCCGACGCTCCCATTAAATTTTAGAGCGTTTCAGCTAATAAAGTCTTCTTCGGGGGACTGTGTTGCTGTTGTGCCACTCCAGTGGCTCTAGACACCTCACACTCAGTGGCTTAGTGGGGGGTGAGTGGCATCTGGGGCAGCGGCTGGTGCCCCTCTCCTGCCCTTCCCTGTACCTCGTGTCGTTTTGGGCAATCTCTCTGAAGTCTAGGCACGAGACCAGGAAGTGAAACAGGACCAGTGCCTCGCTGGCTAATTGAGGACTTCGGGTATCTCCCTGCCAGTTTATGTACGCCACTGCCGTGACACTGTCCGAGAAGACCCTCGTCGGCCGGTCCTGAACCATGGACTGAAGCTCCAGAAGCGCAAGCCTGATCGCCCTCAATTATAGCATATTGATCGACCACTGGGCCTCCTCCTGAGACCAAACTCCCTGCGCAGAGGATTGAAGGCACTGAGCCCCCCATCCCAGAAGACTGGCATCCGTCGTAACTATGACCCAGTCCGGTGTCACAAGCGGCATGCCCTTGAACAGATTGGCCTCGTCTTGCCACCAACGCATGCTGAGGGAAGCTTGAGAATTCCATCAAAGACGCCGTATTGTAGTCCTGAGACACCGGGGACCACCGGGATAGAAGAGACATCTGCAACGGCCGCATGTGGAAGCGAGCCCATGGCACCACCTCTAGAGCCGCCACCATCGAACCCAGAACTTGCACATAATCCCAAACCCTCGGTCTGAGCGACTGGAGAATTAGGCGAATCTGAGACTGCAACTTCTCTCCCCGGTCCCTGGGTAGAAACACCTTCCTCAGACAAGTGTCGAACCGCGTTCCTAGATGCTCCAACGATTGGGACGGAGTAAGAGAGCTCTTTGGAAAGTTGATGATCCACCCCAAAGACTGAAGAAGGGAAATCACCCTCTGTGTCACTGCCACACTCTCTTGCCTGGAAGACGCACGGATCAATCAATCGTCCAAGTAAGGATGCACCCAAATCTCCTCTTTGTGAAGAAACACCGCCACCACTACCATCACCTTCGAAAAGGTGTGTGGCGCCGTGGCAAAACCAAAAGGCATCGCTCAAAACTGATAATGCTGGCCTAGGATCGCAAACCGAAGAAACCTCTGATGTGGAGGCCAGATTGGAATATGCAAGTAAGTCTCTTTTAGATCAAGGGACGTAAGGAACTCCCTTGGTTGAACCTCGGCAATGACTGAGCGCACCGTCTCCATACGAAAATGACGGACCTTGAGAAATTTGTTGACCCGTTTGAGATCCAGCACCGGCCTGACCGATCCCCCCTTCTTGGGCACCACAAAGTAAATGGAATATCTGCCGAGGCTTACCTCCTCCGGGGGAACCGGAACCACAGCTCCCAGATCCAGAAGGACCTGAAGGGTGAGCTGCACCGAGTCTCGCTTGGCGGCCCCATTGCAAGGGGATACCAAGAAAGAATCGGCGACGGGAGAGGAAAACTCTAATTTGTAACCTTCTCAAAAAATGTCCAATACTCACTTATCGGACGTTCTTGGCCCACTCTGCCAGAAAGGAAGACAGCCGCCCTCCCAAGGAAATGGCGGAAGGGGTCGAGACCCCTTCATTGTTGACTGCGAGTTGCGGGAGCACGGGCTGGCTGAACTGTCGGGGATTTCGCCGCACGAAAGGAATTCTTCTGTGAAAATCGAGGCCTAGAATTAGAGAAAGAACCGTAAGAGGTCTGAAAAGACGGCTTTCCTGGTCTATATCTCTTAACATTCCGGAAGCGAGGTCTGGTAGAGGAGGTCTTCAACGGCGGTCTAGGCCTATCCTCCGGCAACCGCTGTGTTTTGGAATCACCAAAATCCTTCACCAGCTTATCCAAATCCTCACCAAATAACAGATGACCTTTAAAAGGAAGTTTCACGAGCCTAAGCTTGGACGCCGCATCTGCCGCCCAATTACGGAGCCACAAAGATCTGCAAGAAACCACGGAAAGAGACACATGTTTCGCAGAAGCACGAATAATATCATACAAGGCATCCGCCAAATACGTCAAACACGATTCCACATCCGCCAATTCGGAGGGAACCGAGATTCCGGACTCCATCATGTTATCCGCCATTAATTGAGACCATTGCAGACAAGCACACGCAGCATATGAACTGCAAAGGTAACCACTGCAACCTCAAAGGACATCTTAAGTGAAGATTCAATCTTCCTATCCTGGACATCCTTCAGCGCAACACCCCCCTCAACTGGCAAAGTAGTCTTCTTGGTGACCGCGGCCACCAACGCGTCTACCCTAGGCTGCTTAAACTTCTCCAGTTCATTCGGAGCAAGAAGGTACAACTGCCGCATGGCTTTCGTCACCCGGAGACTGGCCTCCGGCGTGTCCCATTGCATTGTAATAAGCTCTTGCATAGTCTCATAAAACGGAAAGGATCTAGGTGGCTTTCGCGTACTAGCCATAAGCAGGTTTGAGGATCCTCCTGCGAGATGTTCAATCCTTGCAAAGCTTTTGAAATTAACGAGGAAAGTTCCTCCCTGTGAAAAAGAAGGAGCGCGGTAGGATCATCCACATCCCTACCCAGCGTCTCCTCTGCGTCCACGTCCATGACCTCTCCCTCTTCCAACGAGTCTGGAATAGGCAGAGATAAGGGGGAGACTGAGGCAGGGTCCCCGTCATCTGCAGCAGCCAGTCTGCTACGCTTCGCTGCCTGAGACTGCACCGGAGGTGAAAGAGCAGTACTAGCAGCAGTAGGGAGCAAAGAATTATTCAAATTCGGGGATAGTGCAGGCTGAGAGCTCTGCAACAAAAAAGCACGGTGCATCAGCATCACAAACTCCGGTGAAAAAGTGCCCTGCAACAACCCTGTCGGCCCAGCCTGCAGCGTGGACTTGAACGTCTTCCACCAGGTCTCCCGAATTGCCAAAAGCCGCCGAACACTCCCCAGACGCTGACGCGCTCTGAATCGCGACAGGCCCAACTGCGAGGGAAGAAGAGCTCGACCGCGTCTCCCCAGTGCGGGAAAACTGCAACTCCCCAGCCGGCAGCATGGACTCCTCGGCCGTAGCGTCTGCGTACCCGGCGGCGCACAGCCCCGACGGTGTTCTGCGCTTCCCACAGCGCGGACACCGCTTAACCGCCTCTGCCGCCATAGGTTTGTGTCCTTTTTTTTTTTTTCAAAGGCAACAATTCACCCTAGAGAAAGCCCGCCAAAATGAAAAAACACAACGCTGCACACCCAAAGTACCAGCGATTCCTCAAGCCACACCAAACACCCAGAGCCAGAAAAATCCTACTCACCAAAAAACTGCACCCAACACAAAGGCAGAGAAGTTATGGCTGGCAGTTGTAAGCTGTAAGCTGACCAGAAGAACAGCACAGCCCCACACTGTGAGGCTCTTTTTTTTTTTTTAAGGAAAGAAGAAAACTAAGAGCCCAAAATCACCCCCTCAATCCACCGGAGGGGAGGGTGGAGCAGGGACCTGGGGGCCACAGGTGTAACTCCCAAAGCTGGCACCGCTCAGCCAGTCACCCCTGTCTACCTGAAGAGAAAGAATCTCAACAGAAGAAATGATTATTCCTCAGAACTTTCACCAGGCACAACCAGAATCCAGGAGCTAGAAGGATAGCTACCAACCCTGCTGGGAGATAGAGCATACTGGATATACAGGAGGAATGCCAACCTATAAGACCACCTGTTAATCAGTTTCTCTATCTCCACCTGCTGGTCGATGTGTACTATCCCACTGGTCTCTGGATTCATCTGCTGCTGTGCTAAGGAAGAAGTCTTTATTAGCTGAAACGCTCTAAAATTTAATGGGAGCGTCGGGCAGTTCATGGTCCCCCAACGTTGGCTCTGGCTGGGAAGCCAATAAGATAAGTGTTGTTGCTTTGTATCAAGCACATAGTTTAGACAACTTATAATTGATAAGGAAATATTTGTATTCTCCTTCAGTTAGTTATACTTTCTAATAAATTTGTTAATAAATATTCCAATAAACTAATTAATAAGTTAATAATAAAAACTTCAGAGTAGGTAGGAGGTTGTGAAGTATATGATTATATCACATGCGTTCAGAATGAAGACTTGAAATAACATCCAAGTTATAAGAGGTCTCTTTACTGAGATTTATGCATATTTATGATACTTCAACCTCATTATTAATTATAGGAACGAGTTCTATCTTTAAATCAAATGATGGTAAATATATAAAAAATAATGATTAAAAACTGAATTATTAATAGTTTAAAGCACTTTCTGTGCAAGAAGAAAAATTGTTGAATATAAGTATTTATAAGTTATCCTTAAAACCCCCTATTTGGTTAGTTGGTATATACTTAAGTGTGGGTTGGATAATCTATAAACTGATCCGTACATGTTTAGTTTGATCTTCTAAATGTATTGCAATATCATACTGATTTAACTTTGTAATTAACATTATACTCTACCATGTTTATAACAAAATTTCTTTAACAATTTTTAAAAGTTCATGTCATTTTTCTCTCTATACTGTATACAGCAGGGGTGCCCAACGAGTCGATCGCGATCGACAGGTCACTCGCTCAGGCGACCCCAGTCGATCGCAGAACGGGTTCCCTTCTTCCCTTCTCTTTTTTCCCCTCCTGACTGGCCCGCTCCTGAATTCTGCTGCTGCCTCCGCTGCTCAACATTTAAAAAAAAAACAAAAAAAGGCTTGGAGAACTTATGCTCCGGGGGCTAACATGTGCTTGTACCGGCTTCCCTTCGCTTCCCTCTGAAACCGGAAGTTATGTCCGGGGAGGGGGAGGGGGTAAGAAGGGAAGCCGGCACGCACATGTTAGAGCCCTGTTCGCGGGCTAAAGCGGGAGACAGGTCAGTGAAGCTTGCGATTTGCTCTTCTTGCTGCCAAGTCCTGCCTACTTTCTGTTTCCTCAAAGGCAGGACCCGGCAGCATTTTTCCCAAAATGTCGATCTTGGGCCGATCAGCCTTCCTCTTCCCGACCTCAATTGTGCCGTCGGAGAGGAAGTTCTAGCCAGCGGAACTTCCTCTCCGACGGCAAAATTGACGTCGGGGAGAGGAATGCTGGTGGGCCCGAAGCAAGGAGAGCTTGGCCGGCGGCGGGCGGCTTTGGGGGCCTGTTATCCGATGGCAGCGGCAGAAGCAGTGGCTTGTGGGTGGGCAGGGAGGGAGAAAGAGGGCAGGCAGGGAGACAGAAGGAAAGAAGAGAAACAGAAAAAAAGAATGGGGGCATGAAGAGAGAAAGAAAGAGAGGGCAAGGAGAGAAGAAGAAAACATTGGGGGGGGGAATGAGGTCAGGAAGAGGTCAGGAAGAGAGGAAGCATACAGGCTAAAAGAAGGGAAGAAAGATTGGATGCACAGTCAGAAGAAGAAAGTGCAACCAGAGACTCATGAAATCACCAGACAAGGTAGAAAAAATGATTTTATTTTAAATTTAGTGATCAAAATGTGTCTGAATTTATATCTGCTCTCTATATTTTACAATATGGTCCCCTTTTACTAAACCGCAATAGAGGTTTTTAGCGCAGGGAGCCTATGAGCGTCGAGAGCAGCGCTGGGCATTCAGCGCAGCTCCCTGCGCTAAAAACTGCTATCGTGGTTTAGTAAAAAGGGAGGGGGTGGGTATTTGTCTATTTTTGTATGGTTGTTACTGAGGTGACAGTGCATAGAGTCATCTCCTTTGACCTCTTTGAAAAAACCCCAGAATAGGAATGATAATTAACAATTGTATGCGTACAGTGTGCGTTGTGTTTTTTTTTTAAAATTTTATTGTTGGTAGATCATTTTGACTTGGTCATTTTAAAAGTAGCTCGCAAGCCCAAAAAGTGTGGGCACCCCTGGTATACAGCATGTATACATTTTGATCCCTTTTTAAAGTTTACTTATTTTATGCCCTTTCCCTTGGTTGTATGCATTTAACTGTGACAGTTTACAATTATCTGTTTCTATCTCAAAGTCCCTCCTTGAGGGCCGCAATCCAGTTGGGTTTTCAGGATTTCCCCAGTGATTATGCATTGAAAGCAGTGCATGCACATAGATCTCATGCATATTCATTGGGGAAATCCTGAAAATCTGACTGGATTGTGACTCTCAAGGAGGGACTTTGACACCCCTGATCTAGGTCCTGTTTTGGGTGAGGGGTGTTTGAGGTTGTAAGTTCAACCCCAACCCGCTCCTTGTGACTCTTAGCCAGTCACTTAACACTCCATTGCCCCAGGTACTGCAGTTAGATTGTAAGCCTGCTGGATAGAGAATGACACGGGGTCAAAGTTTTCCCCGCAGGAACTCAATTTTTCTGTCTCTGCAAGTTTTGTTACTGGCCCTGTCCCATTCCTGTAAGCTCTGCCTTAACCACACAAGCCTCAAACACTTATGATTTTAAAGTGTTTGAGGTTTATGCAGATGAGGACAGAGTTTGCAGAAATGGGGCAGGGACAGGAAAATGAGTTCCCACAGGGATGGGGAAAAATTTGTCCCCAAGTCATTCTCTACTGTCAGGGCAGATAGGGACAATACTTAAGAGTACCTGATTACACTTCTCCTTCCGAATCCATGGTTTCAATACCTGCGGATTCGGTTATTCATGATTTTTTGGGGGGGATAAGAAACGCTGCATCCCGGACCTTCCCCAGACCTTACCTGGTGGTCTAGCGGCGACACGGGGCAGGATCGATTGTCCTATGCTCCTGCTCCATGCAGAGCCGTCATCAAAATGGCTGCCGTAAGTTCCTGTTGTAGATTCGAGACTACAATGGGAACCCACGGCAACCATTTTGATGACGGCTCTGCACGGGGCAGGAGCGTAGAAAGATCGATCCTGCCTCGCGTCGCCGCTAAACCACCAGGTAAGATCTGGGGAAGGTTCGCGATGCAGGAGGGAGGCGGGGATGGGTCAGAGCCGGCCCTAAAAGTTATTTGCAATTTTTTAATATTCGTGGGCCGGCTCTGCCCCTAACCCCTGCGAATATTGAGGGGGTTGTACTATTCAATGTATTGTAAACTGCTTTGAGTGAATCTCTTCATGAAAGACAGTTAATAAATTCAAATAAATAAATGCTAGGGAATGCTATCTGTAGCTCTTGATTGTTTAATACCCTTGGAAGATTGCTCATTGGGAACTTAGCTTTAGTTCTGCTAGCTGGGGGAGGGGTGACGAAGCTTCCAACCCTCAGTAAGCTGGAGTCCCAGGGAGAAGTTGTAAAGCCCTGAGAGGGATGGTTACAAGAAGCCCCAATCAGAGTTAGTAACCCTCTGATATATTCCCATAGCTAGGAGGGGGAGGGGTATAAAAATGCACCAGGGTAAAGGCAGTCAAGAGCACCATGACTTGGCTTGCAGGTAGACACCAGAAGCTAACCTGGATCTTGGGAGCCTAGCTGCTGCTGCCCATAGGTATTTTTGGCAACATGTTTTGGATGTTAATTCATCTTGGAAGTTGAACTAAGGAATGAACTCCAGCCCAGGCTTTTATTTTGGGATACTCTGTTTTGTGCTGATGTAAAAACCAGTTTAACTGATTTGATTTTTGGTGTTACCATTGGCCCACAGGTGGTGTAGGAGAAGTTAAAGGGGAAACGTGTGGTGGAGTCTTACTCTCTGCTCCAGGAAAGCCCCACTGAAGTAGAGCTATACAAGGGGCAGCAGCTGTTAAAAGAATCATGCTTTTCCTTGCTGGTGATTTTTTGAGCAAAAGACTCTTTGAAATGTGCTGAGCAGAATAGTGATTTTGTATAGTAGGATGTAATTTTGTTATCAATGGGGGTTTTCATATATATAAGTAAGCAAGTTGTTCCTTTGAGGTTTTAGACAGGTTGTTTGTGATCACTGATTGTGTGTTTTATTGTAAGTTACTTTGGTATAAGTGGCATATAAATGTAATAAATAACTAAATAACCTAGAAAGTACAGCCTAATGTCCCTATAGCCACTAGGCCAACAGAATTTGCACTGCTCAGCTCTCCTGCAGTCTACTGACCAACAAAAAAGAAACAAACCTCTCAAAGAAACAGTGACAACTACTACACACTCATAAGCTGCAAGGAGTCACAAGAACCACCCACCACTGATCAATGAAAACCTTGGCCTCCTCTAAGGCCAGGCTTGGTTGCAATGTTACTGAAACAGCCATGAATTAAGAACGTACAGCCCCTTGGAGGAAATCTCAGATTATTACTGTGGAACACTAGCTTGAGAAAAACAACAGTGAGAAAACTACCCTAAAAAGGAACTGAAGGGAACAAACTCCCAAGCAAGGAGAGATCCTGCCAATTCCAATAATATTTGACTGTGGACTCACAGCTACAGAATGGAACAGGGGTTTCGGCTCTATGAATGAAAGGTGGTAAACAGTATCCAAGGAGACTACTAGAAGACTCCTTTACGTACTACATACAGTAAAACCTTGGCTTGCGAGCATAATTCATTCCAGAAGCATGCTTGTAATCCAAAACACTTGTATATCAAAGCGAATTTCCCCATAAGAAATAATGGAAACTCAGACGATTCATTCCACAACCCAAACTTTAATACAAAATACTGTACTATACGTACTTGTATTGCAAGACCTTACTCATTTAGTACAGTCACTACACTCCCGCAGCGTCAGAGAGAGAAGAACCATTGGCTCAGTTGTGATGATGTGACGCGTGTATACTATATGTACAGTGGTGCCTCGCATAACGGTCGCCTCGCACAGCGAACGCTGCGCACAACGAACGTTATGTCTTGATTCGTACAACGGACTTCGTTTCACACAACGAAGTCGCCCGAGCTGCATCCTTCCGGGGTTCCTGCGGGGTTGGATCGCAGCGGGGTTGGTCGAGCCGCGAGGGTAGTCTCCTTCTCCTTACCTGCCCTGTCGCAGCACACAGCCGAACGGAAATCTTCCCGATGTCAGCGCTGACGTCGGAGGGAGGGCTTAAGCAAAGCCCTCCCTTCCTCCGACGTCAGCGCTGACATCAGGAAGACTTCCGGTCGGCTGTGTGCGGCTGCGGCAGAGCAGGTAGGAAGAAGGCAATGGCGAACGAAAGAGGGGGGAGGGGGCGGTCCGCCCCGAAGAATGTGCACAGCTGGTCAGGTCCCCCGATCGACCGACAACAGGCCCGGCCGACAAACCTCCCTGCCCTGTAGCCGCGAATCTAAATTACCTCTTACAGCAGCTTCAATAATCCAGCTGCTGTAAGAAGGTAATTTAGATTCGCGGCTACAGGACAGGGAGATTTGTCCGACCGGGCCTGTTCTGTTGTCGGTCGGGTGCAAAAGCGCCACAAAGGTGGAGGCAGGGAGGGAGGAAAGGTGGAGTGGAGAAGAAAAGACGCTTAAGGGGGGAGAAGGCCGCTGAAAGCACATGTTGGAGCAGGGGATGAGAGGGAGGGAGAGAAGGGGAAATATTGGACAAGGGCAGAAGGGATGCTAAATCATAGGGTGACAGGCAGAGAGAACAACAGGAAAAAGAGTGGAAGCAATCTTGAACCCTGAGGGTGAGGGCAGAGAGAGGTGGTGAGATGATTGATCATGGGGAGAGGGACAAAAGGGAATAGAGATGGGATAGGAAGATAGTGGAAGTAAAAGGACAGGGAGATGTATGTTTTTAGATGTATCTAAATAAAAATAATAACAAAAAATTTATCTTTTTTTATGTCATCTTAGCATATTTTATGCTACAGAACGAATTATTTTTTTTAACATGTATTGTTATGGGAAAACGCGTTTCACATAACGAACTTTTCGCATAACAAACTTGCTCCTGGAACCAATTAAGTTCGTTGTGTGAGGCACCACTGTACTTGTATTGCAAGACATTGCTTGAATATCAAGTTAAAATTTAATAAAATGTTTTGCTTGTCTTGCAAAACACTTGCAAACCAAGTTACTTGCAATCCAAGGTTTTACTGTATACTTGAATATAAACTTATCCAAATATAAACCGAGGTGACCCCCCACACACGCTCCCCCCCAAAAAAAAAAGTTAACTCGAATATAAACCAAGATTAGAAACTTGGATGATCCTGGGGGGGGGGACATTCTTGCCATAAGTTTTAACACAATTTTTTTTACATTAAATATTTTTATTAGTGCAAAACCCCTGAGGAAGGGGATTTTGATCTCCAAAACTTAGTAAAAAAATGTATTAAAATTAGTCCGATACATAGATTACCTTATTTCCATTTTCTATTTATAAATATTTATCAATAAAGCTACAATACTACTTTATTCTAAGCAACAACAAAAAAAACCTTTTCTCTACCTTTTGTAAGCTCTGGTTTCTGCTTTCCTCATCTTCTCTTCACTCTCCATTCCATCCAGCGTTCACCCTCTTTCTCTGTTCCTTCTATTTTTCTCTGTCTCCACTCCCTTCCCCATGCTCTGGTATCCAGTGGCATAGCGAGAGTGAGCAGTGCCCAGGGCAGTGGCGCTACCCCCTGCCACGAACACCCCTTCAGTGCAAGCAGTCATGAACTTGCTGCCTGCATCAGCTTCGGCGCTCTCTGACATCAATTCCTTCCAGTTTGTGGCTGCTCACGTCAAAGTTTAAAAGGTACAGGAGGAAGGGAATGAGCACGCATGCGGTAGGAAGAAAAGTAGGAAGGAGGCGGAAGGAAAGGATGCACACGCAGCAAGGGTGGGAAGAGGGGGCAGAGAGCAGGATGGGTGCTAGTGCCCTGAAGAAGACTGAGCCCAGGGCAGACTGTCCCCCCCCCTTACTTTGCCACTGCTGGTATCTCTCCCTTCTCCTTTCCTTCCTTCATTCCCACCCCAACTCACCCCATGGTCTGGCTTTTGCTTCCCTTTCCCCATACCCTGGCATCTCTCTCTCTCTCTCTATGGCCTGGCATCTCCTTCCCTTCCTTCCTTTCCCTCCATCCTTTTTTCCCATGGTCTGGCATCTCTCTTTTGTCTACTTTCCCTTCCCTGGTCTTCCTTCTCCCTCCCTCCCTTTCTCCCCAATCGGGTGCAGCATTTCTCTCTTTCTCCCCTAATCGGATGCATTTCTCTCCATCTCCCCTCTCTCTCTTTGTCACTTTACAGTCTGCAGTGCAACTTTCACAATTTGCTGCTCTTGGGGTCGGGCCTTCCACTCTGCCAGTTCCATCTACTTCCTGTTTCCGCAAAGGCAGGATCCAGCACAGAGGAAGGCCCAATGCCAAGAGCAGTGAAATGGGAACACTGCTGATGCCCGGAAGAGGTTCTTGACGCTGGCACTAGTCGGCGGACCACCTGGAGTGGAAAAACTCCCCCCCCCCCGGTATGCCACTGGTCACTATCCTGCCTATTGGGTGTGTGTGTGTGGGGGGGGGGGGCGCCGCTATCCACAAGACACACTGTGCAGCCACTATCCACAATACATGCCTCCATCCCCTGAGTCACTGACCTCCGAATACCATTTGGTGCTGCTGCCACTGAAGATTCGCTGACCTCCATGCACCCCCTAGAACTGCTGACCTCCTTACACACGTACGTTCTGCTGTGGCCAATCTGCTGTATGTTGAATCGGATGGAGCCTTGAGCATCTGTGCATGTTCAAGGTCTGCCGGCTCCCGCCCCTTCCAAGATTCTCAGAGAAGGTGAGAGCCAGCAGGCCTTGAGCATGTGCAGATGGTTAAGGATACTCAAGGCCCCGTCTGGTTCAACATACAGCGGATCGGCGGCAGCACAATCCACGAGTGTATGGAGGTCAGTGGCTCTGGGGGTACATGGAGGTCAACTAATCTGTGGCAGTGGCACCAATTGATTCAGTGACTAGGGAGTGGGGTCATGTATATGGATAGCGGCTCCAGGGATGGTGCGTGTATTGTGGATAGAAGCTCGGAAGGGAAGACACCCCTGTAGTTCAGCAGGAAGAGGACAGCGGTACCAAATGATCAGGTGACAGCTCGACTTTAAACCAAGACACACCACTAGTAACATCCCTTTCCATAGAGTGATCTCCACTGACCACTAACTTCTGTCACCTTCCACTCAACCAGTTCCTGACCCAGCCCATCACTTTGTGGCTCATCCCGAGGGCACTCAGTTTATTTATTAGATGCATGTATGGAACACTGTCAAAGGTTTTGCTAAAATCTAAATACACCACATCTAGTGCACATTCTCTATCCAATTCTCTGGTCACCCAGTCAAAGAAATTGATCAGATTTGTCTGACAAGAACCTCTAGTGAATTCATGTTGCCTCTGATCCTGTAATCCACCAGATTCTAGAAACTTCTCTACTCTCTGTTTTAAAAGTGTTTCCATTAATTTGCTTACCACAGAAGTCAGACTTACTGGCCTGTAATTCCCTACTTCTTCCTTACTTCCATATTTGTGGAGAGGGACCACTTCTGCCCTTCTCCAGTCCTCCAGTACCACTCCCGACTCTAGAGAAGCATTGAAAAGGTCAATCAGTGGAGCCGCCAGAACTTCCCTAAGTTCCTTCAGCACCCTTGGATGTACACCATCCGGCCCATCGCTTTGCCTACCTTTATTTTAGCTACCTACTCGTGAACACAACCCTCTGAAAATTGATCAGGTTCTGACACTCCATGCATCCCTATTCGCGTTTGTCTTCTGCAGTCCTGCTCTTGGTACTTCAGCTGTGAACACAGAACAGAAATATTTGTTAAGCAATTCAGCCTTTTCTTTATCAGCTTCTACATATTTCTCCGTTTCATCTCCGAGTCTCATAATGCCACTTTTGCACTTATTCCTATCACTGATATATCTAAAAAATGTCTCTTGTCTCCCCATTTTACTATGTCAACTATTTTTCCTTCCATTTGCATCTTTGCTTTCCTGACTACTCAATCAGCTTCTCTTAACGTTTCCAGATTTTTGTGATCTATTGTACTTTATGAAAGCTAACCTCTTATTCCTTATCTTCCACTATTTTTGAAAATCAAGAGGTACTAGGGACCTGGATTAGCCACCGTGAGAACGGGCTACTGGGCTTGATGGACCATTGGTCTGACCCAGTAAGGCTATTCTTATGTTCTTCTTTTCCTCTTACTTTTACTTACTTGCCTCACAAAAAGGTCTGTCACTATTCCTTCCAGTTTCGCCCACTGCATTTCCACTCCTTCCACTTCCATTCCCTTCCAGACAACAATTCCTTGACATAATCCCCCAACCAAACAGATAGTTTTTTTTTTAAAGTCTAGAACCTTTGCCCGTCTTAATATTAAACCGTACCATGCAGTGATCACTGGATGCCAAATGATCACCCACTGTAACATCAGAAACACTTTCCCCATTCGTAAGCACTAAGTCCAGTATGACCCCCATCCCACACATGTTCAATTACCAACTACTGGAACAATTCTCCTTGTAGAAAATCCAGGATCTCCTTACTTCTAAAAGACCCCACAATAGGGATACTCCAATCAACATCCAGTATGTTAAAATCACCTATTAGTAAAACTTCCCCCTTTTTAGATATATTCTGAATGTCTACTATTAAATCTTCCGGCTGTGAGGGAGGCCTGTATATCACAGCAATTTAAATATATTTACCATTCCCTCTTTCCAAATTGATCCACAGTGACTCTTCCTTGCCCTGCAGATCTGGCAATTGTGTGGCTTTAATATAAATTTTACTATTAATGGCATACTCTAGAGAGACAAAATCAGCTAGAATGCATTACCAATGTGTAACAACTATTAGACCCAGGTCTCTGTCAGTGCACAGGAGATAGGAAAAAGCCTCAGAACCCTTTCCACACCAACTGAATCAATCAAGTGCGGAAATATCTTACTAGGGTAAGTGTTACCTCATTGGCATAAAAAACCTCCTCAACTGGACTGCTTCTAAATAAGCCCTGTGCAAAGCAGAGAACAAAAAGTCAAAGAGGACAAGAATATAATGTGTTTAAATCCTCGTCCAATGTTAAAGAGAAAATAGAAACAAAGTGATATGAAAAACTTATCTCCATCTTGATCAAGGATCCATCACACATTAACGGTGGCCAGCATTTCACTAAAAATGGCTGCCTCAGTATGTGGAAAAAGTAATGAATTCTTACTCGCCCCTGCACTCTGCGTAGCGTCTATCACGCTCTTCAGCCTGCTGCCAAAGACACTTCTTTGATAGATGCATACCAACCCTGCTCAGCAGCTCTTGGAAAATCACCCCATGGTCCAAGAAACCAAAACACTCTCGATGACACTATTCACCATCCATATTCATCTTCAGGACGTGAGATTCTCTGCCTTGGCCTTACCCTCGAAAGGGAGGATGGACGAGAATACCACCTGCGCACCCGACTGCTTCACTTTCTCTCCCAAAGCACGAATTCACTTTTGATACGTTCGCAGGGTATCCGACAGTATCATTAGTGCCAATGTGGATTTAGCATCAGATAATCATCAGGTTTGATGAGTCTCGGCAAGCTCTCCGTAACATCTTTGATTTTGGCACCAGGCAGACAGCATACTTCCCAGGACATCCTCCTCGAGACCGACACGAACCTCTCTAACCTCGCTGAGAACATATCCACTTGTATTACGAATCTCCAATCCTGGGCCCAATCTGTACAAATGAAACTGAATGAGTCCAAAATAAAACTACTTTGGCTCGGCCCAACATTAGATCATTTACCCACCTCCATCCCATTACCTTCTGGACCCACTCTTCAGCTTGAGTTTTCAAGCAAAGTCCTAGGCATCGTCATAGACTCCTCTCTCTCCTTCAATTATCACCTCAACTCTTTGATAAAAAATGCTTCTTTTGCCTTCATATGTTGAGGAAGGCGAGATCCTGCTTTCATCATTCTCACTTTACCGTCCTCGTTCAATCTACTATCCTCTCTAGACTGGATTACTGCAATTCCATCTATATAAGCCTAACTAAGAAAAACCTCCATAGACTTCAGCTAATTCAGAACGCCGCGGCTAAGCTTATTTTCGCAAAAGGCAAGTTCGATCATGTCTCCCCACTCCTCTCCAAGCTTCACTGGCTCCCAGTATACTCCAGAGTCCTCTTTAAATGTGCCTGCTTAGCCTTCAAGATCCTACATGGCGTCCTTCCTCCCGTTATCCCACTCTTTTGGAATTCCTCAAAACCACACTTCACCAGACCCTCCCAAAAACTGAAACTATCATTCCCCTCTATAAAAGGTATATCTCGCGCAGGAAAACTTGGAACATCTCTCCCCTTTAGAATCACAGAACTCTGGAACAACCTCTCATCCCCACTCAGAAACTCAAGCTCCTTCCAATCCTTCCGCAAACACTTGAAAACTTGGCTCTTTGCAAAAATCTAATCACCTCCCATTCTCCAGTATTCTGTCCCTCTCTTTCCTCTTAGTCCCTCTCCTTTATCCCTCATTGTAGTTCCTTTCCTCTTAATTCTGTAAACCGTGCCGAGCTCTGCGCTTGCGGAGATGGTGCGGTATACAAACCTAAGGTTTAGTTTAGTTTTAGTTTAGATGGACGTTTCTATACCCCTCAGAAGGGAATTGCCTCTTAGAGGTCAAGGATCCAATAATTTGAGGGAGTTCAAACTTTGGTCCTTCTTCTCCCTGGGATGCTCTCATCTCCTCCACTTCCAGGGCTGGAGGACAGACTTCCCCGTGGGCACTTGAACAAAGTAGGGTATCTAGAGCAATCCCAGGGCAATGCAGGGCAATCTGCACAGCAAGTGAAGTCTCGATCTGAAACAAGAGCCACTGGGAGCTCCAAATACATGGAGCACAGCTGAACATGAAAGGGAAGCTGCCAAAAGAAGTGGGAGAACCTGATTGTGGTGTCACACCATCTGAGGAACGGAAAGGTCATTCATACAGGAACCCCCCCCAAATATGGCTACCAATGGCCAAATGTCTGGTAAGCCCAATTTCACATCCCCTCACGGCAGCAGATCAGAGCTGTCTGATTGGCTCAGATGGCTAAGGCCCTTCCAGTCAAGCCAAAAAAGGCCTTAGGCTCCTCCCTAGGGAGGAGCCTAAAGCCCTGATTGGTTCAGACACCTAAGGCCCCTCCCCTGGAAGAAGCCTTAGGCATCTGAGTCATTCAGGGCCTTAGACCCCTCCCCGTGCATCCCAGGATGCATCAGGAAGGGGAAGGCCTGCCATTTTGAAGTGGCGGGCACAAGAAGCATGTGGGACTGTGCATCCCACATGCTATCAACTAATTTACAGGTACAGGGGGGGGGTTCAGGAGGCATCTGGAGGGAGTGGGCATCCTGCCTGCCGATTTTTTTTTTTTTTTTAAGGAAGGGGAGCAGGGGAGGGGGTTTCGAGGTAGACAGGAGGGGAGTGGGCATCCGGCATTTTTTTTAATGGGCCAGATATTGAGTGAGTGTGTTACACACACAAATATATCAGTGCCTATACAAAAAAAATTAAGAAACAGGCAGACCGACAGGTTGACCTGTCGGCTTTTCCAGATCGGTCCTACTGACTCAATTCTGGAATGCAAATGATGTCATTAATATTATAACCAGACATCTAATCGATGTCCTAAATTTGCATGCCAGAATCGGAGGACTGCACTGAAAACCACGCGGTGAGCCTGTTTAGAGCATTGGGTCGGCAAATTTGATCATTCGCCAACCCAGTCAATCCAGTTTAGCGACGACTGTTAGACAATCAGAGGCTTTAGTGCATCTAGCCCTGAGCTCTGTTAGCCACATTGGCCTGGAAGAAAAAGAGGTTCTTTGTATAACACAACACCCTTTATTTAACCAGAACAAAAAAGAAACATTATGTATCATACCTGATAATATTCATTCCTTTAGTCACAGCAGATGAATCCAGAGGAGTGGGTTGTATCCATCTACCAGCAGGCAGAGACAGGGAACACCAAGCTGACCTCTGTTATATATATATATGATGGTATGCTCACTGGTAATTCAGTATTCCTCGTAACAAAGCAGTAGGATCAGCTGAACAAGTCTGACGGCACTGAACTCCCTCCTCATGGCTGTTGAATTCACATTGAGGCTGCCCACAGGGCCAATTCCTATGGAGCAAAGACAAAATAGAAAGTAACATAAAGGGTGAGGCTCTGGATTCACCTGTTGTGACTAAAGGAACAAACATTATTAGGTATAAGAATACAAGAACATAGGAATTGCCATACTGGGACAAAACGAAGGTCCATTAAGCCTAGTATCTTGTTTCCAACAGTGGCCAACCCAAGTTCCTAGCTAGATAGCAAATAATAAAACAAATGGACTTCTCTTTTAGGAATTTTTCTAAACTTTTTTTTAAAGCCCACTAAGCTAACTGATTTCACCACATTCTCCAGCAACAAATGCCAGAGTTTAATTACACGTTGAGTGAAGAAATATTTTCTCCAATTTGTTTTAAATCTATTACTTAGTAGCTTAGGGTTACCAGATTTCCTCTTTTAAAATGAGAGGACACATTGCCCCACCCTGTTCCATCCCCTCCCCAGCCCCACCTCGTGTCTCCTTCCCTGAGCTCTGGGCCATGTCTAGAGGGCCTCCGCCCATGTGTGGACATCGAAACAATGGCATTACACTCTTGCACACGTGTGTTATGTCATCATGCACAGAGGTCCTCCAGACACAGTCCCAAGCTCGGGGCCTTCCAAAACATGGACAAGCTGCCAACAAATATTTTCCTACTTGGGGCCATGACACCAATAATGCTTCACAACATTCATTCCTACCAGAGTACCTGGACTTGATCATAGGTGCAAAAAAACACAGATAAACCCTATGCAAATACAAGATCACAAACTAAAAGTCCTAATATACACAAACGAAACCCTAAGGTGCCAGACTCTGCAGGCAGTACAACACCGTACAAAATACAGACAGCAGTAAATTCTGAAACTAACACATTTTAAATCACTAAATTGAAAATAAAATAACTTTTCCTACTTTTGTTATCTGGTGATTTTATTTTTCTACTCATTTTTTCCCAGTCTCTGGTTACACTTGCTTCTGTCTGTGCTCTAAACTTTGTTTCCAGGGCTGCCTTATCCATTTGCTGTTTTTCTCTCCTTCACTTTCTACCCTACATCCATCTTTGGCATTAACTTTTTCAACTTTCTCCTCAAATCTATCTACTTTTCCATGTCTTCCCTTCCCATCTATCTAAACACATTCTCCTATGCTTCTCTCTGCCCTGCCCTACCATCCAAGTGTGTCATCTCTTCTCTCTTTCTTCTCCTCTATTCCCATCTTTCCATAAACAGCATTTCTTCCATTTTCTTCCCTTCCCCACTCTACCCATCCCTATGCAACATCTCCTTCCTTGCTCTCCCCTTGTCCTTCTCCACCCATCCCATCCTGTACACCATGTCCTTCCTATCTCTCCCCTTCCCCTCCATCCCTGTATACCATCTCCTCCCTCTCTTTCCATCTCCTATGGTCTGCCATCTGTCTTCCCCCTTTCCCCATCTGGGATCTTTATCCTCTCCTTCCCACAGTCTCTCTCCCCCCTCCTTCCTTTCCCTCCTCCCCCCCTTTTTGGTCTGGAATCTCTAAGTCTTTCCTTCCCCCTGCCTTAGTCTGGAACCTCTCCCTGGTCAGACATCTCTCTCTTCTTCTCTGCCTCCCCTTCCCCATCCAGTGGTCTTAACATCTCTCCTTCCCTTCTCTATCTGCCCATTCTCTTTCTTCCCCTGGAGGTCTGGCATCTTTCCTTCCCTTTCTTTCCCATCCCCGCGGTCCAGCATCTCTTACCCTCCCCATGCCATTCCTCCCCACCATGGGATCTGATGCTTGCTCACTGTTCCTTCCAGCGGTGATGCTCTAACTCTTTGGCTATAGGCAGCGTGAGTGAAGTAAATACGCTGCCTCCAGCGACACAGAAACTCTGTTACTCATTCCTGTCTATGCAGGAAACAGTAGCAGAAGAAAAGCTTCTGGATTGCCAAAGACAGCGTGTTTACTTCACTCATGCTGCCTACGGCCGAAAAGTTAAAGCAGCAGCGCTACGAGAATGGTGAGCAAGCACCGGATCTCCCGGAGGGGAGGGGGGGCGGCAGGAGAGGAATCCAGATAGGTATATGGGCCTTGCAATGAAGACGAGGGTGGGGATGGCAGGGGACTCTGGTAAGGTGTGCGGGTCTTGCAGTGAACTGTGGGGGGTGGGGAGGGAAGGGGACTTCAGATAGATACACAGGCCTTGTAATGACTGCTGTAGGATTTCCCTATAGTAGCTTCATTGCAGGCTCCCTAGTCCTAATATTTTTGGAAAGAGTAAACAAGCAATTCACATCTACCCTTTCCAGTATTTTATAGATCTCTATCATATCACTCTTGAGCCATTTCTTCTCCAAGCTGAAGAACCCCAGCCACTTTACCCTTTCCTCATAAGGAAGTCGTCCCATCCCTTTTATCATTTTTGTTGCCCTTCTCTGTACATTTTCTAATTCTGCTATATCTTTCTTGAGATATGGTGACCAGAATTGCACACAGTATTTGAGGTGTGGCCATACCATAGAGCAGTGGTTCCCAACCCTGTCCTGGAGGAACACCAGGCCAATTGGGTTTTCAGGCTAGCCCTAATGAATATGCATGAAGCAAATTTGCATGCCTATCACTTCCATCATATGCAAATCTCTCTCATGCATATTCATTAGGGCTAGCCTGAAAACCCGATTGGCCTGGTGTTCCTCCAGGACAGGGTTGGGAATCACTGCCATAGAGCGATACAAGGGCATTATATTTTCATCTTTCTTTTCCATTCCTTTCCTAATAATTCCTAACATTCTATTTGCTTTCTTAGCCGCCACACATTGAGCTGAGAATTTTAACGTATTCTCAACAATGACTCCTAGATCTTTTTCCTGGGCAGTGACTCCTAACATAGAACCTTGCATCATTTAGCTATAGTTTGGATTCCTCTTTTCCACTTGCATCACTTTGCACTTGTTCACATTAAACGTTATCATAACGTTTCTTTTCTTTAGCAGCAGATGAATCCAGATGAAAAGGATGTAGGTCTTTAGAAGGGTGGGATAAAGACAAGTACACAGAAATAAGGGATCCAAGATTCATGGTTCACCACCCTTGAAAAAGTTGAAGGATAAGCAAGAGAGATTTGTTGTCTTCAAGAAACAACCAAAGGGTGAAACATGGTACATGCAATGCAAAGGAGTGAGCCTACTCTAGACTGGTTGCGAGAAATTGAACCCGAGGCACTAGAGCCCCCAAAATAGGAAAGGAAGCGCTGCCTCTGAGCTTTGAAGGACAGCAGAATCGAAAACCCTCAAGACATCAGAGAAGGAGCTGTTCCATGAAGATGAAATGGACAATTAAAAGGAGGGTGTCCCGCACATCAGCCCACACATAACGTGCCTACCAATCATCCCAGGGAATCGCTTCACCTGGAGATGGAGGCTGTGTATAGTCTGTTGAAACTGCAAAGGAGGCAGGAAATCAGCAGGGTACTCAACACCATAAGAGGGAGCCAGGCCAAGTAGACACCAAGAGTGGAGCTCCACATCAGAGATGGAGACTCGGCCAGTCGGAACCTAGAACGGCGCTCTATGTTGAATAATAAAGATGCGGTAGACAGGAATCCAGAGCCGTGGTCTACATCCGAAGATGGAGACGCGCTAGACAGGAATCCAGAGCCGCAGTCTACATCTGAAGATGGAGATGCGCTAAGCAAGCATCCAAATTGGCATTCTACATCTGAAGATGGAGACATGCTAAACAGGCAAGTGAAGTTGCACTCTTCATCCAGAGATGGCGCTGTGCCAAGCAGACAAGAGGAGCTGTGCTCTACATCCAAAGATGGAGCAGTACTAAAATCAGAAGCCAATGTCAACCCAGTATATGAAGCCGCACTCTACATCCAGAAATGGAGCGTGGGCAGAAATGGAGCCAGAGCTGCACCCCACGTCCAGCAAAGGAGCTGTGGCACAGATGCAGCCAGAGCTGCACTCCACATCCAGCAATGAAGCTGCAGCCAGAGCTGTGCTTTACCTCTGGCGCATTGTCGTGAAGAAGCAGCATGCCTTCTATGAGTTCTCCTCATCTTTTATCCTTGATTGACTCTGGCAAAACGATCATTGGTTGGCGGCCATTTTGTAAAACTTTGCAGATAGTTTGCAAGCATGTTCCTGAAGCTATGATTTTAAAACCCTTGACGTAGCACATGCAAGCAGAGAAACAGGTGGACTCCTGTTGGGAAAAGATGACAGCTGAAGTTAATGGCTGTTCCCTAGAAAATCTGTTCCAGTTGGTTGAGATAAGTGGGGTTTTTTTTTAATATTTAGTTCTGGACAGTGCATGGAATACACCTATATGGGTTTCATGCCAGCTGCAATGTATTTCTTTGAACTGCTATCATGTTTTCACTATTGTAGCCTCCATATATAAGTTTATTCGTGTGGAGCCCAGAATTAAACAAGTTCACAGTATTGAAAATTCTTCTATTTTGAATGACTGAATTATATCTATGTTGTGGAGTTTTTCTCATTCCAGTGACGATACAGGCTCCTTTGGGTACCTTGCGGCCCAGGAACCACTGTATTAAGGTTTGTTTTTCTCCACAATTTATTTTTTATGATTTGATTTTTGTTTGAATGATTGTGTTTGGTTTTTTTGATACTTTGGTTGTCTTGTGTGGCATGAACTCCAGAAGCAAAAGTTCTTTATCATTCCAGAAGACAGTTGCCATGACTTTGCCTGCAGATTTTTCTTTCTTGAATTTTTTGAGGGTGGGTACTTCTTCAAAACAATGCACCAGTGTACATTTCACAATAATCAAAGGCTGCCATCTGAGAATGTGGGTTTCAGCAGTTGACCATTCACCCTACTGTCCTGACTTGGTTCCCTCAAATTATTTCCTGTTCTGAGTTTTAAAGAAATCTCTCAATGGACAGCGGTGTTCAAATGAAGATGTCAAGGAAGCTGTGACTTCCTGGTTTGAAGGTCAAACAGAATTCTTTTCAAAGGGGTTAAAGTCATTGCAAGAAAAGTGGATGAAGTGTATGGAGTTATTATATATATTGTGACAGGAAAGCCCCTGTCATGGCTAGAACTCCTGCAGCCAGCCAGCATTGACTCAACCTGTTCCCCTTCCTAGGGCAAGAAACTGTAAAGCTTGTGCAGAAGGCTAAGATCTCACTAGTTGTACAGGAGACAGGGGTCAGAGCAGAAGTAATGCCAGAATCTGCTTGTCATCCTATTCTTCCTTTCTTAACCACCGGGAGAAAGTCTGCTTTAAACCTCAAGCCTTGCTCCCTGAGCAGGGAACAGTTAAAGAGAGGGGAGGGATTAGCAGAGCTGATATGCCTCAGGCACCCCAGCCAGTTGCTAAGGGAAACCAAGCAATGCAGAAGCCTTACCTGGATAAATTCTACTCAGCTGGGAATCCTAATGAAGAGCAGTACAGAACTGGGGAGCTGAGAAGCCTCCCAGCCACACAGGAAGCTCAGGAAAGGAATTGGGTTCCTTTTTCTGTGCTCTAACAGAAGAGAACAGGAAATTCAGGTACAAGGCTCCTAAATAGAAACTTTCCTGGGGTGAGGAGTTCTCAGGTGAGGAGCTCCCAGAAACTGCTTTAGGAAGACATTTGCACCCACTGGGAGAGGGAGGGGAGGGGAACAGCTAGCTGAGGAAGAAAGCTGTATGGAAGATTTCTAAGATTTAATAACCCAGAATATATGAACTGATGCCCAGAACCAGAAGAAAAGGTAATAGATGAATGTATGAGTGAGTGAGCTGGTTGTGGGGCAAACCTGACTGTTTTTAAATAGAATGATCATGAAGATTAAAGAATATGAAATGATCTGGTTATAAAGCTTGGAGTGGAATATGCAAAGCTTTGGGGGTGGGGAGAGACTGAGATAGCCAGCACTACTGCTAACAGGAACCTGGTTTAAAGGCTAGGAAGCAAGTCGAATTTGCTTTTAAAATCCCAAGGTTTGCTACCTCAGTGACACTGAATATTAGGGGAACATTGGGCGGGTACAGGATCATAAAATCACTATAAAGGATGGAAGGTCTCACACCTTCTGACCTTAGCTTGAGGAAAAGGTCAGTTAGGTGAAAGTGTTTCAGTGCTTGAAAGAAAGCTTGGCCCAAGAACTGTTTGATAGCTCCTGCAGGACTGATGTGGGGAAAATGTAAAGCAGGAGGCTGTTCATTCCTGCCGGCTGGCAAACCAGCAGGGCGAAGTGCCTGCAAGAATTGAAGTGGCAGCCATGTTATATACAGCTTACAGGTGTTTGGACCTGTCTTGGATTACAGTGATGAACTATTGATAATATGTTCCAAGGAAGAAACAATGTATGAAGATAGCTGTATGAAGAGTGAAATATGCTGTTTTGAATTCTCTAACTCAGTGTCCCGCAAACTTTCTCAAGCCGCGGCACACTAAAGGTAGTGGTCGTGGCTCAAGGCACCTGGAAGTGCACATATATCGCTGTGACGACATCATCATGTTGATGTCCGCGCGTGTGTGAAGGCCCTCCAGGCGGGCCCTGATATGCCAGAAAGGAAGAGGGCAAGAGAAAAGGATAGGTGCTGGCGTCCACTGATTGCCTACAGGACGCGCCTCTCGCCACGAGAGGCATGTCCTATAGGCAGTCAGCTGGCGCCAGTGCCTCTCCTCCTCCCCAGTGTACCGTGGCACATCTGAAATCTCAGGAGGCACACTAGTGTGCCTTGGCACACAGTTTGAGATACACTGCTCTAACTGGAGGTGATACAAAAGAGAATAAAAGTTTTAGGGGGTTTTTAATGGTGCATGAAACTGATATATATATGGCTCAGAGACTAAAAGTGCTTTGATAATGTTTGTTTGACTCCATTGGCATTCCTAGGAGTGCTGGTCCGTTCGTAAGTGACGGAGATCCGATCTTACCTTACAGGCTGGGACCCGTCACAATATACATATAATCCACCCCCCTCAAAGGAGGGAGTAAGGAGTGCAGCATAATTGCAAAAGAGGGACGAGTAGGGAATTGGCACCACCAGCTGTACCTAGAAATAGGCACCCAGGAAGCCTAATCCCCTTGGCTCCTTCGAGTCAGCATAGCCAAAGGAGCACAGCTGCGCCTGAAGCTGAACCAAGCTAACAAACCGACAGGCCAGGGTGAGCAGCAGAAGAAACCAGGAGCAGAATAACAGACCATCCATCTGCCTGCGGAGACAGAGAATACTGAATTACTAGTGAGCATAACATCGTAAGATAGAGCTCAGCTTGGTGCTCTCTATCTTCATCTGCTGGTAGATAGACACAACCCACTCATCTGGATTCATCTGCTGCTGATAAGGAATTAAGATTACACATATATTAAGAAGCAATATGATCACGAAACCTAAGACACATCTTTGTACAATTCTATTGGTCCAGTACGAAAGTATCAGAACCTGCAAAATCACTACTACCGTATTTTCACGCAAATAACACGCACCCGTATAAAACGCGCACACGTGTATAGCGCGCAGAAATCACGATGATAAGCACAAAAACTTTGGTATAACGCGCTCACGATTATACCGCGCATGCTGCCCGACTCTCCGTTCACCCCCCTGACTTCCGTGCACTGCCCCGCCTCTCCGTGCGCTGTCCCGACTCTCCGTTCACCCCCCCTGACTTCCGTGCACTGCCCCGCCTCTCCGTGCGCTGTCCCGACTCTCCGTTCACCCCCCTGACTTCCGTGCACTGCCCCGCCTCTCCGTGCGCTGTCCCGACTCTCCGTTCCCCCCCCCCCCCCGACGTCCGATTCATCCCCCCCCCCCCGGCAGGACCATTCGCACCCCCACCCCGAAGGACCGCCGACTCCCCGACAATATCGGGCCAGGAGGGAGCCCAAACCCTCCTGGCCACGGCGACCCCCTACCCCCACCCCGCACTACATTACGGGCAGGAGGGATCCCAGGCCCTCCTGCCCTCGACGCAAACCCCCCTCCCCCCCAACGACCGCCCCCCCCAAGAACCTCCGACCGCTCCCCCAGCCGACCCGCGACCCCCCCTGGCGACCCCCACGACCCCCCCACCCCCCTTCCCCGTACCTTTGGTAGTTGGGCCAGAAGGGAGCCCAAACCCTCCTGGCCACGGCGACCCCCTAACCCCACCCCGCACTACATTACGGGCAGGAGGGATCCCAGGCCCTCCTGCCCTCGACGCAAACCCCCCTCCCCCCCAACGACCGCCCCCCCCCAAGAACCTCCGACCGCTCCCCCAGCCGACCCGCGACCCCCCTGGCGACCCCCACGACCCCCCCACCCCCCTTCCCCGTACCTTTGGAAGTTGGCCGGACAGACGGGAGCCAAACCCGCCTGTCCGGCAGGCAGCCAACGAAGGAATGAGGCCGGATTGGCCCATCCGTCCTAAAGCTCCGCCTACTGGTGGGGCCTAAGGCGCGTGGGCCAATCAGAATAGGCCCTGGAGCCTTAGGTCCCACCTGGGGGCGCGGCCTGAGGCACATGGGCCCAACCCGACCATGTGCCTCAGGCCGCGCCCCCAGGTGGGACCTAAGGCTCCAGGGCCTATTCTGATTGGCCCACGCGCCTTAGGCCCCACCAGTAGGCGGAGCTTTAGGACGGATGGGCCAATCCGGCCTCATTCCTTCGTTGGCTGCCTGCCGGACAGGCGGGTTTGGCTCCCGTCTGTCCGGCCAACTTCCAAAGGTACGGGGAAGGGGGGTGGGGGGGTCGTGGGGGTCGCCAGGGGGGTCGCGGGTCGGCTGGGGGGCGGTCGGAGGTTCTTGGGGGGGGGACGGTCGTTGGGGGGGAGGGGGGTTTGCGTCGAGGGCAGGAGGGCCTGGGATCCCTCCTGCCCGTAATGTAGTGCGGGGTGGGGTTAGGGGGTCGCCGTGGCCAGGAGGGTTTGGGCTCCCTTCTGGCCCGATATTGTCGGGAAGTCGGCGGTCCTTCGGGGTGGGGGTGCGAGTGGTCCTGCCGGGGGGGGGGGATGTATCGGACGTCGGGGAGTCGGCCGGGCAAGAGGGCTTGGGCTCCCTCTTGCTCCGATCGTGGATGCGGGTGCGGGTGGGAGCGCGTGCGAGTGGTCGTTCGGGGTGGGGGTGCGAGTGGTCCTGCTGGGGGGGTGAATCGGGCGTCGGGCGGGGTGGGAACTATGTTTGAAAACTTTCGTATACCGCGCTCACGCATATAACGCGCGAGGGGTATGCGCGGTAGGTAAAAACGCGTATAACGCGCGCGTTATATGCGTGAAAATACGGTACTTTTTTTTTTAAATCAAATATGTTAACCAAACCTTCAAGTGGAAATAAAGTACACTAAAACACTGAAACAAAATACATTAAACAAAGATGTTATACATTTGGCTCTGTATACCTCACTGCAGCTTTGAATGTTGGCTTTTGTTCCTTCTCAGTAGAGAACTAGCAAGGACAGGAGCACAGTAATGTAGTAGATGTAGGCATATTCAGTCTGCTGCTACCCATGGACTGCTGCAAAACCAGGTTATGTTTCTTATCAGTACTAATCAGTCCACCTGGTGTGCTCAGTTCTACCTCCCATACAATACCATCAACACCAGTCAATCTCTGACTTTTTCCACATCATTTTCCTCTGTCAGCTCTCCTTCCCATTATTTTTTAATGAGAAGTCGAAAACAAAGCATTAATTTCACCTGAAGAAAATTTTAAAAGGACATTATTCTGCCCATGCATCCAGAGAATTAACACAACAGATGGTCTAGAAAAGAGAGAGTCACACAAAATGATTTGTTTGGGGAGCAATGCTGTGCATTGTCTTGCTGGGTCAAACAATACCTATTCTGAATCTGCCTCTAAGCTCATAATTAAAATAAAATGTATTCAAATCAAATCTCTATCAGAAAGAACTTATAAAAGAAGGGATGTATAACTTCATTTATGTAACCACAGTAACCACAATAAGCACAATACATAATTCACAGTTCTGTATGTAAGTACCCAAGATAGGGTTCAGAATTCTCCCTCAAATGCATAATTTATAAATCAGGCCAAGTAAAATATGCATTAAGAAACATAGAAACATAGAAATTGACGGCAGAAAAGGGCCACAGCCCATCGAGTCTGCCCATACCAATGACCCACTCCCTGACTTTTACTCCCCTATAGATCCCACGTGAATATCCCATTTTCTCTTAAAATCTGACACGCTGTTGGCCTCAATCACCTGCTGAGGTAGCTCGTTCCAATGATCGACTACCCTTTCGGTGAAGAAGTATTTCCTAGCATCACCTTGAAATTTCCCTCCCCTGACTTTCAGCGAGTGTCCTCTGGTCACCGAGGGCCCTGTAAGACTGAAGATATCATCTTTCACCTCTATACGCCCCGTGATATATTTAAAGGTCTCAATCATGTCCCCCCAGTTAAAGTAACTGTTTTGGTTCAGATTTTCAAAGCTATAGTTTGAGATGGTACATATACTAGCTTTCAAAACAATGGACTGAAGAGTGACCAGCTAACACACTGCCATTCATGAACAGCATAACATAAGGCAAGATTTTACAGATGGCTTATTGCTGCAATTAGAACATGACCTTTCAACTGGAGGCAGCATGCCTCTAACTTCATATCTCATTTTCACTGATTTAATCTGGATGGGTTAAATATAAAAATAAACGGTGAAATGTAGTCATACCTGTTAAACTTATTATTTTTCTTTAGTCCTGCTGCACCAGCTTGACGGCCAAATGTAACAAAGAATCATCGGCTGTGTTTAAGAGCATAAGTTTTTCTTACGTTTTACTCCTGAGGAATGTGTATTTTTAACACAAACACTGACCGTGTTTAGTCAAATTGATAAACTTTGAATAAAATATCCCTATAGGGACATTTTTATCCCCCTATTTATCTGATTTAAATGGTTATTTAACAGCACTTTCTGTCATATTTGGAATAGAAACCACTTTTTTTCCTTAAATGATAACATCCTTGACCTTTTACCATTCTTAGCCTTCAGATGGAGGTAGAGAAACTGATGTTTCCCAGCGATATCACTAGTATAAGGACCAGTGCTCTGTGGAAAATTTAGTATGCCTCTGCCAAAGCAGTGAAAGCTCTTATAAACCACACCCATGTACCATCAACTACTGCAGCTATAATCACGGTAATTTTATAACCAGAATTCTCTCTCTATTTTTTTCAAACACCACTAGAGAGAAAGACTGAGATCCGCATGAGCCTCATCAACCAAAGAATTCCAGGGGGTGGGGCACTTAGGATGGTACAGCCAGACTAAATGAAAGGAAATTATCAGCTATGTCTACATTTCACCTCTCTTAGCATCCAAGTTGCATCACTACAACTACTAGTATGTACCCAAGTAGAAATCACAGGGCAGGGGAAAACAGGGTCCCCTGAATGACAGCTATGCCAAAGTCTGAATGGGCTCTGGTTAGCATATCCCATCTGTAATGTTTCACAAAAATATGGAGCGATAATCATGTTATTGCCCTGCAGAAAGCCTCTGGTACAACTGCTCAGGCCTCTGCCCAAGAGGATGCCTGCTGCCTAGTCAAGTGTGCTCTCAGCCCGGAAGGCATTCGCTTATTTCTAAAAATATAGGTGGCTTGAGCCCAAGATAACCCCCCCACACACACACACTTCCGGGACTGATGCCAGGGAGCCCAAAAGGTGAAGACAGTCTTAGACCCATGGTGCTTCCAAATTGCAGAGGTTGTACTTCTGGGTTTGCAACCTGCCCATGTGCTCCTCCATTGAGAAAGATGGCTCCCAGGGCTACATCGAAGTAGACACCAAGGTAGTCCATGCTCTTGAGATAGTGACAGGTGACTCTTCAGCTGATTTTTCTTTCCGATGCAAGACTGGAGAAATTAGTTGAATGAAAGATTAACTGAACGTATGAAGATGGTGAATGAGTCGATGGTGAAACATAGACTGGTCTTAAATATTGTGAAATCAGAGATTATGTTGATTGGAAGAAATGGCCTACAGAAGTTCAGATATGTAATCGGACATTTGTGATAACAGAGAAAACTGAAAATATTAGGGGTCTGGTTGAACAGTACCCTTAGTATGAAGGATCAGATACTTTCTGTAGTAAAATCTGCTTTTTTTTCCAGTTGTGGTTGCTGAGAAGATTAAAACCGATGATGTAGATATTTGATTTTTGAATTGTGGTGAAGGCAGTAGTCATTTCGAAATTAGACTACTGCAATGCCCTTTATCTCGGGATTACGAGCATACAATGTAAAGCTCTTCAGATGATTCAAAATGCTGCTGCATGGCTGATTTGTGGTCTGAGAAAATTCGACCATATAACACCGTGGTTGAAAAAACTTCATTGGCTGCCTGTACGATCACGTATTATTTTTACGACAACAATGCTGGTGTTCAAGGTCATTCACCAAGGGATCCCATGCTATTTGTCACAGGCTATGACACTTTATAGGCCACACAGAGCAGGTTTATCAGCAGTGCACTATGAGAGTACTAAGTCCTCCGCTAGCTCTTTCATGGGAGTAACGCTGTGGAATAAGTTGACTGGACCACTAAGAGCTCTTGTAGATTTTCAGAAGATTAAGAAACTTCTGAAGACTACATTATTTGTAGAAGCATTTCAAAGAATGTCTTTACTGGGTTATGAATGTTTTTGTATTAATACACTTTTGAGTGCCATAAAATATGGCTGATATGAAGGAACTGCTGTTATTATTTGTATCATATGTGCTATAAGTTTTTTATTTTTTATATGATTGTTTTTTTTGTAAAACCGCCTAGTTATAGGCGGTTAAGAAATATTTTAAATAAATTCACCACCCAGTCCAAGTGCTCCAGGAAAAGGATGACCTGAGAACTTGAACTCTGCAGAATAGCTAGGAATGGATTCGAATGCACCGTCAATGCTAGTGTCTACCTTGGGAAATCAAAACATCTTCCCCTAGGCTGGAGGGAAGGGATACAGTTTGTCTTTTTATGGCTGCGACTCCATGACTGGCCAAATAAAATTGTGACACCTCCCCCGCATCTTTATCGAGACCCCCATCTATGTTTGACCCTCAAAAGTGAGTTTTGTGAACCATTTGGAGTCTCAACCCACAGACTGGGGGGCTCTGTAATAGACATTAAAAATATACAGTCAACACTGAAATCTACTACCATATCATTTTAAAAAACAGCATTTCTGTTTGTTTGGTTTTTTTTAAAAGGTATTTATTCAGCATCACTACATGGATAGGCACCAGCATCAAATATAGCAGGTGCAATTTGCTATATATGTGGCCAATTTATCAAGAGGGGAAAAAGTACTCTATAGAAGCATCTGCTAAGATGTGCAATGCCTAGAAAGCATATTTTGGCACCTCACTTCACATGCAAGCACTGCCAAAAAAAACTCTGGAAGGTAAGACAATTTTGTTACTCACTAGGATGGTAGAATTTTCCCCTATAACATTTCTTAGAATGCTTAATTTTAAAAAATATTTAAATTTTCAATGTTATTAAAATATATCATATAGTATGAAATATGTTGCAAGAATCTTATACACATTAGTCAGACGTGAAATAAATGTATTGTTTTCATTATCAGAATTTCATGTAGTTCTTCTATAGGATAATACAGAACTGAAGGGAAGAGAGAGCCATGAAGTTTGCTATCCCAAGAATTTGGAAGAAACCCACTAACCACTCCAGCAACTGCTACATCTGCATGGTGGACCTTTCCAAACGTCAAACTAGCAAGCATGCATCTGCAATCACATAGCGGGACATTCCTTCAACTATCACACCTTGGTGCCACATTGCCCTGCCCCATACCTACTACCCCAGAGAAAGAGCAGCTGTCTTCAGAAGAGAGCAGCAAGTCAGAGAGTGAGGGAGACCGTGCAGATACAGTTTACAATATCAGTGGTGCAGCTGATGAAAAAAACCCGTACCATCCAAATCAAAAAGACCTCAAAGACTTGATAAGAGATCTTGGTCGCACCAAGTCAACTCAGTGTTGAGCTTTTGACATCTACGCTCAAGCGGTGGAACTTGTTGGATGAAAGCATGCATGTTACAGATCAGAGAGAATGTCACCAAGCTTTTTCCACCTTCTTCACCCATCTTGATGGGCTCAGCTTCTGCCACAATGAGACCAGTCTGCTTGAGGCAATTGGAATCGCCTGTAACCCAAAGAGTGGTGTCTCTTCATTGACAACTCACCCGGAAGCATCAAAGCCATGCTGCTCCAAAACGGGAACAAGTACCCATCTCTTTCAATGGCTCACTCGGTGAACCTCAAAGAGGATTACAACAGTATCAAGACCTTACTAGGCACTTTGAAGTATGATGAGTATGGCTGGGAGATCATTGGAGACTTCAAAATGGTAACATTCCTAATAGGTCTCCAAGGCGGTTTTACCAACTTTCCCTGCTCTCTCTGCCTTTGGGAGTGCAGGGGCACAAAGGCTCACTACCAAAGGCAAGACTGGCTACAGTGGACTGAGTTCTCTGTGGGGAGAAATAATATCAAATGGGAACTACTGGTGGATCCCTAGAAGGTGTTGATGCTACCAATACACATCAAATTGGGCCTAATGAAACAATTTATCAGAACTCTTGATAAAGAGTCAGCAGCCTTCAAGTACTTTCAAGACATCTTCCTTAATCTGCTTGAAGCAAAGGTCAAAGTTGGTGTCTTTGTCAGACAACAGATAAAGAAGATCCTGGAGTGCAACAAATTTCCCAAGAAGCTAACTAGAAAGGAGAAAGTGGCTTGAAACAGCTTTGCTGAAGTGATTTGGGGTTTCCTGGGCAATCACAAGGCCAAAAACTATGTGGAGTTGGTTGAGAATCTGATGAAGAATAACATTAAAATGGGCTACAGGGTGTCTCAAAGTCCATGTCCTTGATGCTCATCTTGAGACATTCAAGGAACATGGTGGCATACTCAGAGGAGCAAGGTGAGTGTTTCCACCAGGATATAATGGACTTCGTATGATGCTACCAAGCACAATATAATGAAAACATGATGGGAAACTACAATATGGGGGCTGATTCGTGAAAATGACTTACAATATAATCATATATTTCAAAAAACTATTCACTTCTAAATCTTTTGTGGTTATCTTTATATAACTTTAATATAAATACATGTTACTTGTGATTCATATGTTGCATTTTATGACTTTATATGAATGAAAAGATGAAATATTGTCTTTTTCACATTTTAAATAGGTAAATTGCAATATTTGACTATAGTGGTCACAAAAGCAAAGTTTTATGGAAATAACAGACATTTTCTATACTTTTTAGGCATGAGCAATTAGGAAATTATACTTGCTGCCCAGGAACAAAAATCATGTTACACAGTGTTATATAGTAGAATATTATAATTGATGCACTAACTTACAGTTCGATGGTTGGTCCAAGTCAGGGGTGTCAAAGTCCCTCCTTGAGGGCCGCAATCCAGTCAGGTTTTCAGGATTTCCCCAATGAATATGCATGAGATCTATTCGCATGCACTTCTTTCACTGTATGCTAATAGATCTCATGCATATTCATTGGGGAAATCCTGAAAACCCAACTGGATTCCGGTCCTCGAGGAGGGATTTTGACACCCCTGGTCTAAGTGCTCATGCCTAAATGTTAAGTGGGTGCATATTGCTAGTATTTTACAAGTGAAAGTAGGCACCCATGTTCCATTATAGAAAAAACTTTTATTCAGTGCCCTGTTATAGAACTGTCTAGAAAACATTGCTGCTATTTGTATAATTAGGGATTACATAAGAACATAAGCATGGCCTCTGCCAAGTCAGACCATGGGTCCATCATGCCCAGCAGTCCGCTCCTGCGGCGGCCCCTCCAGGTCCATGACCTGTAAGTGATCTTATACCTAAAACATTCTATTCCCTAATCATTTAATATCCTGTATGGTAACCCACTAACTATACCCTTCAATCCCCTTTTCCTTCAGGAAATCATCTAATCCCATTTTGAAACCCAAAATCGTACTTTGCCCTACCACCTCCTCTGGAAGCGCATTCCAGGTGTCCACCACCTCTAAGTGAAGAAGAACTTCCTAGCATTTGTTTTGAATCTGTCTCCTTTCAATTTTTGCAAATGTCCTCTTGTTTTTGTTGCCCCCGCTAGACTGAAGAATCTGTCCCTCTCTACCTTTTCCCATATCCTTCATGATCTTATAAGTTTCTATCATGTCCCCTCTAAGTCTCCGCTTTTCCAGGGAAAAGAGCCCCAGCTTCTCTAGTCTTTCAGCATATGAAAGGTTTTCCATGCCTTTTATCATCCTCGTTGCTCTTCTCTGGACCCTCTCGAGTATCGCCATATCCTTCTTAAGGTACAGCAACCAGTATTGAACGCAGTACTCCAGATGCGGGTGCACCATCGCCTGATACAGTGGCAGGATAACTTCCTTCGTTCTGGTAGTGATACCTTTTTTGATAATGCCCAACATTCTATTCACCTTCTTTGAGGCCGCTGCGCATTGTGCCGCCGGATTCATTGTTTTATCCACTAAAACCCTCAAGTCCTTTTCCAGTTTGCCTTCTCCCTGTACCATCCCCCCCATCGTGTAGTTATACATCGGGTTTCCTTTCCCTATGTACAAGACTTTACATTTCTCTACATTGAAGCACATCTGCCATTTGTTTGCCACTCACTCAGTTTGTTCAGGTCCCTTTGTAGTTCTTTGCATTCCTCCACAGTTTTAACCCTACTGGAGAGTTTTGTGTCGTCCGCGAATTTTATAACTTCGCACTTCGTCCCTGACTCCAGGTCATTTATGAATATATTGAACAGCAGCGGCCCCAGTATTGACCCCTGTGGGACGCCACTTGTGATCCCTTTCCAGTCAGAGTAGTGTCCCTTTACTCCTACCCTCTGTTTCCTGTCTTCCAGCCAATTTTTGATCCATCTATGCACTTCCCCTTCCACCTCGTGGTTCCACAGTTTCCTTAGTAGGCGCTCATGGGGTACCTTGTCGAAGGCTTTTTGGAAGTCCAGATATACGATGTCTATGGGGTCACCTTTGTCCAATTGTTCGCTTACCCCCTCAAAGAAATGCAGTAGGCTCGTTTGGCATGATCTTCCTTTACAGAAACCATGCTGGCTTGTTCTCATCAGATTATTTCTTTCTATATGCTCATTGATACTGTCCTTGATCAATGATTCTGCCATCTTTCCCCGAACTGAGGTTAAGCTCACCAGTATGTAGTTCCCCGGGTCGCCTCTTGATCCTTTTTTAAAGATAGGTGTAACATTCACTATCCTCCAGTCCTCCGGAATTACCCCTATTTTCAAGGACAGGTTGCAAATCTGCTGCAGCAACTCTGCCGTTTCGTCTCTGAGCTCTTTCAGTATTCTCGGGTGGATTCCGTCTGGACCCGGAAATTTGTCAGTTTTTAATTTATCTATCTGCTTGAGTACGTCTTCAAGGCTTACCTCCATGCATGATAATTTTCCCTCCTGATTCCCCTTGAAGATTTTTTCCAGTTCCGGCACGTTGGATGTGTTCTCCTTTGTGAAGACCAACGAAAAGAACGTGTTTAGTTTTTCTGCCACCTCTTCTTCCTCCTTCACCACTCTCTTCCTGTCTCCCTCATCCAGAGGTCCCACCTACTCCCTCGCCAGCTGTTTTCCTTTTACATATCGGAATAATGGTTTAAAATTCCATTCTTCCCTGGCAAGTCTCTCTTCATACTCTTTTTTTTGCTTTTCTGACAACACAATGACATTCTTTTTGATGCTTCCTGTGCTCTTTGCAATTTTCTTCGGTTTTATCCTTTTTCCACTTCCGGAATGATGTTTTCTTGTCCCCTATCACATTCTTGACTTCATTGGTTATCCATGCCGGGTCTTTTGTTTGATTCTTTTTGCGCCCTTTTCTAAATCTGGGTATATATAGGTTTTGCGCTTCGTTTACCGTGTCTTTGAATAAGGACCAGACTTGCTTCACCGTCTGTGCTTTCCTGGAGCTGTTCCTGAGTTTCTTCTTCACCATTTGTCTCATGGCATCATAATTCCCTTTCTTGAAGTTAAACGTTGTTGCAATGGTTCTCTTCCCCTTTGGCACGCCTATTTCCACTTTGAACTGGATCATGTTGTGATCACTGTTTCCTAATGGTCCCACTACTTCTACTTCCACTTCCTTGGCAGGTCCATTCAACCCATTGAGGATTAGATCCAGAAGAGCCATCCCTCTCGTTGGTTCCTTGACAAGCTGTTCCAAGAAGCAGTCCCGTACAGCCTCCAGGAACTCCATTTCCTTTGTACATTTTGAAACTCCAAGACTCCAGTCTATCCCGGGATAGTTGAAGTCTCCCATAACTACGGTGTTTGCGTTTTTGCATTCCCACCTCAACTCAGCTCCCAGTTCTGTCTCCTTTGCTTCAGTTTGCCCTGGTGGGCGGTAGTACAGCCCCATTTTTATCTCGGCTCCCTTTCTTCCCGGTATTTTGACCCATAGTGATTCCAGTTGATCATTTGTCGTTGCTACGTCCACTCCGGTTGAGTGAATGGTGCCCTTTATGTAAAGTGCTACTCCTCCTCCTTTCTGATGTGTCCTATCTCTTCGGTAGAGCTTGTACCCTGGCAATACTATGTCCCATTTGTTTTCCTTGTTTTACCATGTTTCCATGATCGCTATGATGTCTAGGTTCTCATCTTTGGCCATGACTTCTAGTTCCCCCATTTTGTTCTTTAGGCTTCTTACATTAGTGTACATTCAGTTCAGGTCTTGGTATTTTTTCCTCCTTGTTATTTTCCCTTGTGTTTCATTTTTCTTTCTGTCCCGTACCTGTCCTGCAGACTCCTGGTTATTGTCTCCCTTGTCATCCCCTTGTAGTACGTTCTTATTATCCTCCTTTTGATCCTCCCCTTCATCTTGCTCCATTTTGTCTTCCGCTTGTAGTACACTCCTCTTAACCTCCTCTTGTTTCGTCTGGCTCCCTTGGTTTTTCAGCTCCTGTTTTGTGCCATTAGTGTCTTCCCAACACTTTCCCCACTTAGTATCTTCTCGGGATACTGTCTTTCCAATCATCAACACCTGGTCGACTGTCGGCTTTCCCCTGCTTCTTAGTTTAAAGCTTGCATCATTCCTCTCATGACGTTGTTTTCTAGTAGTCTAGTTCCCGTCGTGCTCAGGTGTAGTCCATCTCTCCGGAAGAGCTTGTTCTTGCCCCAGAATGTTGTCCAGTTCCTCACGAAGTGAAATCCCTCTCCCTCACATCATCTCCTCATCCACGCATTTATTGATTGTAGTTCCGTCTGTCTCTTCACATCAGCCCTCGGTACCAGCAGGATCTTCGAGAACGCTATCCTCCATGTCATCTTCAGCTTCCTTCCTAAGATCTTGAACTGTTCGGTAAGTGCATTCCTGCTGTAGTCTCTCCTGGTGACATCATTTGTCCCGACATGGACTATCATTGTCGTCTCTTCCGTATCTGCTCCTTCCAGGATCCTTTCAATTCTGTCGACGATGTCCTTAGTTCTTGCTCCTGATAGACAGGTCACCAGCTGATCCTCTCTCCCTCCTGCTATATGACTGTCCACCTGCCTTAGGACTGAGTCTCTTTCCAGGATTGCAGATTTTCCTTTTTTCAGCTTCCACACCGGTCGCAGGTCTGTGTCCTTGGTGCGCTTCGTTTCTTCTCCCTCTAGGCACTGGTAGGATCTTGCCTCTTCTTCCTGGAAGTTTCCTCCATGGGCTCCTTCTGCCTTGGTGTCAGGTGGTTCTAGTCCTCCGTTTAGTGCATCTTCCTTGTTCCTGCTCTGCTCATGTTCTTGTTCTTCCATTCTCCTGTAGGCATCCTTGATAAACTTCTCTAGCTCCCTGACTTGTTCCTCAATGTGCCTCTCTCTCATAGGGTCTTTGGCTGTCTGGATCGGGTCTTCTGAGATGTAGAGTCCCTCCAGTTCCCGGATCCTGTGCTTCAGACTACTGACCTCGCTCTTCAAGTTTTTCAGTTCCTGATATCGTCCGCACACATACGACTGCCTCGTACATGTGGCAGTCCGTGCAGTATACTGGGATGTTCATCCTCAGGGTTCCTTCAGCTTCCATTCTTGTTTGCTTCTTGAAGTCCCTGTACTCTGCTTTTGTGCTCACTCCTGTTCCTGGTTCTTCCTTTCCTTCTTTGTCTTCTGCTTCTCTTCGCTTGTGCATGTGTGCTGGCTGCCTCTTCCTAGCCCTCTGTGCCTGCTAGTTCCTTTTGCTTGTGTCTGTGTGTGTGTTCTCTCTTGAGTCTGTCTTTTCCTGTCCCTCTTCTGCTGCCTTTTTCTGTTGTTTGTGTGCACGTATGTGTGTGTGTTCTCTCTTGAGTCTGCCTTTTCCTGTCCCTCTTCTGCTGCCTTTTTGCTTGTATGCGTGTGTGTGTTTTCTCTTGAGTCTCCTTTTTCCTGTCCTTCTGCTGCTGCCCTTTTGCTGAGATGCGCATATGCAACCTCTTGGGCCTTTCTTAGTCTCTTGGTCCTGCTGCTCTTCTTCTTCGCCCTCTGTGCCTGTCGCTTCTCTTTGCTCGTGTGTGGGTGTTATTCCTCCTGGCCCTACCTGTTCCTTGTCTTCTGTGCCTGCTGCCCCTTTGCCTTACTTGCCTGTGTGTGTATACTTCGCTTGTATGTGTATGCCCTCCTTCGCGCCTGCTACTTCCTTACCTTGCTGTCTTTCCTTGTGTTCCGTATGTAGTGACCCGGCCCTTCTTAAGGCCCTTCGCCAAGGTGAGCGCCTTTGCCGCTCGCCTTCGTTGCGCGCCGAACGGCTGCACGCCATTGGCTCTACCCCTTTTAAGGGGGAGTCCGGGCGATGCTGCTGCTGCTGACGCAGTGCGGGTGGGCAGAGCTTATTCTTGCCGCTGCCCGCTCCTCGTCGCCACTATCTCCCCTGTCTTCCTCTCTTCTAGCTTCCTCCCTCTGGCTTCCTCTCCTTCCAGCTGCTGCCTGCTCCTTTTTCCTCCACGTTGAAGTAGCTTTCGCGCTGCGGCTCCCCTACTTTTAAGGGAGAGTCTGGGCAATGATGCTGTTGCTAACGCAGTGTGGGTGGGCGGAGCTTACTCTCGCCGCTGCCCTCTCCTCGCCACTGCTATCTCCCCTGTCTTCCTCTCTTCTAGCTTCCTCCCTCTGTCTTTCTCTCCTTCCAGCTGCTACCTGCTCCTTCTTCCTCCACGCGGAAGTGGCCTTCGTGCCGCGGCTCCCCTCCTTTTAAGGGGGAGTCCAGGCGATGATTCTGTTTCTGACGCAGTGTGAGTGGGCGGAGCTTAATCTCGCCGCTGCCTGCTCCTCGCCGCCGCTACCTCCCCTGTCTTTCTCTCTTCTAGCTTCCTCTCCTTCCAGCTGCTGCTTCCTCCTCCTCCTCCATCTATGTTCTGCCCTAGTACTACTTGGATGGTGCTAAGCAGTTACAGAGATTTTCACTAGCACTGTCTCAAATGTGCCTTTGATATTTGGCAGTTTGAGTTATACCTTTACTGACTGTTGGTAAATGTATAACCCTTTTGAAAACTGACCTGACTGGTTTTAGGAAAAGAAATTCATAAACCAAGGTAAGAAATTTTACATTTAAACCTACACAAGACTTAATTACATTACTAGATTGTACAGAACACAAAAGAAAAGAATGGAACACCGCCAGTGGTGTAAAGGAAACAAAGCCACAAAATATTAGGAAACCAATGCAAACTGTCAGGACTGGCACACACTTCAAGAAATGTTATGAACCTGCCAATCTCTGATCAGTCAAATTCGGCTTCTTCCAGCATATAACATACTCCACTACATGATACATGTAAGACATAAAAACCCTTGAAATTTATTCAATTACATGTTGATTTCTTCATTATCATCATCTCAGTTAATACTGTAAATCAGTGTCCCGCAAACTTTTTACTCGGCGGCACAGTAAACTCCAGGCCACGGTTGGAGAGCATCTAGAAATGTGAGGACGTCGCCATGACATTACGCGCAAGCAAGACATCATCGCGTTAACATCTGTGCATGCTTGAAGACCCTCCAGACAGGGCCCTGAGCTGCTAGTGGGTGTGCTGGAGCACAAGAGGCACAGAGAAGAGGAGAGAAACCAAAAAGAAACAGGTGCTTGTTTACTGCATACAGGACGTGCCTCTCGCCTGTAGGCAGTTAGCCGTCACCCCTCCTCCTCAATGGTGTCTCACGGCATACCTGGAATCTCACCATGGCACACAGTTTGCGATACACTACTATAAATAAACAGCAGTTTTTGCTGGACTCATTTGTCCTGCACCATTTCACTTCTGGCATCTTTTTTTGGTTCTTTTGCTTCTTTTTCCTTCCTTATTTTTTTATATTTTTTGCAACCCAATTGAGGCTGGAAAGAAATTATGCATATAGGTCAAAGAGGGCAAAATAACTCATTTTAGTGTGTGTGTGGGGGGGGAGGGCAAGATAATTTAAATGTATATCAAGCAGGAAAATGAGGGGGGAGGGGTAAAAGTCAGAGAAATAAGTTCTCAACAAATATGGTCCTATGTATTTGTTTGACAAAAGTAGTACACCTGTATCAGATGTTCTCCGAGGACAGCATGTGGGTAACGTTATTCATGGAATCCAGTATGGACACGGAGAATGACACGGTGGCCCTTTACCGCGGCTAGTCACGGCTAACCTGAATAAATCTGCAGGAATGGATAGAATTTATATCTGCATACCGTCGGTGCGGGAACAAAGCTTTTTGCCGCACCATGGAGCGGTAAACAGCTTTGTTCCTGCAGGGAACTCCACCCACCACAGCTACCCGATATCCCACCATCCTCCCCCCATTATGGGTCCAGCAGCTCCAGTCCCTACCACCCTCACTTATGGGTCCGGTGGATACAGTCGGCTTCCCTCCTTCCCTGCCGCACAACTTCCAGAGCGATCTTATCTCTACACAGGCTTGATCGATGGTGCTCGCGGCTTTCCCTCCACCGGACTCCTCTTAAGACGCTTCCTTTTTACGCAAAGACAGGAAGTTGCATCATAAAAAGGAGCCCAGCAAAGGGAAGACCATCAGCACTGTCAATCAAGCCTGTGTAAAGATCGGCACGCTCTGTGAGGTGTGTGCCAGTAGCAGGGAGGAAGGGAGGGAAACTGTCTGGATCTGCTGGACCCACAAGCGAATGAGGGTGCTGAAGCTGTCGGCCCCGATGAAGAGAGGGAACCATGTAAGACAAAATAAATGGAGAAATTGGCCCAGGAGGGGGGTTGGAGCTGGATGAAAGAGCACAGGAAGGGAAATGGAGCTGAAGGTAAGGGTGCGAGAGCTGCTTGACCTATGGAGGGGAGGGCTGGAACATAAGAATATAAGAAGCGCCATCTCCGGATCAGACCTTCAGTCTATCAAGTCCAGTGATCCACACACGCGGAGGCCCAGCCAGGTGTACACCTGGCATAATTTTTAGTCGAACGCTTTCTGGAAGTCCAAGTATATAATGTCCACCGGTTCTCCACTATCAATTTGTTTGTTCATGGTCTCAAAAAATTGAAGTAAATTCGTCAAACATAATTTCCCTTTCCTGAAACCATGTTGACTGGCTCTCATCAGGTCGTGTGCGTCCAAGACTATGCTAAAGGGAAGGGAAAGAGAGGTACAGGATCTGTAGGAAGGGGAGCTGGAGGGAAGAAGAGGTACTGCACCTGTTGAAGGGGGGCTGCTGGAGAAGCGAAAAGGAGATGCCATACTAAGCAAACGAAGAAATAGGGAATGAAATACTGAACACAACAGAGAGAGGGAGAGACATAGGGAGGTATCAGAAAGAGGGGAAATAATGGGCATGGAGAATAGGGATAGGGACACAAAGGGAGGTGCTGCATGTGAATGGTACATGGACAAAGAAGGGAAATGCCACACATGGGAGGGGGTATATGGACACAGAGGGAAAAAAGTTGAGGAGCAGTTCTGTGAGGTTGAGTGTGTTGCAAGTAGAAAGCCAAAGCACGTTTACAGTCCAGAGTACGAAGAGCAGTTTCTCCAGGATGAGAATGAGGCTTTGGAAAGAACACTGGAAGAATACTGGATTGATTGAGATGAAATTCTGAAACCACTTTAGGTAAGATTTTAGGATGAGTATGGAGGACCACCTTGTCATGATGAAATATTGTGAAAGGTAGATCTGCCACTAGAGCTTGTAGCTCACAAACTCATCTAGCAGAGGTGAGCGCAATGAGAAAAACCACTTTCCAAGTGAGATATTTAAGATGAGACGAATCTATTGGTTCAAAAGGAGGCTTCATCAATTGATCAAGAACAACATTGAGATCCCAATTGAGAGGTGGTTTGACATTGAAAAGTCCTTTCACACCAGGTGAAGTTTACAGTGAACTGGCAAGACTCAAGGTGAACAAAGCCATGGGACCTGACAATTTGCACCCAAGAGTGCTCAGAGAATTGAGCGATGTCCTGGCAAAACTATTGGCTGAGCTATTCAATCTCTCCCTAAGTAAGGGGAAAGTTCCCCTGGACTGGAAATTAGCTAATGTCATTCCTCTGCATAAAAAGGGTTGCAGGGCAGAGGCTGCAAATTATAGACCGGTGAGTCTCACATCAATAGTGTGCAAACTCATGGAAACACTAATTAAAAGGAAATTGGACACGATCTTTAATGAAAGGAATCTTCGGGATCCCAGTCAGCATGGATTCACCAAGGGTAGGTCCTGCCAATCCAATCTCATCAGCTTCTTTGACTGGGTAACAAGAAAGTTGGACTTGGGAGAGTCTTTGGACGTCGTGTACCTGGACTTCAGTAAAGCTTTTGACAGTGTCCCACACTGCAGGCTGCTAAGCAAGATGGAATCAATGGGGTTAGGAGAGACACTAACTGAATGGGTCAATAATTGGCTGAGTGGCAGACTTCAGAGAGTGGTGGTTAATGGTACCCTCTCTAAAACATCGGAGGTGACCAGTGGAGTGCTGCAGGGCTCGGTCCTGGGTCCACTCCTTTTCAACATATTCATAGGGGATCTGACTCAAGGGCTTCAAGGTAAAATAACACTATTCGCCGATGACGCCAAACTATGTAATATAGTAAGTGAATGCAGTTTACAGAATTATATGGCGCAGGACCTGCTTACATTGGAAAGTTGGTCCTCAACCTGGCAGCTAGGCTTCAATGCTAAGAAATGTAAGGTCATGCACCTCGAAAGCGGAAATCCATGCAGGACGTACTTCTTGAACGGAGAAACTTTAACTAGGACTTCAGCAGAACGAGATTTAGGAGTAATCATCAGTGCAGACATGAAAACTGCCAATCAAGTGGAGAAGGCTTCATCTAAGGTAAGGCAGATATTGGGTTGTATCAATAGAAGTTTCTTCAGTCGAAAGCCTGAAGTCATAATGCTGTTGTACAGGGCCATGGTGAGACCTCATCTGGAGTACTGTGTGCAATTCTGGAGGCCACATTACAGTAAAGATGTGCGCAGAATTGAATCGGTTCAGCGGACGGCCACCAGGATGATCTCGTACGAAGGGTCTCTCGTACGAAGAGAGACTGAACAAATTGCAGCTCTACACTCTCGAGGAACGTAGGGAGAGGGGAGACATGATCGAAACATTTAAGTACCTCACGGGACGTGTCGAAGTGGAAGATGCTATTTTCTTTCTCAAGGGACCCTCGGCCACAAGAGGGCACCCGCTCAAACTCAGGGGCGGAAAATTTCATGGCGACACCAGAAAGTATTTCTTCACAGAGAGAGTGGTTGATCATTGGAACAAGCTTCCAGTGCAAGTGATCGAGACAGACAGCGTGCCAGACTTTAAGAATAAATGGGATACCCATGTGGGATCCCTACGAGGGTCAAGATAAGGAAATTGGGTCATTAGGGCATAGACAGGGGGTGGGTAAGCAGAGTGGGCAGACTTGATGGGCTGTAGCCCTTTTCTGCCGTCATCTTCTATGTTTCTAAGTTTCATAAATCTGGAAGCCACAGGATGAGCAGACAGGGATTTCCCTTCGATAGGCTGATGAAAAGCAGCAATTGCATTTAGGTGGACTCTAATAGATATGGATTTGAGGCCAGATTAAGATAAGTGCAGCAGATAATCCAAAACCAAAGTCAAGCAGAGAATTTAGTCCATTTCTGGGTATTACACTGCCTAGTGGACAGCTTCCTGGAAGCTTCTAGAATGCCCTGTACAGATTGAGAGAACTGTATGGTGGCAGTTAGGTTGAGAGGTACCAAGCTGTTAAGTGTAGAGACTGCAGGTTGGGATGAAACAGAGACCCTTGACTCTGTGTAGGCAGAGAGGGCAATACTGGTAGAAGTAGAGGCTCCCTGGTGCTGAGTTGAAGTAGAAGGGAGTTCCATGGTTGTCTAGGCCTCCGAGGAGCTATCAGAATCATGGTGGCATGCTCCTTCTTGAGTTTGACAAGAGTCTTGAGAATCAGAGGGAATGGAGGGAACGCATAAAGAAACTGATTCACCTATTCCAGAAGAAAGGCATCTACCTCGAGGTGGTGAGGAGAGTATATCCTTGAGCAGAACTGAGGCAGTTTGTTGTTGTGGGGAGACGCAAAGAGGTCTATCTGAGGAGTCTCCCATAGAGCAAAAATGTGATGTAGAGGTGAAGAAGAATTGAGTGTCCATTCGTGAGGTTGTAGATGACAACTCAATTTGTCCGCCAGACAGTTTTTCTGCCCTTGGATGTAGAAAGCCCTCAGGAAGGTGTTATGAAGGATTGCCCAATTCTAAAGCTTTAGAGCTTCTTGGCAAAGAGAGAGAGATCCTGTTCCTCCCTGCTTGTTCACATAATATATAGCGACCTGATTGTCTGTTCAAATGAGGACTACCGTGTCGTGGAGATGTTGAAAAGCTTTGAGAGCATAGAAGATTGCTCTGAGTTCCAACAGATTGATATGACATCGACTATCTACCCTGGACCAGTGACCTTGAGTACGGAGCCCATCTAGGTGCGCCCCTAAGCATATGTCGAGGAATCTGTCGTGAGAATCTTCTGATGAGGGGGCGTGTGAAATAGAAAATCTCTGGAATAAAATCCCGTGGCCCACTGGGTCAAGGTAACCTCCTTGACAGCACGGAGGCGTAGAAGAGCCTGAGCCTGCTGAAGAAGGGAAAGTTGTGACATGTTGGAAGGAAATTCTTTTGAAGGGAGATCCGGTGGAATTTGAAGAAATTGAAACGAGTACCCCGCTCTGATGATGCTGAGAATCCAGAGATCTGATGTAATCTGCTACCACTGTTGGTAAAAGTGATGGAGCTGACCTCCTATGGGGAGGAGAGAAGACTAATGGATGATGGACTTTATGCTCAGAGTTAGACTGTCATAAAGACTGGGCAGGCTTAGCTACAGCAGGAGTCTGGGTTTTTTGCTGACATTGCTGCTGTGGTTGTTTCCTATGCAGAGGCCTGGAGAAAGCCGGAGTAGATTTCTGTGGATAACGATGTGGCAGTGGCCTATAAGGCTTAGAAGCTGGAGGCTTAGCTTTAGGTCGAATCAAAGAGGCAAAGGACCGCTCATGCTCTGACAGACACTTGGTGGCAGCCTCAATGGAGTCGAACAGCTCATTAACTTGGCATGGTATATTGGCTAGACGATCTTGCAAGTTAGGATCCATGTCCACAATGTGTAGCCAAGCCAGATGTTGCATTGCCACAGAAAAAGCAGTGACTCGAGATGACATTTCAAACGCATCATAAGTCACTTGAAGCATGAAAAGACGTATTTGTGAGAGCGTATGGTGGCGTTGTTGAAACTCAGGCAACCGGCTCTCAGGTAAATCAGAGAAGAAGTAGGGCATGGTCTTTATGAAGTACTTCAGATAAGATGTGAACATGAAGTTGTAATTCAAAATCCTGTTTGCCATCATGGAATTTTGATACAGATGGCATCCAAATTTATTCATCGTCCATCCTTCTCTGCCTGGAGGGACTGCAGCATAAACTTTGGTGGGATTAGATTTTTTTTGAGAGATGATTCCACGACCAAGGATTGGTGAAACAATTGTGGCTTCTCAAACCCTTTACAAGGAACCGTACAGTAACAAAATTCCATTTTTGAGGGAATAGCAGGAATTGAATAACGAGTCTCGAGATTCCTCAGAAAAGTATGCTTCAAAACAGGATTCATGGGAAGCCTCATAGTGTCCTTTGGTGGATGTGGCAATTCCATCTCAGCCAAACATTCAGGAGTATACTTAGACTCAGATTGAAGATCAACTTGAAGAGCCTTACTCATGTCAAAGTTGAATCTTGAAAAAGATGTAGATTTTGAAGATGAAGAGCCATCAGGAGGAGAAGTGGAGGGAGATTGAGGCTGTGCTGAATAAGGAGAAGCCTCCCTGGAGTATTAGGAAGGGACATCTGTATCCAACGTAAGAGTCACAGAAGAAGATCCGCTGTGTGATATAGGCGGAGTCAGAGAGTGCTTACGTTTGAAATGCCTCGATGAAAGGTGCCTCGTAGAAACAGGCGAATGAGGATCCCTTGTAGGAGGCCTTGACAGAGCAGTCTGGGTTCTGGATGAGCCTCGAGATAGAGACGTATGAGGCACTGAAAGCTTTGGAGTTCAAGACCTATGCCTGGTTTTTGAAGGGGTCTTGATGGGCCTCGAAGAACGAGGTACAGAAGACTCCTTATCCTTCTTGGAAGCCAGATGCCTCAAGGATGAGGAATGCTTCGAGTGGGGTCTCGATCAAGGCTTGTCCTATACCTCTCGAGCAGGTTGAATAGCCAGAGACCCGGACCTGGAAGGATGAGGCGTAGAGTCACTGGAGGACAAAGGCCTACACCTAACAGGTTTTGCTCGTTATGCCTCGATAGTATGCTCAGACTGACTCGCAGAAAGCAGGGTCGAGGCAGGGACAAGCTTGGCGAAAACAGAGGTGAGCTGCCTGGTCACTATGGCTTGCAGCATGCACTCGAAGACAGGCACCGAGACCAATGACTCTGGTCTTGAAGGTGCAGCAGCACTCCACAGAGGGCGACCTCGAGGATGAGTATTCCCTATTTTTGGAGGAGGAGATCTCGTAGAGGCTGGCACAACTGCACTCGATGCCCGGACTGCCTGAGACTCAGCTTGAGGCTTCTTAGCTAGCATACCTATGGAGGAAAGAGCAGACTTGCCTGAGGATGAGACATTAAGAGGCACAGCAGACGAGGCCTTCACGGATGAGGGTGACTTGCTCGATGTCAAGTACTTGGCAGACGAGGCCGCCACGAGGGTCGAGGTCTTTTCTGCGGACGTCTCCATGGAAACAAAGAGCTGCTGAATTTGGACACGACATCTCCGGAGAGCTCTTTTTTAAAGGGTAGCATAGCGCGAGCAGGACTCAGGATAATGTTCGGGTCCCAAGCACTTAATACACCAATGGTGTGGGTCGGTGAGAGAAATCGTCCAGTTATACTGGCTACACCTTTTGAAACCCGTAAGAGGCCGGGACATAGAAAAAAAATATGGCCGCAGCCAAATGATGGTTGGCAGCAGGGCCTGAGCGAGCCCAAGCCCTGCTGGACAAGAACCGACAAAAAAAAGAAAACTTAAAAAAAAAAAACAACAGACGCGCTGCACAGCAATTACTAAAATAAAATAAAGAAAGCTGCGATGCGAAAAGGCAGAACTCGAAGACGGAAGAGCTGAGAAACAGGTGCTTCTTGGCTCTGCAGAAAAACGAGAACTGAGGTACCTCACTGGAGACGCACGACCTACGTTTGGCGGGAAGGCACTCACGCATGCGCAGTGCAGCACTCATGAACTCTTTGAAAGTTCTTCAAGCAAGTCTGCTTGCGAGGCTGTCCTTTACGGGGCTCCGTGGATGACGTCACCCACATGTTGAGAATATGCTGCCTGCTTGTCCTGGAATAAATAATTTTATTTTCTATTTTGTGATTAGAACAAATGAGAACTGAAATGTTTATCCTGCTAGTGCTGGACAAGGGCAGAGCCCAGGGCAGAAATCCCTCTACTAGCCTGTGCCATCTTCAGCTTCCAGCAGGAAAAGGCTTTCTCTAGCCAGGGGGCAGTTGTCCTAATTGCACTCCTTAGCCTAACACCATCCCCGGCATGTGTGATCTTTATATTTTGCAGAGTATAGAAGGATATGAATCTTTTTATTTCTTTGATGTTGTACTATATGGAAGGTGTGGCTTCTTATGATTTTGATTTATTCCAGTGGATAGAGATATTAGAAATGTCAGTATCAAGATCAGTGATTGCATTGGAAAATTTTAAAGATAGTTCTAGCTTACAAATAAGACAAAAATTTATGATTTAATAATCAGTTATCTTTGAACCCAACATTGATTACATTGGAATCTGGAGCTTCTCTTAAAGTTGAAAAAACAACCAAAGGGGTTATTTTGGACCTTTCCTTAACATACAAGGATCATATTGCAAATTTATGGAAGAAACCCATATCTAATCCGATTTAATCTTTGGTTTTATATACCGATTCATCCCTCCAATAGGGCTCGACTCGTTTAACAATTGTTTACGGAACAAAGAATAAGACATTTATGGTTCTCTTCTGTACCCTAAAAATATTGAATTGTAGTTCTGCCCTTTTTTTTTTTACCTTACGTCTCGGTTGGTCTGTATGTCTGTTGGTCTTAAATATTGTTTTAAATTTTTTTAACATTATTATTAAAATAAATGTTGTTGTTTTTTTCTATGTTGTAACTCACTTAGTAAAAATTAAATTAAGCAATTCATCAAATAAAAATAAAACTTGAAACTTAAATCATTGTTAGTTTGAAGCAGATGTATCTGTCAGAAATTTCTGAAATAAGTTTTCAGCACTTTCCGAAAGAGTGATAATTGAGAAAGAAATATGACCTCGAAAGGAAGCTCATTCCAAATTTTTACAAATAAGAAAGTAAAAGATCGGCAAAAATTGACCATAGTTTTTATTCTCTTAACAGTAGGAACACCAAGTTTGTATATTCTGGACACTCCTGGAATTGGATGGTTTAGATCAGTGGTTCCCAACCCTGTCCTGGAGGAACACCAGGCCAATTGGGTTTTCAGGCTAGCCCTAATGAATATGCATGAAGCAAATTTGCATGCCTATCACTTCCATCATATGCAAATCTCTCTCATGCATATTCATTAGGGCTAGCCTGAAAACCCGATTGGCCTGGTGTTCCTCCAGGACAGGGTTGGGAATCACTGGTTTAGATGTTGATACAATTCTTTGTATTTGAACTTAAACTCAAAAATTGTAAAAAAATTAAAAAATTAAAAAATAAAAATTGCAGCCGATTCAAAATACTGCAGCAAGATTGATATATGGTCTAAAGAGATATGATAGTGTTTCTATATTTTATAAGAAACTTCATTGGCTGCCTATAGAGAAATGTATAGAGCTTAAAACCATTTGTCCGATTAGTCATATTATACAGGCAGAGGCTTTCTTTCAATCATTTCACTTTGTTCTTTTCACGTTTCATTATTCATCATTCATCTAATAGACTGAGCAATACATTTTTATTGCAGTTTCACCCTTTTAGGAGGTATGTGTCAATTTAATTCTTCTTTTACATATGCTGCTATTATTTGGAATGATTTACCTACACAAATAAGGACAGAAGTTACCCCCCTTTTACAAAGCTGCGCCAGCGGCTACCGCGCGGCAACAGCCCCGAAGCCCTTTAAATCTCTATGGACTTCGGGGCCATTACCACGCAGCTTTATAGAAGAGGGGGGTTAATTATTAGAAATTTCGTAGAATGTTGAAAAACATTTTTATATAATAGATTGTAAAGTTAATACTTTTAGTTAAAGAATTATAAGGACATCTTTTTATCCAAGGAATTGTATTTTCCCACAGAATTATTATGGCTTCTTTTTGATGTAAATTGCCTTGAACTAAATGGTATTAGAGCGATTCAGAAATCTTGTATTAGATTAGATTAGATCCAGAGACGGAGCTTTGCCAAACAAGCAGCTGAAGCCAAGCCAAACAGGCAGCTGAAGCTGTGCTCTACATCCAGAGATGGAGCTGAGCCAAACAGGCAGTTAGAGATGCGCTCTACATCCATAGATGGAACCATGCTGAACAGGCAGGTGGAGCTGTACTCTACATTCATGGATAAAACCATGCTGAACAGCGAAGCAGAACCACGTTCCACTCCTAGAGAAGAATTCATATTGAACAGCCAGGAGGAGCCGCTCCCCTACATCCATAGGTCAATCCATGCAGAATAGCCAGTTAGAGTTGAGCTCTATATTTGATGCTGGAGCTATACTGAACAGCCAGGCGAAGCCACACTCTACATCTAGAGACAGAGCCATGAAGTACTGTGCTCCACATTCAGAGACAGAGCTATGCCAAATGGGCAGGTGGCGCCATGCTGTAAATCCAAAGATGGAATAAAGCTGTACTGCTGGGTGCAGTCGTGCTCCACAGCCAGAGATGGGGTCAACCTGGACTGCGAGGTGGAGCTGTGTGCCACATCTAGATGTGGAACCTGCAGCATATCCAGCAGAAGTTGAGCTCTACATCTAGTGCTTTAATCTGGCCTGCAAAGCGCTCGTTTTGCACATGGGACGGACTAAGTGCATTAGCTGGTGTTATGCTGAGCCAGCTTCCTCCCTCCAGGGGACAGGAATCCTCCGCCCATCTCTTGTGTGTTGCAGGTTTGCAACTACTATCCACACTTCCTTCCACGTGTAGACACATCCCCATTTCTTCTCCTCCTCTCTGCCAGGGGCAGCCAAGCGGTTCCTTCCTGGCTGAGATCAAGACTGCACTTACTGGTGCGCGAGGCTGCACAGGTCGTGGGGGGAGCCAGAACAAGGCTGGAGTTGCCCTGGAAAGCCTGCACCGCATTCCATCCCATTCATGTTGAGCAGCTATATTGGAGCGCAGGAGGGCGAGTCCAGATTTCAGGGTGGTGGAGGATGACGCATGTGCCTGCTTCTCAACGTACTTAACAGTGGTAAACTAAGTGGTGGCCGGAGCCCTCCGGGGCTCTGCCATTGGCGCTCGGGGAAGCAGGGCTGCAGCTGCCCAATCCCAAGTTGCATTTTTCTTTGGATTCTCTTGCCTTGATCACCTCCCTCGACCACTTCGGCTTCTTCTGCCCCCGTCTAACACACATGTGTGCGCAGGTAGTTATATGGCTACGTGCATCGTTGCTTTTCCTTGTAGTGAAGCACAAACTAGGAAGGCGAGGAAATTGTATATATTTAAAAAAAACAAAACACAATTTCCACTATGGGAAGTGGAAAGATTAGGGGAGAAGTGTGCAGTAGAGCTCTGATCGCAGCCTAGGCAAGAGGTGGGAGAGGGGGACTTTAAATGCAACAAAATCCATCTCAGATTTTCTCAGGAGGGGTAAGAAGAGGGAGGAATTGACTTTAGGGGCGCACCTAAAGGGTAGTAGCTAGGGTTGGGGTGCCTAAGCTAGGGAATTGAAGGAGATGCAGGAAGTGATGTAACCCCCCTCCTCATTTGCATGCATAACAAACTGACCAATAGGGAGGCCAGGTGAGGCTCTAGTCTTGGTTCTAGGTCATTTTCTTGGAAGATACCCCCCCCCCCCGGCCCCTTTGTCAAATTTAAGAACCCAATGTGGCCCACGAGTCAAAAAGTTTGTCCATTCTTGCTCTAAGCCATGCACGTGAATGCGCGAACATGCCTAGCAATTGTACGCATGATTTTTTTATTGTGAAAATAGGCTATGACTCAGAGCTTGTGCACAAAATATTTTTCTTGGGCACATGTGCCAGCAAAAATGAGTGGGAACATTGAGAGTAGCCAACAGTTCACAATGACAGAGTGCTAAAACCATCATATTTATCCATTTGTGGACAAAATTAAAATATTTGCTCGATAATGGAGGCACTAAAGCACCAGGACAAACAGTAATTTGCAGCACAGAATATAGATAGTAGATCCGATGCTGAGAAGAATAAGACTACATAAAGGCACAAACATTACGGTAAGTTGATATGAGGACTGACAAACAAATGATTAGTAATATGATCCAGCCTATTCACCAGATGACCCAATAACTGGCCTCAGGAATATAACCATTTCAAACTGGATAGACTTCTAATGTAGTTAGGGTTACCAGATTTTACTTTAGTAAAATCCGGACCCCTAGAACTGCCCAGTTCCAGCCATCCCCGCCCCCTGCTCTCCTCAGGCAGGAGGAAATCTGCACATGCGCAGATGCGACAAAATGATGTCACGCGCACGTGTGATATCACGTGGCATCCACGCATGCACGGATTTCCTCCTGCCCAACGCAATTTAGAGGAAGCTTTTCAAAACTTGGACAAAGTGCCAGGTTTTGAAAAGCCATCCAAATCCCCGGACATGTCCTCGAAAAGGAGGACATGTCTGGGGAAATCCGGACCTCTGGTAACTCTAACTGTAGTGGCAGAAATGACACTCAGAAACCACTGTTATTTTCCACCAGATAGAACAGACAAAAAGCAATCCTGCTTTTAAAATTCACTGTGGAAAAAAATCATTACTCTCCTCAATTTCTCAGTTAAACAGGTATAGCCATTCAATTGATTACAAGTAATTGGAAAAATCATGATAGAATTAATTATACATTTTGGTGGGTGAATGTGTGTACTACATACAGAGACGAACGAATTAACACAGAATGTAGGGGTTTTAGTGAGGTATTTAATAAAATTTGGAGCCCATTGACTAAATTTGTAAAAACATAATAATGTATTTTCATCATATCTCTTCTTTTCTTTGGTTTATTTATCTTTACACATCCAGGGGGGTGGGGAGTTGGAGGGAGGGGAATAAATATTGATAGTGATATTTGGGTAACTTTATTCTTTATTTGTATTGTATATTAGGATATATTATGACATTATTATATGCAGGAAAATGAAATTATTGAATGATATTTATGTTACCTGCATAGATAATAGTGTAATATGTGGAATATCTTTTGTTCTTTCATTTATACGACACTGTTTTTGATTAAAAATCAATAAAGAATTTTAAAAAATAAATAAACCACCCTCTTTTTAGGGGGTTTCATATTATTATAAAAGTCCAGAGTTAAAGTCAGGCAGCATAACTAGGTGCAGAAATACCAACTGACAGAAATGCCAAGAGGAATCACAGAATGCCCCTTCAGAAAGCTCTGGAAAGGAGTAGAAGAATCCAAGTAAGAATCAGCTTTAAGCAACAAAAACTCATGAGAGAATATAAGAATAGCCTTACTGGGTCAGACCAATGGTTCATCAAGCCCAGTAGAACCAATAACTCAGAAACAGCGAAAAATCCAATAACAGTCTATAAAAAACACATTCACATGGATCATGTGGAAGATAGAAAAAGCTACAGCATGAGTCAGAAAGACCCCACTGGAAGGAAAAACCTCAGACAAAACCTTCCCATCGCCACAGCTGTGGCATAAAGTGTTCAGGCGGAGAACCTCATCAACAAAAAAACCTCCCGTGGATCCTAATAAGGCTCTATGTTGTGCAAATAAATAACCAGTGGTCACAATTTTAAGTATAGAATGACTCAAAACTTATCTTTATCAGTGTAATAGATTGTAAAGCTCGGTCGGAAGACCAACGGTGGCCAGCGTTTCACATAGTGCTACCCCATGGTGTAACCTCCGATTGTGAGCTTTTAAAATGGGGCACGCTGAAACGTGTCTCCTTATATAAAAAAAGATGGCATCAAGCCCAGTAGCCCATTCTCATGGTAGCCAATCCAGGTCACTAGTATCTGGCCAAAACCCAAGGTATAGCAACATTCTATGCTACCGATCCAGGGCAAGCAGTGGCTTCCCCCATGTCTTTCTCAACAACAGACTATGGACGTTTTCTCCAGGAAATTGTCCAAATCTTTCTTAAAACCAGCTACACTATCTGTTCTTACCACAACCTCTGGCATTGCCACAGGAGAAAGATGCACAGCAAGCTATGAAGACATTGAAATTAGCTAGCTGATAAAACAACAGGAAGTCCTCTTACCTGCAGAGCCTGAAACACAGGTTTTAAAATGGCCATGGGTGCCAGTGACTGAGCTACAAGACTGTGGGGAAACCCAATCACCCTGCTACCACCAATGCCAAATCTGAAGGCTCTGACCCTGAGGGAAATCCCAAACCGTGCCCTGCTATTGCTCTTCACACGCCAGTGAGAGAACAGCACTTTATAGTCTCAGCCAAGATAGAAAGGAATAAGAAACAAAGGTATACTCACAATTGTAGAGGGCTGACAGACTTGAAGCAGTTTCCAGTGGTTCAGAACTAATTCAGCTCCCTCCAAACTGTGGCCGCAAACATTTAGAAGATGCCAAAAAGTGCCCATTTTTTGTGAAAAGAAAACTCCTGCTTTTATTTATGAACTACTGATTCCCTACACCTCAAATAGATTATTGAGATCGAATGAACAACATTTACTGATGATTCCCTCACTTAAAATTATTAATACTCGGCAGCAATTCATTTTTTCTGTCACAGCTCCTCAAACATGGGACTCACTCCCTATTTACTTAAGGGAAGAATGCAACTTGGATAGATTTAAGAGCAAATTAATAAGCTTTCTTTTTAAGGACGCATTCGATAATTAGTAAGCTTGTCTAGTGGCATTATTTCAACTGTATTTTATAGCTTCTCGGAAGTACATTGATCTTTCCCTTCCTTTTTCCTTTGAATGTCTTATTTACTATCAAATAACTTGTATTTTCTTTCCCTATCTTTCCTTGTGTTTTAATATGTTTGTAATGTTAGTTTATAATATGTTTTGCAAGACTTAGTTTTTGTCATTTATTTTGTTGTCCCCTAAATTTTGTAATTTTATTGATATGTACATCACTTCGAATTTTGATTAAGTGATTAATCAAATCCTTATTAAACTTGAAACTTGAATGGGACAGCGGCATGAAGGGAGGATGGGGTGAGGGAGGTAGGGATCTGGTACCACCAGATGTACCCCTTAGCCTAAACAACCCCCGCGTCAATGAACTGAGAAATTCAAAACAGAAACAGAGTAACCAAGAAGACCACGAGATTGTGAGAGACCTTCTATCCATCTGCTGGGAGATAGAAAACACAAAAGCTAAGCAAGTATTCTCTATTTCGACCTGCTGGTGAATGGACATAACCCACAGTTTTTAATATGTAGACCCTAACTTGATGTGTAAACTTTGTATTTAAGAATACATACCGGTAAGTGGAAAAAGTCAACAAAAAATTGAAGGATAATCAAAACACTGCAGCGCTGTTACGAGTCATGCCTTGTTTAGCCCACTTTCTCTGCCTAAAAAAATATATTTCTTAAATTAGAAACATTGCTAAAAATGTGGAAAACATGAGAATAAGTTAGACGAAAGTGGGCTTACCTACAATAAATGTCATCAACCAAGTACACACTATAAACATGGTTGCTAAAGAATGATAATTACATTAAAGGAAAACATTTGGCCATTAAATATCAAAACAGTCAGCTTGACCTCTGCTCTTTTCTCTACACTAAGGGCTCCTTTTACGAAGATGCATTAGAGCCTTCACGCGAAGAATAGGGCGCACTAAAATGTCACACACGCTAGCCGCTACCACCTCCTCTTGAGCAGGCGGTAGTTTTTCGGCTTGCGTGCCCTAAAAATGCTAGCACACCGTCGTAAAAGGAGCCCTAAATCTGTTGTTGTTGTTTTTTATGTTCCTTCAAGTGCATTTACTATTTCTTTGCATGAGTGCAAATCTTGCTGTTTATTATTAAACATAATATTTTTTTTTTATACACCTTGAAATTTTGCATTTGACAACAGCAGATGTGCAAGAATCTGTTCTGGGTTCAGGTTATTTTGTGGCAATACCTATATAATTCCTAAGCTTCTGAGTGAAGTTCAAATTCTATGGTGATACCAGACAAATCTTTGTATTATGCTCTGTAAAATATCAATAAGAATAATAAAACTTTCTTTGGCATCAGATGAATCCAGAAACTAGTGGGTTATGTCCATCCACCAGCAGGTCGAAATAGAGAATACTTGCTTAGCTTTTGTGTTTTCTATCTCCCAGCAGGTGAATAGATGGTCTCTCACAATCTCGTGGTCTTCTTGGTTACTCTGTTTCTGTTTTGAATTTCTCAGTTCATTTTCAGCATCTATTAATTGCCCAACGATGTACACATTCCTCAGCAATTATTTTCCCCCACGGATGAGTTTTAAAATAGTAAACTGTAACCTTCAAGATTCTTTGGACGGGAGAGAAAGTTGTGCAGAAAACTTCGCACCAGTCTGTGGCATGCTCAGACTCTAGTATTAGATCATCCTTCTTCCCAATCTGACATCTGTTACTTCTTGAGTCTTTCCTTCTGGAGCGCCATCTGACACTTTAGTTGTCCTGCCCCTGTATGTCAGAACTGTTCTGTCTCGCAATCAAATAAAATATAACATCTTTTCAAGGATTTCACTGCACTTTCTTGTATTATTACAGTCTATAATTCATGCCAGAGTACTGTCTCTCTGTGCAAGTGTTAAGCACAAGTTTGATTTTCCAGAACTGCTCACTTGCAGTCCACACACAAAACAAAGAGTGAGGCATGAAAACTCAATACATAAAATTGTTAGAAAATAACTGAAAAGTAATTTATGGATACACAAAGTACACAATACAAATGCTTTAAAAGATTGATTTATACATTAAACTTCTATATTAGATGAGTGGAGGACAAAGTATTGGTTGGGATATTGGGAACATGAGTTTTTAAGGAAGAGTCCTCTTCAAATTTGGATGGCTCTTCTACAAAGCACTACAAGGTCTTCTTCCCAACTACCTTACTGAGCATTTCCTGTTCTCCTGGCCTGGTATATCCACATGGCATCAATCATTCTTTACCTTCCCCTCAATCAAAGGCTGCATCCAGAAAAGGTTCATTAACAGACTCCTATCATACCAAGCCACCTCCAGAGATCAAGAACCGAATCAACTGGTTAGAGAAGTGTCTCGCAAACTTTTTTGAGTCGGGGCACACTAAACCTAGTGTCCCCAGCTCGAGACACCTGGAAGTGTGTCAGCGTGATGACGTCATGCGCATGTGTGACCTCGGCATGCCGACGTCAGTGCATGCGCAAAGGCCCTTCAAATGGGCCTTGTGTCGAGAGACGGACCTGTACTGGAGAGAAGGGCTGGCAGAGAGAAGAGGTGCCAGCGTCGGGAGATTGCTTACAGGACGTGCCTCTCTTCACGAGAAGCACATCCCGTAGACAGCCGGTGCAGGCACTTCTCCTCTTCCCCAGTGTAGTGCAGCAAACCTGAAATCTTAGGAGGCACACTGGTGTGCCTCGGCACACAGTTTGAGATACACTGGGTTAGAGTTTCAGCTTCCTACATGCACTTTAGAAAGCTTCTAAAAACACACCTTTTTGCTAACTCCTGTAAACCTTCATAAGATACTTTCAGAAGTAATTATACTGTTAACGGTTTATGCCTAAGTTATGTTGTAGCTCACCGCATCTTTTGTAAACTGCATAGAACCGAAAGGCTTTTGCAATATATAAATAAAATTTATGCTACTTTTTTATAAAAGATCCAGGGATTTACCTAAGGCTGCATTTATCCTACTAGGTAGCAGGGATCAGTAGATAATCTCTGGGGACTATATGTTCCAGAGTGCCCTGAGCTCTGGAGTGCTGAATCAGAGGGGTGAAACTCCAAGAGAGCAATACTTCTGCCCCAGGCTGGGTTCATTAGGGAGGTCCTATAGGGAGCAAAGAGCCCAGAGGAAAAAGCAGCAGCAGGTCTCTCTGTAATGAACATCCATGCTCCATTAATCGCTGCACTGGAATGATCATCAAGCGAGTATATGAAACATAGAAGCATGATGGCAGATAAAAGCCAAATGGCCAATCTAGTCTGCCCATCCGCAGCATCCACTATCTTTACCTCTCAAATGCTTTCTTGAATTCAGACACAGTCTGTCTCTACCACCTCTACTGGGAGGATATTCCATGCATCTATAGAAACACAGAAATGTGACAGCAGATACTTACATATTCATGGCACTCACTACTTTAAAAATCAAAATGAGGGTTTAAAAACAAATCAAAACAACAAAATTCTGTGGTGATACTGTATTGATATTCCCTGATGTGGCTAGAGTTACCCAAATGTGAAGGAAGGGATTTCTTCAGTTAAAACCTAGGGTTTTAGCTCTAGCCACTAGTTTTTTCTAAAATTCCCTTGTAAATGTATAATTAAACTTCAAGAGCTTCAGCACAGCTTCAGAAATTTTTAAGTTTTCGTGAACAAGAGAAAGATAAAGTAAAATAGTTATCAACTGATCTTTAAAAGGAGTCCGAGAATAAGAAATGGAGCATTAGAATGATGTAACTTGGGGGAAGACTTCTATTTTCTTATGTTGGATTAATTTATTTCTCCATAATACCTGTATCTTTTCTCAAGATTAATATCTTATTTTCTTTAATTGTACTTGAACTTAAGGTGGCTTCCCCAAATTAATGTGGGCTAGAAAGATCTGTATTAGATATTTATGATATTGTTTCCTTTTCTTTTGATGTATATCTTTATCCTTTACTGTTCTTTAAGAATTGTATGAAAAATTTGATTTAAAAAAAAAAATCAACATGAGGGAAAAAGAAGAAGCACCTCATAAGTCCCGGGCCTTTGTCTTCCGAGGGCAGCTTTCATAATAGCCAACTAAGGGAAAGGAAATTATAAGGTAAAACAATTTCACCTTCCTTGTCATCTGGCCATACTATTCTAAACGAATGGAGAAATTAGGTTTTACCTGATAATTTTTTTCCATTAACACTTCACACTTTTCTAAGACTTGTATGGGATAGAAAATCTTTCGCAGTTATGAGAAACCTTAGACAAGTCCGAAAATTCTTTAAAAGAACACAATTTTAGCTCCTAGTACAATCTCTAAATCTTAAGTATACTGGACTACTGCAACATCCTCTACCTCCCCTGCCTTGCAATAATGATTAAACAATTACAAACAATTCAAAATACAGCTCCGAGACTCATCTACTCATTGAAGAAACATGACCACATTACTGAGGCATACATCGATTCACACTGGCTTCCAATCCAGGAAAGAATACAATTTAAATTCTACTGTATACTATTTAAAACTATAAACGGAGACAGCCCAATCTACCTAAACAACTGCCTCATCCAAACTACCTCTACCAGGCAAAGAAAATCACAGTCCCCATTCACAGAAGTAAAATGGAAAAAACTATACGACGGCCTGCTAGCCACGCAAGCAGCAAGACTAGATAACCAAATCTCCAACCTACTGATAACAACCCCAGACTACAAAATGTTCAGAAAGGAAATAAAAACTATACTCTTCAAGAAATCCCTGAATAAAGCTTAATACCACGAATACCTCCTTCTTACCATCGTCTTCCTAACCCCTGATCCTACCTAACCCTCTCTTGGAAATGACCTCTGATCTAACTTTGTAACCCTCCTTCCATAACTCTTTTTGTAATCCGCTTTGAACCGAAAGGTAATGGTGGAATAGAAATCTGTAATGTAATGTAATATCCATTAACCCCCAGGTGGAAATAGAAAACATTTAACTGTGCTGTGCTATATCCTCCCAGACATCCAGCTCAGCTCCTTAGTATTTATATAGACTAAGCAGAAAAGAAAACAGCAACTCCTGAAAAGCCACCTTAAATCATACAGTCAAAAAAAACAACAAAAAACAACAATTTATGAACACCCCTTTAAAGGACTGAAAGCACCCCCAGAAGAAGGAAAGGATATGGCATCGCTGACATGCAGAGTACATCGGCTGGCCTCCAAAATTCTTATGACTGTCTAAACACACAGAACTACTGCTGGGCTCCTGTAATAGTGTGAAGTGCCACCCTTTTGAGCATGCAGCCCGCCAAGGGCCATGGAGGGAACACATACAGAATGCCAAAGCTCAGCCACACCTGTAGCAAAGCATCGATGCCCATCAATCTGGTCTACTTTTGTCAACTGAAGAAGTTGACCACTTTAGCATTCACCCTGGTCACCACCAGGCCCAGGCCTGGAGGGCTTCAAGTGTCTGCTCCCCTGAATCTAACAAGTGTCTGCTAAGAAAGTTGGCCTCCACATTCAGAGCACCTGCAATGTGTGTGTTGCAAACAGGCAAAGGAGATTTTTCTCCACTCATTCCATCGTCAACCTGGCTTCCACTACCAGCTGTTTGCCACGTGTTCCCCTCTGCTTGTTGATATATGCCACCGCTGAGGCATTATCCAAGATCACCTGCACTGGAGAGGCATCTTCCTCTGACCAAGTGCCATGAGCTAAATAAGTTTCCTAATGGGCTCCCCAACCTGCAAGTCTCACATCTGTGGTCATCACCTCCCAATGGACAATGGAAAATATCACCCCGGTGGTCAGGTTCCTGCACTCCAAACACCACAGCAGACTCTGCCTGGCTACCACAGTGTACAGAAATTGCACATTTTAATTCTGAGACAGTGGCTGCCAACAACTCAACAGGGCCTTCTGCAGAGGATGCAGATGAGCCAGAGTCTGTGGCACCACCTCCATGGCCGCCATCATCAAGCCTAGGACCTATACATAATCCCAGACCCTCGTTCTGAACTGTTGGCATAGCTGTAGAATCCAACGGATCAGCTTCAGTTGCCTGCATTCTGTGAGGAAGATTTCTCTTCTGCTGCCTATCAAAAAGGACTCTCAGGTACTCCAATGTCTGCGATTGCACCAAGCTGTTCTTGCAGCTGTTGACCACCCAAGCCCAAAGACTGAAGCACCTACACAACCTGGGAGGTCACCACAATACATTCCTGAAATGAGGAGGCCCGAATCAGCCAGTCATCCAGATAGGAATGAACTAGTATATGTACTTTAAAGTACAGGATTGGGGAGATCAGCTAATCAAAGACCTAAATAAATATATGGAAAAGATTATAAAATGGATGGGAGGTTGAAGCTTTGAACTCAAGGCTGAAAAAACTGAGATTCTGATTGTTGGTGAAGAGGATGAACATCTATGGCTTAAAGAGGTGAATATATGCAGTGACTAGATCAAGGTTCATGAGGAAGTTAGAATGCTTGGTATAACAATTGATGCGCATCTAAAATTCAAAGCTCAAATTTTGAAAGTAGTCCAATCAGCTTACTTTACCATGCATAAATTGTTTCATTTGAAGAATGCAATATCAAATTGATTTGAGGCAAGTACTTCAAGGTTTGGTATTATCACAGGTGGATTGCTGTAATGGTATCTATCTACGGTAGATCTACCACAGATATGTATTAAAGCGCTGCAAATGATACAAAATTCTGCTGCACAATTGCTTATGGGAGTAGCCCAATATGAGCATAACTCTCCTATTTTAAAGAGATTGCATTGGTTACCCAAAGCGTTTCACATTAAATTCAAGGTTTTGAAACTCATACATCAGGGTGTTTATGATTCTCTACCATATTATTTGGAAAAATGTTTAATGCTGTATATTCCATCGCGGAAGCTGAGATCTGAGAATCATGTATTGCTGGACACAGAGAGAGAAAAATATTCGATATGTTCGAACAAAGAGTTCTTGCTTCTTGTTAGCCGGTCCACAGTTGTGGAATACATTGTCAGGAACATTATGTCTTTGTAGAAACCTCCTGCAATTTAGGAAGTTGCTTAAAACCTGTTTGTTCAAGCTTTTTTTAAAGTGAATATATAACAATGTAGGTTTTTACAGGTAAATGGTTTATTAAATTGAAGAATGATGGTATATAAGAACAGTTTGAATGCAGTTATATTGTGGCTATGCAGACAGACTATTGTATGTATTTTCCTCTATTTGATGTGTGTCTTTTTATTTTTAGTAATACCCGCACCACAACAAATAATTTATGACACTACACGCTCCCCCATATTCTCAGTCACAGCACCTCAATTTTGGAACTCCATCCCCTCTTCTCCGCGAAGAAACCTCTCTGGATAAATTTAAATGGAACCTGAAGACCTTTTCATTCATGGCCTTGCTCACCTTGAGCTCAACATCAGCAGAAAGCCAAGATTTACTGAAACACAACACTGTTTGAAGATGAACTGTTCTCATCTGTATATGCTATAAACACCTAGAGAACAAAAAAACCCAAAAACAAACAAACCCAAAATAGTGACCAGATACACCTCAATATCAAATGACAATCATGGAAGAACAGTTTGCATTGCTCCATTTAAAGTTGATATCATGTATGTGAGAAATACAGCATGACACTTTGAAAGGGTGATTTGAGAAGTAAATTCTTATAGAGCCAGCCTCAGCCCACACATGGCACTGATAAAACTGCTAAGCACTGAATGGTGTCAGCAGAAGGAAAACACCTGGCATCAAACTCCTGGGGGCGTTTTCCTTGTCCACAGATACTTTAGTCATAAGTCAGGGCTTGTGAACTCAATTGTTTTAGATTCATGACACTATACCTTGACAAAAACACTGAAGTATTTGAACTTTTCAGCTGCTGATAAAAAAAAAAAAATGGGTTATGACATGATGGAAGATGAGGTTGCTGTAGCATGGTTTGTGTTCAAGGTGCTTTTTTGATGATGTGTATGGCTCTTCCTCCTTGTGATCTTGGGCAAGTCATAATGCCTCAGTTACCAAATTAGACTCTAAAGGCTCCTTTTACAAAGCTACGTTAGGGCTTTAATGCACAGAATAGCGCGCGCTGAATTGTCACGCGCACTAGACCTTAACGCCAGCATTGAGCTGGCGTTAGTTCTAGCCGTGTAGCGCGGGTTTAGCACGTGCTAAAATCCTGCGTGCACTAAAAACACTAACGCAGCTTAGTAAAAGGAGCCCTAAGCCCTCCAGGGATAGGAAAATACCTAAAGTACCTGGATTTAACTAATCCTGAGCAACTACTGAAAAGGTGTGAGCAAAATCCAAATCTTCAGTAAAAGCAGTCAAACCCCACTCTTCCTCAGTGAGGGGAAGGAAGTATCTGGTTAGAAGGATCTTTCCAGATAGGGATGTCAACATTTTGATGAAGAAAAACCAAACACCTACCGTGCTCCATGCCACCCCATACCCCTCACCTCGAGTCCCTTGCCACACCTACAGCTCTCTCACCATGCTCCTCTACAACCCACTGTCCACACCAGAGTTGCCATCTCAGAAGAAAATAACTGCCACAGGTTATATGATTATTTCACAAACCCAAGCAAACAAAACAGAAAATTCTTCAGTCCCATGTCTGTTATATGCTTTGGTCTCCCTCTCTATATAGACTGGCCAAAGCCCAAGCGCGTCTTTGGTGCCGAAATAGCTGCCGCAGCCATGTCTCCTGTGCAGCCGGCCGAACAAAGCCCCAAAATAGAGCGGCACTTTCCGCACCGCAAGTAGCACTTCACTGCCTCCGCTACCCTGCCTCCTCCCAGCAAACAATACACAGCGGTACTCACGTGCTCCTGTCCTGAAAGGCCCACTTCAGCACTAAAGCCACAACGCTGTGCTGGCAAACCTGGTTCAAGCCAAACGGCTGAGGGATTTTTTTTTTCTTATGGGAAAGAAGCCCTCTGGACCAGGAAACTTTCTCCACGAGCAGTGAAGGGACCTGGGAGGGCCCAGGTGTTGCCCTCAAAGTCGGAACTGTAAACTGCCAACACCCCTAAAGTCAACTGGAGCCTAAGCAGCAGGAGAAACAGCCTTCCACACAGGAGCCCTCAGAGATCCAGGAACTATCGGAACAGCAACCATCCAACCTGCTGGAGATAGAGCATACCGACTGGCAAGAGGGACTCCATCCAAGATATATACATGCGAGTCAGTTCTCTATCTCCACCTGCTGGTAAATGTGTGCTATCCCACTGGTCTCTGAATTCATCTGCTGACAACGCTAAGGAAATCTTATTTGCTTATGTGTTTATAATAGACAGTATTGTAAATAAAATCTTTATTTTTATAACAGGATGTGTTCATTGCCTGCCGGTGTTGGCATTTTGCAGGATCTTTGGAGAACATAGTCCAGAGTCCTACATATTACACATTCATTTTGTTCCCCATGCACTGGGGTCCAGGAAACCTATAAGAATTCCCTGCATAAGTGGTCCCTTATCAATTTTTCAACACACTTACAGTTTTACCAGGAGGTAAATTTTTGAAAGCTTGCAGGAGTGACACTAGCGCAGCAGACACTGTATTTACTACCAGCATTGAGAGGTGCTGCCTTCTAATCCTGAGGGTGATTTAAAACAAGGAAGAAAAACCATCTGGCTTGGCAACAGGAGAAGCACTCAAGTGCACACCATCTCCTGCTGCATAGCCAATGTTGCAACAAGAGCCCCAAGATCAAACATGGGTGGATATCAGAGACGCAGGTCACAGATGAGGCTTGGTTTTGAAAGACACAACCAAAGGAAAGAATTAATAAGGACACAATAAAACAAGGGAAACAAGAAAAAAATTAAATAAATACTATATAAAACTGTTCTAGTCTAGTAACAATATGAAAGTTTTTATAAATATTTCCTGGCAGATGTACTTTTCAAGAGTGCAGTACTGCTAAAGAGTGGATTGTGCAAACTGATCCTGGAGGTTGCTCTGGTCAATTATCTTCTCAATGGCTGATTAAGCACAGTAAACACGTCTGGCCTACATTCTGCTGAAGCAAGCTGAATTCTGTTAAAATAAAGTAAGCACTGTGGGCTGAATGGGCATTATGAAGAATTCAGTAAGGCTTGGGTTGATGTGGGAGTACACTAGTAAAAAAGCAAAAATCAAAAATGCACATCACCGCATCTGGCAGTTGTTTTTTGGTTTTTGTAACTGCAATATTTTTTGGAAATGAAGTTTGTTTCACAGTTGGCCGTTAACACCAATATAAAGAATTTGATTTCTGTGGGAAAATGCACATACTGTACCACTGCTTCAGCAGCACTGCGTCATCTTGGCTGCCATGCAAAAATAAATGAACCATTTCCCCGGGTAAAGTAAAGAAACTATACATGCTCTTTCATTTCAAGTGCAGCATCAAATTACAGAAAAACTTTACCAACTATGTGGCAAGAGCTACATATCACTTAACATTCATAAAGCCACTAATTTCACACTGAACTTGTATGAAAAAAGACCTGAATATTTCCCAGGCTTACTCCAGCTGGATATATGTTGCACGTGTGTTATCTCATAGGAATCCAAGAAATGAAACCAATATTTCTACTGGGAAAAGAGCACTAAAAACAAAGAATAAGAAATGCTAGCACAGCAAAGATGTTACTTATCTTTGGGAGGAATGGATCTATCATTACACAAGCTAACAAGTGAAATACTTTTGATGAATTATTCAAACCACTAATGGCTCCATCAGAAATAAACACGGCAGTGGAAACTAGGTCAAATACTAAACCCTCACTGGAACATTTGGTCACTGTTTTACTCCATGTGCTTCTAGTTAATACATGTTTTCTGGAAACTTTACTCCAGACCACACACTGAATAGCTTACCTGAGATTCATGGATGAGTCATGAAGCAAAATTAAGTCTTACTCTCAAAATCAAATAATTGCCTGAGGTTGAGGGATGATAGTCTCAGGAGTAATGTTAGGAAATTCTTCTTTACGGAGAGGGTGGTTGATGCCTGGAATACGTTCCCGAGGGACTTGGTGGAAAGTAAAACGGTAACAGAGTTCAAAAAAGTGTGGGATGAACAGAGGATCTCTAATCAGAAAATAATAGTATATATTGAAGAACTAAGGTTGGCACTGGGTAGACTTGCACAGTCTGTGTCCGCATATGGCCATTCAGTTGAGGATGGGATGGGTTAGATATGCTGGAATGAGCTTTGACTGAGATGCCAGTAGATGCACAGTACCAGGCAGAGCTCTGGGTTTCTGGCCTAGAAATATCTAAGAAAAAGTACAATTTAAATTAAAACATTAAATTAAAGAGAGTGTATGTAAGGGCACACTGGATGGACCATTCGGGTCTTTATCTGCCATCATTTACTACGACTTACAAGTCAGTTATTTTAGAAGTCAAAAAACTTTCTATACTAACCTAATACCAAGAATTCCAAACCGATCAAGGGCATCTTTTCTCTGACCAAGAGCCTATTCTCCGCCACACAAGGGAACAATATTAATCAAGCTGTCAAAGTAGACTCTGAAGCATTTTCTGATTACTTCTAGAAAAAGTTTGAGAATATTCATCAAAACTTAGATAGAGAGACTACCCTTCCCAGAAGGGAGCCACCTGGCACAGCCCACTACACTAAACTTAGTAAGGGAACACTAGACTGCTTCCGAGAAATACAGTCAGTTGAACTGGAGATAGCTCTGGATTCCTCACACCCATCTGCAACTCCTTTTGATCCCTGTCCACCCTCTCTCCTAAAATCCTCTCTTCAATCCTACCACTAATCAACACATCTCTGCGAACAGGCAAGGTACCTAAATTTTGGAAAATGACAGTAGTCAAACCCATACTAAAGAAACCAACCCTCAACCTTAATGTTCCGAGTAACTACAAACTAGCATCCAACCTATCATATTCATATCTAAGATCCTAAAGAAATAGATCCTAACCAGCTAATAGAATTCACCGATAACCATGATGCTTTGTCTTCTCACCAAAACAAAAAACAAGTGGGGAAGGGACTGTACACATCAACCTATATACCAATTAGAATTTATTGAAAATAATCACAAAAACATATTTTATATGTAAAACACCAAGCTTTACTGAGAGTCCTCTTTTGGTTATATCTATAGACAACCTGTTGTCCTTCCGTGAAGCAGTAATAGCAATCCTGTTTAATGGCCAGCTTACTGTTTGAGACTTCAGCCCGGAATCCCAAATTTATCTTTGTTTTATCATTTCATCCAATTAATTATAATATTGTCTCTCATATCTGAACCCTATCAGAAAGTTTGGTCAAATTCATGTTGTCCAAACACTGTGATGTTATTAAGGTTTCACTTATTTATTTACTTATTTCACTTATTTCGTCTTGTCAACCTACTGTGAATGTACTCGTTCTGGGCTCTTCTGGGAGGACAGGATAGAAAACCAAATAAATAAGATTTCAGGCTTTAAGGGGAGAGAGGGGAGAAAGAGGGAGCAGGTGTTTGGCAGAAGGGCAAATGGAGGGAGAAGCTGAGAATGGTGGCACCATGTGGGAGAGGCAGGTGGGGGATTGGCAGAGAAATTAATAAGAAGAGGATAGTGATTACAGTGGGTAAAAATATGCTAAAGCAAAGTTACTTACCTGTAGAAAGTGTTTTCTGAGGACAGCAGGTATATATTCTCAAATGTAAGTGACAATCTACGGAACCCGGTACGAACATAAACCAAGTGTACTGTCACTTTAATTATTTTATTTTATTTTTTTTTAGGTCAGTGCCTGTACCGTGCCTTCCCACCAAACTTCAACTCATGAGACCAAAAGTTTATTGTTTTCTGGAGAACTAAGAAGCTATGTCTTCAGCGCTCTTCTCAGCATGTTAAACATTTTTGGTTTTTAGGTGCCTTCCCATCAATATTTTTCTTTTTTTGTTGTAATTCTTTATTTTCTTAGTGTTTACTTTTTACAGAGTCTGGCTCATTTTTGTTAATTTTTTTGTTTTTGGCCTTCGGGCCACTTCAAGCTCTTTTTTTCCCCCCCACAAGCATCAATACTTTTTTATTCATATCTACTTGATCTCTCCAGGCCATTGAGCCCTTTGACCACTTCCTTCTAGTCCTCAAAGAATGGGAAGTAGAATGAAGATGGAAGGGAACAGAAAGCTAGGGAAGGAGTGATATGGGGAATGGAAGAATAGGTGAGAGAAATTTGATAAGTAGCTTAAAAGTAAAGGAGAGAAGGGAGAAAGAGGGTGAAACCTAAGTGGACTGAGGTAGAAAAGAAAAAAAAAAAAAGACAGAAAGCACTAAAAGGAAAGGTCAATATGTCGAGAAGCAATTGTAGTGAGGAAATGGAACAAGAAAGAAGAGAGGAAAAAGGACACACAGACAGCAGCTGCTTGAGGAACATCTGCAGAAGACAGGAAAGCAAAAAAGAGGAACTGGAACCAACTTGATGGAAAAATAAATGTAGACAACAAAGGTAGAAAAAAGCATTTCACTTTGAATTTAGTAACTTAAATATGTTAGCTTTGAGAAATGCATTTCTATTTTTACTTCCCAGTGTTGCAATACCTGCCAAGTTTAACTTCTTGGGTTTCCCAGCTCAAGTTTTGTCTACAGATTTTTGTTCCTAATTTATGAACCCTTGTTCTGTATTTGGTGAGATTCTGTCAGCATGATAGTAATGGCAGGTGTGGAGCTTGGAGAAAAGGCAGGGAGGAACAGGGGGGCCCTCCTTTATTTTCTGCCCTGGGATCCAGCATGTCCAACATTGCCCTAAACCTTGCTGTAGTTGATGAGGATCCCCAAACATTGCCAACTAAGGACTTCCTCCACAGATGGCTGAACTTCCTTCTACCAAGCATGGCCGTCACATGCCATGGACTGAGATGTTGCTTGGACCACTTCCTGAGATGAAACAGCCTTGATCAACCAGTCATCCAGGTAAGAGAAGACTTGGAGTCCGTGTGATCGGAGAGATGCAGCCACTACAATCAGGCACTTCATGAAGACTCTGGGCGAAGATGCCAGGCCGAAGGGAAGGACCTTGTATTGGTAGTGATGTTGATTTATCTAAAAACCGAGATACACTTCTCCTTCCGTATTCGCAGTTTCAGCACTCGCGGTTTCACTTATTCGCAATTTTTCATCTTGTACGTGCACATTTAATTTTCCTTCCACCTCCCCTTTTGTTTGGCAAGACAGATTAGCACAAGGAAATTAACAAAACTGGAAATTACAAAAGAAGCACGCTGAAGCAGCTCTTCTTGTTTCGCCTGCTCCGCAGCTTTAGCAGCAACATAGGATTGACATGCAGGGTGGGATAAGTAGCTCATGGATCTTGGGGAAATAGCCTGGCGGCGCAGGGCTGTGCCTGTGGGCGGGAGTGGAAATGCAGGGCGGAGACTATGGGCGGGCTAGGAGAGCTCTCGGAACAGAAAAGGTGCTCGTCAGTGTTTGTGGGCGGGGCTTAGAAGCATGAGGTGCACTCCCCTTGGCCCTGGCTGTATGCCGATGAGTGCCAGTGCAGAAGCCGGGGCCAGGATAAGCCGCACTGAGCTCCTGATCCTGATCCTGCGCTGCCTTCCTTTTCTATGGGGACTAGAGGTTCGGGGAGCTTGAAGTTTCGGTGCTTGCTTTTCTGGACAAGCTGGGGTAGATTGCACGGTGAGTGATTCTTGATAGGGATGGTTTGGCTTCTCTGCCAGCCCTTCAGATGTAGTTATTCACGGTATGAATAGTAAAAACGCTGGTTGCTACAAAAAAAAAACTGCGAACAACATATAAAACGTTATTCGCGGGTTTTCCATATTTACGGCTATGTTCCGCCCACATCCACTGTGAATATGGAGGGAGAAGTGCATTTCCTGGAAGCCGGATGAATTGGGATGTGTGTAGGTTTCTTTGAGATCCAGGGAGCATAGACAGTCGTTCTGATTGAGGAGAGGATAAAGCAGGGCGAGGGAGAGCATCTGAAATTTCTCCTTGACCAGAAATTTGTTGAGAGCTCTGAGATCCAGAATGGGTCCCAGTCCCCCCCCCCCCCCCTCCATCTTCTTTGGAACTAAGAAGTAATGCGAGTAATGGTTCTGCTGAGAGAGAGGAACTTCTTCGATGGTATTCAGTAGGAGAAGGGATTGAACCTCCTGGAGAAGAAGGGAGGACTGTGCAGGGTCCAAAGCAGACTCTCTTGGAGAATGGTCTGGAAGCAGGGTGTGAAAATGGAGAGTGTAACCCTGACGAATGATGGTGAGGACCCAGAGGTCTGATGTTATGAGCTCCCAGTGAGCAATGAAATACTGGAGACGGCCTCTGATGGACTGAAGCAAAGCTTGTAAGATGTAGACGGTGTCTATGCTATGAAGAAACACATCAAAAAGGTTGTATAGGGTTCTGGGGAGCAGCGTGTGGTTTCTGTTGTTGATGGGATTGCTGTTTTTGTTTCCTGGGTTGAGACTGCACAGGAGTGGCAGGCTTAGCAGCAAACCTTCTCTGGTAAGAAGAAGGAGCTGATCTGAAGGGACAAGAAGGTGTAGGCTTATTCTTAGGCTTGACCATAGTGTCCCATCTGGTCTCATGAGCTAACAACTTTTGAGTAGCCCTGTCCATGGAGGGACCAAAAAGTTCATCTCCCAGACAAGGAGCATTTGCAAGCCTGTCTTGATGGTTGACATCCAGCTCAGATACACAAAGCCAAGCCAGGCGCCTCATGGCTATGGACACTGCTGCAGCACGGGAGGTAAGTTCAAAGGTGTCCTAAGTAGAACGTACCATATACTTCCTCAGCTGAAACAGATCCAAAACATGATGCTGAAAAGCAGGAAGTTTGCGTTGTGGAATGTATTTTTAGAAAAGTGATATTTGTTTTATCAAATGTTTAAGGTAAAACGAAAAATGAAAGTTATAGTTGCCAGAACGGTTGGCTAACATAGCATTTTGATACAGGCATTTGCCAAACTGATCCATGGCCTTGCCCTCTTTGCCAGGGGTACAGACTTCTTCAATGTGGACTCCACCAGGAGAGACTCATGTGGAAGTTGGAGTTTGTCAAACCCAGGAATGGGAACCACTCTGTACAGAGAATCCAACTTGCGAGGAGCCACAGGGATGGTAAGTGGCATTTCTAGGTTTTTATAAAAAGTTTCCCGCAAAATGTCATGAAGGGGAAGCTTAAGTAATTCCTTAGGCGGTTGGCATAATCTAAGGCTTCCAGGAACTGCTTAGAACGCTTAGAGCAGGGGTGTCCAATGTCGGTCCTCGAGGGCCGCAATCCAGTCGGGTTTTCAGGATTTCTCCAATGAATATGCATGAGATCTATTAGCATACAATGAAAGCAGTGCATGCAAATAGACCTCATGTATATTCATTGGGGAAATCCTGAAAATCCGACTGGACTGCGGCCCTCGAGGACCGACATTGGACACCCCTGGCTTAGAGTCAGCTTCAAGGGGAATGGATAGTTTCTGACATTTCACGAAGAAACTTAGAAAAAGATGACTTCTCAGACAATACAGGAATCTCCCGAGATGAATGGTGAGGAGAGTCATCATTCGAAGAACCTTCAACTTCCGAAAGAAGAGGATCCTGTTTAGAGTCTCCCCACAGGTCTGAATCTTGAATAGAACGGGCCCAGTGCTGAGTGTCGAAGGCTCAAGGTGTTTAAGCTTCTGTAATGCCTTCTGGGACCGCACCGGAATCGACTCAAGTGATGTCTGTGTCGAAGATGACCAGCGTCGGAGAGTCGCCAGTGCCGATTTTCTGATGGAAAGCACCGGCATCGATGGAGACTCCACTGCAGGTTCAACTGTTGTCAAGGGCTCAGACCGGACTAGTACCGGAGGAGTCGGTGTTGACACGGGGAGTAATTGGGTCTATCTTTTGCTCGAGGGTAAGCATCGGTACCGCTGGCTTTTTCGCCAGTACCTTTGGTGCGGCTCTACACTCCGGCGATGAGGCCGCCAATGACGAGGCACTCACCGATATCAGAGCGGAGCGCTTTTTGGGCCTCTTAGAGGTCGGCAGGTCTTGGCTCACTGCTACTTTGACCTGAGGCCCAGACGGGGTGGGAGAAGGCTTCTTAGCTGGCTTACCCACAGAAGACTGCGACACCGGAGTTGTTTCTGTTGGTGTGGAATGATGCAGTGTCACCTTGGCCGGCGCCGTTGAAGTCAGTATCGAAGTAGACTCGCTCTCCATTGCGACACCGAAAAGCAGTTTTTGTTGGATCAGGCGGTTCTTCAACATTCTTTTTTGAAGGGAAGAACAGCGTAAACAAGTTTCCAGATGGTGCTCAGGCCCCAAGCACTGGAGGCACCAGCAATGCGGGTCAGTTACTGAAATGGGCCGAGCACAGCGACCGCACTTTTTAAAACTCATCTGCGGGCAGGACATCAATGGAAAAACGGCCCCGGCTAGATCTAAGTCTGAGGCCAAGGTAGTCGAACAGGCCCAGTTGGGCTGAATCCGTGACAGGGGGAAAAAAAAATCTTTACAATTTTTTTTTTAACTCAAAAAAAAAAAAGTAAAAGAAAAGAGAAATGACTAAAAAGTCAAAATTTCGCAGGAAGGAAGCGAACGAAAAAATTTCAACAGCCGTTGAAAGACGCGTCTTCTTAGCTCCGTGGAAACTAAGAAACTGAGGGACTGCGCGCCTACGTCAGGTGGGAAGGCATTCACACATGCGCGGTGCAGGCTATCGCAAACTTTCCAGAGACTTAAAGTGGCGATGCACTTTTAAAGTGGTCCGTACCGGGGCTCCGTCGGTGACATCACCCATACATAAGAATATGCTGCCTGCTTGTCTGGGGATAATGTGATTTTTCAGAGAGGAAACAAATAGAGGACAGAAGCACGAGTGCAGTCAAGAATGGTCAACTAAGTCAGAGACAGTACCAAGGTCCAGAAATATAGCAATCAGATTTTTCATGCATTCTGGCTGTGTGGATCTTTTTAGACCCAAGAGTGGATAAATTTGCAACTGTAACCTAGTAAATAATACATGTATAAGGCTAACTTGCTACCACATTCCACGGATCATTTCCTCTGGCTTACTAAATTCTTCCCATAAAAACATGATCTTCTCCAACCTATCATTCCTGCTGTTCTCTTTGATGCATTCTTGCCTTACTTGCTTTCCCCACAAACTCTCTATTCCTTTCTCAAAACAAAGGAGCTGCAGAGTCAAATGTTCTGTACCAAGAGCTCTTCTAAAATGGTGTGATGGACATGTTCAGAGTAGGCTGGAATGCCAAAGCACTGCAAGGAGCTCATTGTGAACCACAAGGGAGAATTCACTCCCATCAAGTCATTTCTGAAACTGAATAAAAAATATTATCACTTTTGAAGCAGTAATCTAAAAGAAATGCAATTAAGTCATTCAAACAATTACTCCAGTTCTCGATCTACAGGAAATTCCTCTTCAGAATGGAATCATGGGACAGGAAGGGGGACAGAAGGCTTAGAAAAAAATTCAGGTTTATCAAACATTATCTCTAGTCAGATATCACTGACTGCAAATTGTGGATGTTGGGTAGTTTTGCTATACGCAACCTGAAGTTGTTGGCAGACAGACAATTCCTTTCTAGACACATGAATGTTGTTAGCGTGAGGAAATGTTTTGCAGCTGCTTGGAAAGGGAACATTGTGTCAATTCTAAATCTAATATGAATTCCAGGCAGTGTTTTGTAATTCTGAAAGCCTCTTCTATGGCACCGATTGTTAAACTTAGTAAAATAAAGTAAAATGCATTTGCTCGTGTTTCATTCAGCTCACATGACCAAGTTGGAGGAATTTATTGCTTATAATACAAACCCAGTTGATTCCTTAAATCTCATATACATTATTTTAATTCAATACACATTTCACAAGTTATATTTTATTACTGCAACCAAAGGTCTTCATTTACTAAGGCTTTTTATCATAACATGTCTACGGCAAAAAGTAAATCAAACTTCCAGTCTTCAATATGCATCAGTTTGGTGCATTCAGCTGATAGCTACTGGTACTCTTCATGAAACCCAGTGCAAGAAAAGTAAAGGCATAACACAAACAATATAAATGGCAAATATATTAGGGATTTATTAGCTGGAAAACTACGAATCATCCATTTTGATAGCCTAATTTGTCCTTTGGCAGGGAATAAAAACAAAGAAATGCTGAAGTATGTCAACTGTGTAAAAAGGTCAAAGCATCTTTAAGCCCAATCAATTTACTCTATCAGTCTAAATTCATATCCAGATCTATTATTCATAATAAGTAAACTTTCAAGTCTATAACACAAGGAAAAAGATGTGCCTGACTAAATGGAAGGAATGTTGAGTGAACCACAGAAGCAGAATATGGTAGCAAATAAGGATTATAAGGCAAATCTAATCTACCCGATAGAATACAAAAACTATAGCGCACAGAATATACCACTATGCAGACAATGTCATACCCTTAACAGCTTAAGGTCCTCTTTTACTAAGCCGCAGTAGAGGTTTCTACAGCGGCCCCAGGGAGCTAAATGCTTCGATGCTCATAAGAATTCTATGAGTGTCAGAGCATTAGCACTTCAGGCCACAGTAGAAACCTCTACCGCAGCTTAGTGAAAGGGAAAGGGGGGGGGGGTGTAAATTAGAGAATGCAAAGAACTCAATTTCCCCATCCCGTCCCCACAAGTTTTGTCGTTGCCCCTGTCCCTGCCCCATTCCCGTAAGCTCAACCTTAATCACACAAGCCTCGAACACCTATGATTTTAAAGTGTTTGAGGCTTGTGCAGATGATGACGAAGCTTGCAGGAATGGGGCAGAAGAGGAAAAGAACTCGTGGGGACAGGACGGGGAAATGAGTCCCCACGGGGACGGGGAAATATTTGTCCCCGTGTCATTCTTTTTTTTATTATTATTATTTCTAATTATACATCAAAATTTACAAGAATTTATCTTGTTCCATTAAACACAGGGAGGAAAAACAAACCAAAAGTTATACTACTTCATTTTACAATTATACACTTTATCCTCTTCTTAGACCACCATAATAGGGGGGTGATCAAGCAGTAAAATAATGAGAGAAAATTAAAGAGGCATTTAGTTAAGCAAATAGGCTTAATGTATCTAAGCGCCCGCTACTTCCATTATCCCTCAGTCCTTGATGATCTTCTTAACATCTAAGAATTCCTTCAGATGATTTGGAGAGAAAAATGTGTATTTAACTCCTAAATACCTAACCAAGCATTTGTAGGGGTACGCTAAAAGAAACGTTGCTCCCAAATTAATAGTCTCTTGACGCATAGAGAGAAATTCTTTCCTCCGTTCTTGAGTGGTCTTAGCGACATCAGGATATATCCATATTTTCTGTTCCCCAAATAGTTTTTGAGAGTTTTTAAAGAACAATTTCATAATCATATTTACATCTTGCTCAAAAACAAATGATACTAAGAGCGTTGCTCTATCAGTGTCAGCTGTTATTGTTTGTTCAAGAAGAACAGTCACATTTGCAAAATCTATCGCATTTTTCTTCCCTCTTTTCTCTCTTTCAGTCTCATTTTCACCTTCTTCTCTTCCAGGCGTCTTCTTATTTGGTAAATAATAAATTTTATTTATTGGATGAATACAATTTGAAGAAACTACTAAATTTTCAATCATATATCTTTTCAATAAGTCAAGAGACAACACACTTGAAATTTGTGGGAAATTTAAGATACAGAGGTTCAAACGTCTATTAAAATTTTCAAATTGCTCTAATTTCTTATGAATAGAGGAACTATCTTTGATTGAAGCCACTTTAAACTGTTGTAAATGCTGTATTTCCTCCTGCATCTGCTTAGCTTGGACTGTAAAGTCTAATCTCATTGCTTCAACTGTTCCAGTTAATAAATCTAGTTTCTCAGTTATTTTGGTTTCTTCTTCAGTTGATTTTTCCATTTTCCTCTCCATCCGCTGAAGCAAATGCCAGATGCTATGCATGGAAACCTCCATCGGAGAGGATAAACTCCCTTCTCTTGCTTGCTTCCATCAGCTGTCCAGCCGTAGACGTTGTGCTCTCGCCTCAGCATCTCGGCGGTCGCCGGACACGGAGGCATGAAGGAAGCCGGAGGAGACTAAGATATTTCAGTGCCCGAAAGGGCAAGCAACTCCCTCAAATCGCCGCTCAGCGGCAGGCTCTCCACTCCGGAATATGCAGCTGCCAGGAGGGCCGAAGAGAAACGGTCCATAGTCTGCTGTACCGGGGTGGACGCTAGGGCCGGCGAGGAAGTGACCCTGACCACCCCTTACCTCTTCGTATGAGGCATCGAAAAAGGTATTATTTCAAATTAGGAAAAGCAGGCTCGGAAAAGATTTCAAAGCGTCTCTCACGGCTCCTCACATCGCCGCCATCTTGGCCCCTCTGTCCCTGTGTCATTCTCTAGTGTAAATGTATAGTGTAAAATGTGCTCAAATTTTTAAAGAGATCAGCATAGATCACAAAATCTGTGGGTTTTGTCTCATTTCCAATCAACATTGCACATTTAAATAATTAAGTCCAAAAGCACAATTTCATACTATCATACCTTTGTACAAAAATGTTGAAAAAAAAAATCTAAACCAGGTATGTATCTTCACATGAGTTCCAGGTCCCAAAAAGAACAGTTTTTGCTAGTTGCTGCTTCAGGGAACCCAAGCTTAATAATTACTCATTATTGTGATCAAAAAATAATGTGGTCTGAAAAACACAAAACTTGGGAATTTCTTCCAGAGAATGTGGTAAAGGCAGTTAATATAGCCGAGTTTAAAACAGTATTGGACAAGTTCCTAGGGGGGAGGGGTGCAAATTTAAAAAAAATTCTTTACACCATATTTTAAAATTCTGCAGTTTATTTGTATTGTTTTTGCACAAAATTCCCATCACAAGGCTCAAAATACAATGCTGTATTTTTCCCCTCCTGAGGCTCCAGCCTTCCTAGTTCCCTCTCTCTGTTCAACTGCTATTCTCTTTCTCCCTCTGCTCCTAAGTCTATAAAAGATTATGAGGCCTACAGGGCCACTTCTATGTTGACAGAAAAGCAGCTCTATTTCTTGTTTATATAGGGAGCTGATTTTTTCGATTTTCAGAAAACTTTTATATACCATTGCTACTCACCTTCCCTATTTCCTTTGTCTGAAGATCTATATCACCTTATATCCCATCAGGCAGATCTCTAGTGTTGCAGGGTCAGATTTATTCTTTAACCATGTCTCAATGATGAACATCCTAAATTGAGCTCCACTATTATATCTCTAATCAGGGTAGTTTTGTTGCATATGGATCTTGTATTTACATAGCAATATGGTATGGGTAGAATTGTTGGATGGGTTATAGGTCTATCACATGTCATTGTTTTAAGTTTCTCCTGGATTTGTTTGTGTGGTTTCTTTTCCTTTGTGTTCTACTGTTTCAGGTGATCGCTTCTATTGCATATGGTATCTTGTCTGAACAGTTTATCAGTTATCTGTGTGATGTATTCTCCCATGAGTTTGGCCGTAGCTTTCTGAATTCAGATATAATAACTGGGATTCTGTTTTTGGTATCGGTGCTTGGATGCAGACCTAAAAGTTTCTTGGTGGCCAACAGCCATATGCAAGATAATAGTACCTACTTCATTGTAATTGGTTTAGTATGCTATAGGATAGTTGTTGTGCCTTTTCTAAAATCAATGAGAAACTTTGGTTGGGCTGGAATCACTGGCATTTTTGGTTACTGGATATGAGGGTCCGCCTTGGGGGTTAGTGCCCAAGAAAATCTGGGTGTCATCATAGACAATACAATGAAACCTTCCGCCCAATATGCGGTGGTGGCCAAAAAAAGCTAGGAATTATTTAAAAAGTGATGGTTAACAAGACTAAATGTTATAATGCCCATATATCACTCCATAGTGCGACCTCATCTGGAGTACTGCATTCAGTTCTGGTATCCTTATATCAAGAAAGATATAGCGACACTAAAGAAGGTTCAAAGAAGACCAAGATGATAAAGGGGATGAAACTCCTCTCGTATGAGGAAAGACTAAAATGGTTAGGGCTCTTCAGCTTGGAAAAGAGACGGCTAAGGGGAGATATGACTTAAGTCTACAAAATCCTGAGTGGAGTAGAACAGGTACAAGTAGATCAATTTTTCACTTCGTCAAAAATTACAAAGACTAGGGGACACTTGAAGTTTACAAAGTAATACATTTAAAACCAATAGAAGGAAATATTTTTTCACTCAGAGAATAGTTAAGCTCTGGAATGCGTTGCCAGGGGTTGTGGTAAGAGCAGATAGCATAGCTGGTTTTAAGAAAGGTTTGGACAATTTCCTGGAGGAAAAGTCCATAGTCTGTTATTGAGAAAGACATGGGGGAAGCCACTGCTTGCCCTGGATCGGTAGCATGGAATATTGCTACTCCTTGGGTTTTGGCCAGGTACTAGGACCTGGAGTGGCCACCGTGAGAATGGGCTACTAGGCTTGATGGACCATTGGTCTGACCCAGTAAGGCTTTTCTTATATTCTGTAGGCTCGGTGACATCCAATGACATCAGCATGGGGGGGCAAAGCAACTTTCCACATACAGAAGCTTGCTCCAACTCCCTCCGTTCTGGGGAACCCCTTACTAGTTGCAGATGATAGAGGTGCTACCGTTCTGGGATCTCTGTAGGCTTGGCAATGTCCAATATGATATCTTTCTGTGATAATTTTTTTGATTTGGGAGCAAAAATTTTTCTTATTCTCAAGATATATTTCTACTGATATCTATTCAAGATATATCTCTCAGCTTCCAATAAAATGTATCTTATTTTGTACGAGACAATTAGAATTACTAACTTCAGCATATGGTTTTAAACTGAATAGAGAAAACCAAATTGCTTTGGCTGGTTAGAACAGGCCTCAACATCCCTGCTGAGGTCTGCCTCCCTGATGGTTTTGTATTGAAGGTTGAAAAGGTTGGCAAGGTTCTTGGTGTTTATTTGAATACCTCACTGTCAATGAAAGCTTGACACTAAAAGCTCTCCTTCATTAGAGTTGTTAGTGTCTGAAATTAATGATAATTCATTTCAGGATGGTTTGAATTGTATTTGTATTCATTATTAGAGAATGATATGGGGGCAAATTTTTCCCCATATCTGCAGAAGTTCATTTTCTCATCCCGGCAAGTTCTTTTCCTGTCCATTCCTGCAAGCTCTGTCCTCATCTGCACAAGCTTCAAACACTTTAAAATCATAAGTGTTTGAGGCTTGTGTGGTTAAGGAGAGCTTACAGGGATGGGGCAGGCACAGGGACAGCAACAAAACTCACAGGGACGGGATGGGGAAATTGAGTTCCTGCGAGGGTGGGGAAAAATTTGTCCCCATGTCAGGATGGAGAAGGAAAAATTATGTTCTTACCTGTTAATTTTCTTTCCTTTAGATGCAGCAGATGAATCCAGAGACTAGTGAGATAGCACACATCTACCAGTAGGTGGAGATAGAGAAACTGATTAACAGGTAGTACTCTTGGCTGGCACTCCTCCTCCTCCTGTATCTTCAGTATTGCTCCTTGCCCAAGCATCCGGAACTAGTAATCTGCTTTGCATGTAAAAAAACTTCTTTCCCATAATAAAGTCCAAAGGAAGAATACAGAATACAACTACCAACTATAACAAAACCCATGAAACTTGCAAAAGATAAACCGACATGCAATATGTAGAAAGGGTGGGGCTCTGGATTTATCTGCTGCGTCTAAAGGAAAGAAAATTAACAGGTAAGAACATAATTTTTCCTTCCTTCGCAACAGCAGCAGATGAATCCAGAGTAGTGCTGCCCGATTCACAATTCGAATCGGTTCACTGATTCAAATCAGGTGAATCGATTTGAATCGGTTCATTTTGGTAAAAAACTGGACTCGTCGATTCAGCCCCGATTCCAGTTAATTCTTTTTTTCACCACTGGCCTCGTTCCCATCTAATGTAACTTCCGGTTTTGTGAAACCAGAAGTTACATCAGAAGAAATGAAAGGACGTGGAAGCGTCGAGGGAGGAGTGAGCAGACCTCGTAAACAAAGGGTAACTGGCAGGAGGGCTGAGAATTGGCGGCAGAGGGGCCTGAGAATCGGCGGGGGGTGCTGGTGAGTCTTGGGGGCTGGGGATGGAAGCTGAAATCGGCAGGGGGGCTGGTGAGTCTTGGGGCTGGAATCTGAAATTGGCAGGGGGGCTAGCGAGTTTTGGGGGCTGGGGATGGAAGCTGAAATTGGCAGGGGGGCTGGTGAGACTTGGGGGCTGGGGATGGAAGCTGAAATTGGCAGGGGGGCTGGTGAGTCTTGGGGGCTGGGGATGGAAGCTGAAATTGGCAGGGGGCTGGTGAGTCTTGGGGGCTGGGGATGGAAGCTGAAATCGGCAGGGGGGCTGGGACTGAAAGCTGAAATCAGCAGGGGGTCTGGTGAGTCTTGGGGGCTAGGGATGGAAGCTGAGAATCGGGCAGGGGGGCTGGGGCTGAAAGCTGAAATCGGCAGGGGGTCTGGTGAGTCTTGGGGGCTAGGGATGGAAGCTGAGAATCGGGCAGGGGGGCTGGGGAAGCTGAGAATCGGACAGGGGGGCTGGGGAAAATTAGAATTGGGCTGGGGAAGCTGAGAATCGAGGGCTTCCCGATTCACAATTCAAATCGATTTACGACAAAAAAAATCGGTCTCCCGATTCGTTGATTGACCCTCCCTCTCCCCCCTAAAGCAGGAGCGGCAGCACTGCCTCTTGCTGGCCTGCCGCTCCTGCTTTAGAGGGCGCGTGGGGAGGGTCAGTCGGGAAGTGGCTTCCCCGCATCAATTTACCTAATTTCATCAGCCTCCCTGCAGAA